>NC_051159.1:121579644-121879644 GCF_013339745.2 Dermacentor silvarum
TGTGTGTTGTGTGTGTGTGGTGTGTGTGGGGTGTGTGTGTGTGTGAGCGCGCGTGTGTTTTTTTCGGCTGTCATAGGCGATTTGACGCGAGTTTATAATATGCGCTGATATCTTCTAGGTTATTATCTCAGATAATATGCTACAACAGTTTTTATCTCCGCGAATAACAATCACCCCGTTTCCCTCGACTCAGTACTCGTCCACAGTCGACAATCTTTGTTGTGCATAAAATTTACAACGGACACCGCACAGTTTGGTGGTGTTACAATACCGACCAAGCCAACACTTCTGCTTACATGTCTTACCAATGAACAGCACAACAAACACTGCTAGTTGGAATATGGCCATCATTTTTATCGTAGCCGAATTTTTATTTGTATTGCGTCATACTCATTCCGTTGTGTTTTTCAGTACTACGCCCACTTCGTACAACTGTTTTTCTTTTAGTTCCTGAGTGGCGTTTTCCTTCCGACTTCTCGCACAGACAAGCGCCACAATCGCCATTCGCCTGATATTGGTCCGAGATCGCACTCCCAACTAACTGCAACTACTGTTTAATAAATCAACACCGACAGTGATGTCGGCAGGTAGCCGTGGCAACCAAAAAACGACCAAATAGCGCCAACAAAGACCCCATTCGTCGGAAGCCCACCACCGATAAGACCGTGTGTATTTCCGTCCAATGATGAGAAAAGAACCTCGCAACCAACAGTAATGGGGAGAAGCGTCCGGAGAGAAGTTTCGCTGTCCAAAGTGGTTTTAATCACCCCTCCTCGCGTATCGTCGATTTATTACCTACTCGTTTTACTTCTCGCGATGTCGGCGAACAGTTTGATTGAAACTAGCGGGCCATGAACATAAAGAGACGAACTCATCGGAAAGCTCGTGCTTTCCTTGGCTAACGCTGACATCCCTTTTTTTTTTTTTCTTTTTCATGTGATTCGTTTATAAACCACTCTTAGCACTCAATAATCCTACCTGAACTATATACTAATGGATTTGGATGAAACAAAAGTGCCTCGAGCGGTCAGTCACGCGGCAATTTTGCGTGTATTCGCGGGCTTCTTACACGCTCGGAAGAACACTTGATGCAGCACGTATTGAGCAACAGAAAGCTGTATTTGGATTTTTCATGTTGCTACTACATTTTCTCATTGACGCTTCATAAATACGATAGTATTTTTTAGTTTAAAAATTAATACAATATTACCTAATTAAGTACCAGTAACGAAAAAAATACTTGTGGCTACTCACGGTACGGAAATAAATATGTGCTAGGTTTTCTTCGAGTAACGCAATTGAATTCTTTTCAATCTTGGTGCATGATAGTTGGGACACCCTGTATACACGCTTCTTTACTACACCTTAAAGCTTCGCACACCTCAAATTTATAAAACACGTCCCTCAAGCGAGGTAACTTCTGGCTAGTTAAAGAGAAAAGTCGTTAGTTTCCACACCAGAACTCTGTATAATTGGGCGGGAATGCCTATCTTGCCCTCTTGAATAGCGTGAACAGAGCTGTTTGCCACCTTGTGATACGCATAACAGCACCCATTTGTATGCCGTGACACAATCTCAAGAACATCATCCTCCTTTAAAGGTGAAGTCATTTTATATGCACAGTCGAACTTAGCCATAACTAGGCATGCCTTGAGATCGATCACATTTCTCATGCGGACGTGCGTTGCAGTATCCTTTCTTCCCGCAAATTCGGGCTTCTGAACTGCATGATCGGCATTTGAAACTAAAAAGCCCTTAAACGCGTATTGCGCACTCCGGTTATGCTTGATGAAGTACTACAAACATCAGGGAAACACATGTTACGAGACGAGCTGACCAGCAGAGACAAAAAGCACAGCGCGCGCTTCCTGAAGACCTGGACCACTTTGCTGCTGTAATTGTCGTGTATAAATGTAACTAAAGCAATTAATCTCATGAAATAAAATAAATATTTACAGAATTCCAAGCGTCAATGCTACAGCCATGTGTTCCGGAAGTCTTCTTCTCGCGCCACTTAAGCTTTCCCCCCTCAAATCTGAGTGACTGCTGAAGTCCGTGTTTCCCGTTCCAAATCAACCTATTGCTAAGACAGACACCGCGTAAGAGGAGGTCAAAGAGTAATTTTGACCACTTGGGGTTTTGAATGTGCATGCAAAGGATGGTGAGCGTTTCTGCACTCCGTCCGTGCTGAACGCGGTCACCACGACTGGAATCGCTCAGCCCCCTCATGAGCAACAAAAAAAGAACGCTTAACCTTGCACTAGACCACGCTACGCTTGAAACAGCGAAGCTGGGCAATCGTAGCCCAGCATTTTTCGGAAGTGCGCGCGAACTTTTCATCTGATTACTCATGATGATGATAATTTCTTTTAACTCGTCTCGCAATTACGGCCGTCACTGCGCATTGCATAGCGCAGCTTGCAACATCGACACCGCGTTCCAATGACGACAACACGTTCCAGAAGACCGGCTCCGTGAATGCGTCTCTCTCTGACTCTCATAGCGCGCAAAACCTCTTCACCTCGCAGAGCACGAGTGTGAGAACGCGCCAGCTGTGAACGAAGTACACGACGCTCGAACGCAATCATAGTGTTCGCACAAATGCATCTTCTCCAATCGTGGCTCTATGGCGTAGTGGTTACGATTCTCGGCTTGGGACCGGGGGCACGCGGGCTCGAATCCCGCCTCGGCAATGAAGTTTATTTCTTCTTCATAGTTTCTTGATAGGCACCACGACCACAAATTACGGCTGGTAAATTACCGCTGTTAAAATGGCTAGACACTACACCACAACGGCAGATAAACGTTTCCTCACTTGGACTTCACATTAGTCAATGCGATGCAGTTCCGGCATTCATGCTGTTAAATGAACGAAATAGCTATTCCCATGATTTCACAGAATCTTAGAATTTTAAATGTTTGCTTTAACGCGGTCTTGAACCACTCCTCGGGCTTAGTGAAAAACATTCCGCGGACAGGATGCCCTCCTGTGTACATCTCAGCGCACGTCTACACTCGTGCACGGCGCTTGGAGTTCAAAAGTAGAGCACTAAGTCACCTTTTCCTCAAGAACTCTCTTTTCAAACAGGGGCCTTCTCCTCACCCGTTTTGAAACTGCCGGAGACTTGCATATGCCGGCATTTGCAACATTCCCATAGATGGCTGTTCATGGCCGATAGCTGACATCAATCAAGAAGCGTGTTCAGAAGCAGCGGTGTGTGTCAAAGTCCTCCATGAATCTCGGTAACCGCCGTTTCGTCTTCGTGCTTCTTAACTACCACTTAATCAGTTATGTCGACTCAGTGAATCGAGCGAGGGTCGAGGCACTTCTAATGCGCTTTCGGCCATGCCAAGGAGTCATGTGCTTTCATGGCGCTCATACTATTGGTCTTCAATTGGCCTGAAGTTTCCCAAACGAAGGCAGCGACTTGAGCCAACAACGAAACCTGGACTGCCAGCTGATAATTCTCCAGTTTCACAACGAGCAATCTACACCTGAGCATAAGCACAGTCGTTCGTACTTATACACTTGGAACGAACGTGTGATCAACACCTTAAAAAGCAAGAAGAGGAAAAAATTGTGCATCCTGCTCTTGTGTAGTTCAATCCAGCGCAATGCAGCTCCACTAACGCGAAACTGGGGAAGTGCGAAGCAGTGATGCGCCGGTGTTTCCCCTGTATTCTCCGTGGTTTATCTTGTTTTATCCTGTGTTTATCTTGTGGTTAGCAATCCACCATCCGTTTTGACAACTGTGCTAAGGCACAACTGGTGCGAAGCCGCCACGCACATGGAGTCAAAGCCTTTGCTAATGATAGAAGCGATATTAACAAATTTCTGTGAATTATTGCGCTTAATGGGTGATTATTCCTATCTTTAAAATATTCTAAATCATGCCAGTTTATTTTGAACCGGTTTTGATCCATTCTGCACTTGTTTTGACCCTGTTTGTGCACTTGTTCTTGAGAGGTGATGTTCCGAGTCACTTTGAGTGTCCATGCCCGGTCCACGTGCAAACGCATCAGAAACGGCGTGCCTAACGATCTCGCTCGTCAACATGAACATACTTGTCCGTCGCGAAGGTCAGAGATACGTCAGAGACGAAACCTGCCGTGCCGCCTTGCGACCATCTCACCCCTGCTGGGGACGTTCACCCGCTACGGTCACCTACCTCACTACTTCGTCTGGTTTGCCCTGTCCTGCAGTAGGGGCAGGAGAGGGGAAGAGTGCCCAGAGGGTGGATGGCATAAGAAAGCAAGTAGCCACGTGGAGAACACTTTTGCTTTGCCCTAGCGTACAGTTGCATGCGCGCCGAACGTTTCTCGCGTGTTTTGTTTGGAGCACACCGCTCACCCGTGAACATCTATTAAACTTGTGTTATTTCTTTTTACGTCACCTCGTCTTCCTTACCGGACCCTCTCTGATGGACAACAACCTGGTTCGAGCTTCCAGCCGACGCTGTTGAAGGTTCAACAACCCCCGGCCCCTAACAACTGTATATAGCAACGGAAGCCGACGACAGCCTGGGCCGCTAAAGTGCTTCGCACTTAAAATCTTCACTGATGGTTCGGTTGATATTGTTATGCGTAACTGGATGCCCAAAGCTATTTGCACTTTATTTACGGGGAAGATAACGGCGGCCAAAAATGGCGACGCTATCTCAAGCGGGAAACCGTCGTCTTTCTTCTCCTCAGTGTAGCCACACTGTGGAGGCTGTTTCGTATCTTCACCCCGGCAGTAGAAGCACCGTCCCCGGTGCTTAAGCTACTCATCAGCAGTGAAAGGTTTGTGGTATAGCTTAAGGTCTCGCCACGTGAACGATGTCACTTGCAATTGACGATGACGCTGAGAGGTCGGCGGGGATGATTTCATACGTGACATCGGTCACTTGTCACACCATACGGTATGGCCCAGTGTAGCGTGACAGCAGCTTTTCCGAAAGGCCCCCCACACGGCAGATGGGTGACCAGAGAAGCACCAGAGAACCCGGAAAAAAGTGCACGTCGCGATGGTGGCAATCATAGAGGCGTCTCTGATGCTCCTGTGAGGCCTCGAGACGGGTGCGGGCGAGCTGGCGCGCGTGGTCGGTGTGTGCGATCGCGTCGCGGGCGTATTCAGTGGCTGAACGTGCGCGCGAGGGCAGCAATGTGTCCAAGGGCAACGCGGGTTCTCGGCCATATGCGAAATAGAATGGTGAATAACCAGTGGTGTCGTGACACGATGAATTATACGCAAACTTTACATATGGTAAATGAGATCCCAGTCGTGGTGGTCGGTCCGCAACGTACTTTGACAGCATGTCGGTGATGGTCCGGTTGAGGCGCTCCGTGAGGCCGTTCGTCTGTCGGGTGGTAGGACGTGCTGAGCTTATGCTTTGTCGAGCAGGAACGGAGGATGTCCTTGACGACTGCCGAGAGAAAGCTACGGCCACGGTCAGTGAGTAATTGGCGCGGAGCACCGTGCACTTAAATGATGTCGTAGAGAAAAAAGTCACCGACGTCAGTAGCACAACTTGTCAGGAGGGCTCTGGTGATTGCGTACCGCGTAGCGTAATCAGTAGCGACGGCGACCCATTTATTTCCGGAGTCCGAGAGAGTAAATGGTCCAAGAAGGTCCAGAACAACACGGAAAAAAGGTTCGGGTGGGATGTCGATTGGCTGGAGACATCTAGCTGGAAGTGCGGAGGGCTTACTCCGGCGCTGACAGGGCTTACAAGCGGCCACGTAGCGCCACACCGAGCGGGCGAGACCCGGCCAAACGAAGCGACGGCGTACACGGTCGTATGTGCGCGAGACGCCCAAGCGCCCTGCCAAGGGAGCTTCGGGAAGTTGGCCGAGGACAGTCGAACGCAGGTGTGATGGAATAACGAGCAGAAGGTCAGGGCCGTGGGGATCGAAATTGTGGCGGTATAATGTCCCCTCCTTCAGGAGAAACATCGGCAGAGAGGCGACACCCGGCGTTGACCTCCAGACGGTCGATGAGGACTCGTAACGAAGGATCGCGGCGTTGCTCGTTGCCTATTTGAAGCAACTGGGACACAGAGAAAACGGAAGAGATGGCGTCCGCATCAGCTGGTCCGTCGACGGGGTAGCGGGACAAACAATCTGCATCCTTGAGCAAGCGCTCCGTCTTATATACCACGGAAAAGTTATAATCTTGCAGGCGTAAAGCCCAGCGAGCGAGTCGTCCCGTGGGGTCTTTGAGCGAGGATAGCCAGCAAAGAGCGTGGTTATCGATGAGGACACAGAATGGGCGTCCGTACAAGGATGGACGAAACTTCTCAACAGACCACACAAGAGCGAGGCACTCGCGCTCTGTGATCGAATAATTACGCTCGGCGGGTGATAGAAGTCAGCTGGCATAGGCAATAACGCGATCATGTCCACGCTGGCGTTGTACCAACACTTCTCCTATGTCATGACCACTGGCATCAGTTCGAACTTCCGTTGCGGCAGACGGGTCAAAGTGGGCCAGGATTGGAGGCATGGTAAGGAGAGTAGTGAGCTGCGAAAAGATGCGGCATGGTCAGGACCACGAGAAAACGGGACGTCTTTATTCAAGAGGGTCGGTAAGGGGACGTGCAATGGTCGCAAAATCCTTTACAAAGCGTCGGAAATAAGAGAACAGCCCTAGGAAACTACGAACGTCCTTGGTAGACTTCGGGACAGGAAAGTTCCCAATGGCGCGAATTTTGGCCGGATCAGGTCGCACACCTCTGGCATCCACGAGGTGTCCAAGGACGGATATTTTGCGGCGAGCGAAGTGACATTTTGACGACTTCAACTGGAGACCGGCCCGACGGAAACACTTCAAGAACCGCTGAAAGACGGTCCTAGATGCGTGTCGAATGTGGGCGAACAAACGATTACGTCGTCCAGATAGCACAAATAGGTGGAATACTTGAACCCCTGAAGCTAAGAGTCCATCATTCGTTCGAAGGTGCCGGGCGCGTTACAGAGGCCGAAAGGCATAACCTTGAACTGATAAAGACCGTCAGGGGTAACAATGCAGTCTTCAGTCTCCAGAAGCTGCACTGCCTAGTTTTCCGGTCAGGGGTGCGGCGAGTTGGTCGGAGAAGGAGCACGGCGTGACGGCGGGAGGGAGAAGGCGAGCGGGAGTACGGGGGCCGTGTCAGAGGTGTCGCAGGGTCAGATGATGGGTCGGGCATAGAAAGAGCGAAGGAAAAGGACGCGCTAGAGCGACGAGGGTGGTAATCAGAAGAAAAGCGCGTCGGAGAAGTCCAGCGGCTGCGGCAGTGGCGAGCGATATGTCCAATGCGGCGGCAGTTAAAACAGATCGGCTTGTCGTCCACGGTTCGCCATTCGGACGGGTTGCGCTGTCCATAAGAGGAGTAAGAAGAGCGGGGTGGATACGTGCGGTGAGAAATAGGTTCCGAGCGCACGGAACGAACGGAGTGCAGGCCGACGTTGGACAACTGTTGACGGACGACGGCCTGGATCAAGGAGATCGTCGCCGGACAATGATCAAGTGACGGGAATGAAGGGGCCACCGGTTGTGCTGCTTCGACCTCACGACGCATGATGCCGGTTAAGTTGTCACACCGCGAAGGCTGGTGGAAGAGGTTGTCACAGGATAACGTAGCAGCTGTGTTGGTAAGTCGCGTGATGTGGGATACCCGGCGGCTTTTAGCATGCTCGAGACGGCGGCACACCTTGAGAATCGTACCGATGCTGGTGACGTTCGTAAACATCAGTAAATTAAAGGCGTCGTCAACAATGCCTCTGAGGACGTGATTAACCTTATCGTCCTCCGACATGTTCGGGTCAGCCTTGGCACAAAGGGCCAAGATGTCGAGAATGTGCGACACGTAGGACTCGGTCGACGTCTGAACACGTGTGGCAAAGGGCTTCTTGGCACTGAGTTGGCGACCGAACGGATTGCCAAAAATTACACCATCTTCCGGGGGGGAACCATGTGCTGATGCGGAGCATCGCGGTCGTTATAACGGCGTTAATTACGTTGTTATTACGGTGTTATTAACGTTGTTAACTTGGTGTTATTACGTTTTTATTACGTGTTAACTTGCGTTGGTCACCATCAAATCGCGTGAACGCCGTGCTGCTGCTCGACGTTCTCGAACCGACGCTGCTTCACGTTGCCGAAGCTCAGGATCCGCTGCTCGACGTTCACGAACCAACGCGGCTTCACGTTCTCGAAGGTCGGGTTCCGCCGCTCGCTTCGTACGTTTACGTTGAACTTCACGGTCCCGAACCTCAGGTTCTGCTGCTCGACGTTCAAGAACCAACGCGGCTTCCCGTTCTCTAAGCTCAGGATCCGCTGCTCGACGTTGACGTTTCGAAGCTGCTTCGCGTTCTCGAAGTGTGGAATCCGCTGCTCGACGCTGACGTTTCGAAGCGGCTTCGCGTTGGCAAACAATCTAGATAGACGGTGACATAGGTCGGAGCTGCAGGCGGGGACGCTTGCGTAGATAAAGCGCCAGCAGCAGGAGCCGATGATGCAGTGAAGCCGGTGCGACCGCTGCGAAGCTCCATGACGGGTAGGGGGAATGTCCGCACCTCCACCAAAGAATGTTAAGTGTAACTGATGCCCAAAGCTATTTACACTTTATTTACAGCAAGATAACGGAGGCCAAAATGACGACGCTATCTCAAGCGGGAACCCGTCGTCTTCCTTCTCCTCAGTGTAGCCACACTGTGGCGGCGGCTGTTCCATATCAATATGAAGAAGGGAGCAAGCATAGTAGCGTTTGTTATTCCGTCCCTCAAGATGTCCTGTACTCCCCTACTTGACTGCGTCCTCTCGTAAACAGTATGCGAGCACATGGCCATTGAAGCAGTGTTAAGAAAACTAAAGTCTTGGCGGGCTCAGCAATTTGTATTGCTGTCGTATAGTAAGCCCACTCTACACTTGTTGCAGCAAGGGTATGTGTTGAAGAAGTACACACAGTGTCCTTACGCCTCCTTAAAAAACTGCGCAGCCTCAGATTTGCCATCAATTTTCAATGGCTAGGCTAGGGCGGCGGCGTCGACGACGACGACGACGACGACGCCGACGTGGTGTTCTCCGGCTCTCCCTCATGATGATGATGATGACAGGTACGCTACGCCTGCCTCGCCTCGCGTGGTATGGCGGTTAACATTTGAAAGGGGCCTCTGACAGCGCGTGCTCACTTCCAGTGGCTCCTGGCTATACGTGCTTTGTATTGAGCTATCGTGAGCGCTTCAAAATGTGCAATCTATATTTACCTACTATCCACGCAGGACCAAGCCCATCCGCACCACGTAGCAAGGCCAAACTGGAGCACACGAGCGCGAGTGCGCACTCCGGACCTGCCGTGCACTACAGTTTCGCATAGCTGCGTCTGCTGCGTCGCGTGAATGCCACGGATAGCGGGGGTCTCCCGACTAGCCTATCGCCGTAACGCCGCAGGCGATCGAGGCACCAGCACCAGCGGCAAGGCCCCTCTCTTTTAGTACGAAGGATCTTGAGGGGGAATGAGAAATGTCAATATTGCGCTCACAGTATCGGCGCACATACTAGGACTCTTAGAAAAAAGTTGCAGTGGCTTAGCTCGGCTATGCCAGGATATACGTAGCGTTAGCAAAGGTTCAGCTGATTATTCTTAGCTTATTCTTAAGATTATTCTTAAGATAGGATTATTCTTATGACTCAAGCTTCTCCGTTCTTCTGCGCTGTTGAGCAGCATTTGCGCTCTCCTTCTCCATGGCTATACCACACTGGCAAACGCCAGTCAGAAGCGCAGCGGCTCCAACGCAGTGTCAGACGGCGACTGCACAGCGAGCGCGCGCCGGCGCCAGTGCGTCTACCACGGCTACGACGTCACTCCTCTGGAATGCGCAGACCGGCGGCGGCGGAGTGCGCGAGAGGTGCCAGCTCCGGTGGCTCCGGTGCGCAAGCCGTGTGACATCACTGATCCTTGCGCATCCGCAGCACGGCTCTTGATGTGCCGCTCGAAACGGGCTTGGCTAGGGCCAGTGTAGCTAACGCTACAAAAACTATTTCGGTAATATACTTCTGGGAGGCACCATGCTAGTTCGGAGGTATTTTTGAGGCTTCTAAGAAGTGTGGTTCAGGGCGGCTTTAAGGAATATCTCCTAAAACTTACAATTTTCTCGATCATTTGGAAATAAAATAAGTGGCTACAAAGTAACACTCGGAATTCGCCAGGTGCATTAAGGTTCGAACGGCATTTGTCTTCCTTTCCGCTTCGGCTAGGCGCGGCAGTTACCCAGCCTCGATTCCGCGGCTACACGATCCCAAAAACACAAGATCGACGACAGCGATGTTGCACGGAACTATAGGCGAGACGGGCATCGCCGTCATAACGCGGCCCAGACCAGTACTCACCACTGGGCCGTGACGATTATCTGGACACGCCGCTTGCAATGCACTCGCTTCTTATAGCTCGTTCATATCGGCCAGGAGAGAGCGGGAACCACGCTTTAATTGGAAACGTTAGGCACTCCTGCGGTGGGATGAAGGCGACGGCACATAAAATATACGACAAGGAGCGAGGCATTGCTCCCACGGGGCACATTTATTTCCGAGCCGCTTGAGCGTTGCGCGCCCCGAACCTTCCTTCATTTTCTCCGGCTCACCCCCAACCCCACCCTTCCGTTTTTTGTGTGTGTGGGTGTGCTGTGTGTGTGTTGTTGGGACACTTTATTTTTCCCTTCCCCAGCTTCCTGACATCGCACGGAACGACTGCCTTCTATTCGCTTTATTTTACTCCGTCACGGGTGGAGCCCCTCGTTCTTTTTTATGCTCTATCCTATTTTTCACCAAGCCACTCATGCGGCCTTCGTCTCTCCTCCGGCCCTGAGGCGCTTCGCAGCTGCTAACAGTGTTCTTTTTATTTCAAGATCA
Organism: Dermacentor silvarum; assembly: GCF_013339745.2. Classification (NCBI taxonomy): domain Eukaryota; kingdom Metazoa; phylum Arthropoda; class Arachnida; order Ixodida; family Ixodidae; genus Dermacentor; species Dermacentor silvarum. The sequence goes on from NC_051159.1 coordinate 121,590,512, forward strand.
AAATACGGGAATTCCAAGTATAGGGCATCCAATGAGGAACGTGGTCTCCTCTGTTTTAATTAGGAAACAGGAATGCACCACCTCTGCTAGGAACTCCCTGTATTAATTCTTTTCATTGATCTTAGGCCACCGTTTTGTTCTTGTCATTCCGGTATGACTTTTAACTAGCGCTGTCAGCGTCTCTGGCTGAGGCTGTCTCTTGCTTTTTCCTCCTCTTACCATTCACTTCCCTCGAACCATTTCCTCCGCCATTTTCGGATCCACATTCTTCGGTTCTCTCCCTGGCACGCATCCTTGAGCATGACTTGGGGACGTTCGGTGTGCCTGCATGCTCTTTCCGCTGCCATCGGAACCGCACAAAATTTTGTGCTCATCTGTTTGTATTTTTTTTTCGAGTAACATTTTATCTTGTATTTTGAAGCTCTCGTTAAAATTGCTGTTCCCCGCGAGGCATGGCTGCCTGAAATACCGTAGCATTCATTGTGTGTGTAACCCGACGAATCGAAATGTACGTTAACGAAGTGTGCTAACAAAAAATGTGCGAAGATCGTATACAAATTGGGCCCATTCCCTCTAGTTGTTCTAAATAGAAATTGATAGCGGCTGACGGTGCAGGAATTCATTGAGTGAGGGTGTTTGCGGTGCCTTGTTTCTAATAGGACGTCGTTAGTCGTTATTATCCCCCGGGCCCTGCACTCGACCAAATAAAAGTATATAAAAGCGTTTCAGTGAGTTTAAAACTACGCACTTATAGAGCTGTCGAAGCGATGTATTCATTATATTACGGCAAGCATATTACTACTTTCTGTCTAATCTTGTGAAATGAAGCAAAATATCATTATAAGTGAAAGTGTGATTGATTTTCTTAACTTCTAATAGGCCCACGTAATTTCATCCTCTTTATTATCCTTCACTAGTAGAAAGTATCAAAGACAAGAACGTTATGGAAGCAGCGTCGATAAGCATGGGCCACACATCTTCAGTCGAACGCGCATAAGCAGTACTGGTTAAAATATCTCGCTCGTACGTTTCTATAGATATTAGAAATAAATTAAACCGCTGTTTAAGACGTAACACGAGAAATCATTTCCAGCTCTATGCGGGTGTCTCTGCAAACTCGTCGCCTCTTTGCTCAAAAGGCTTAAAACAATTTACGTGACTGGCCATTGTAGTCTGCCTCAAACTGCAGTAATACGTGTCATCAAGCAATGCCCATCGCAAATCATGAACGAAATTTTCTTTGGTTCATGATTTACGATGGGTATTGTATCACACAAATAGCACACACACAACAAGAGCGGGAGGGAGTGTCAAGTGACGATTTCGAAGCCTAGGAAAAAATATACACGAAAGGCGCATGGGAAATTGGCGCTCACCTCGTGATAGGCAAGCGGAAATTGCGAGCCGCCGAACGGGAGGATAGTATGGGAAAGAGAAGAGAAGATTGCGGGTGGCGAGAGCCGTTCGGGACGAGGGCATCAGTAAAAGCTACCACGAACCAAACAATGCCCTGAAAGGTCTCACAGTGGTGGGAGAAGAATGGGTGCTCTAACCAGGTGCTCCGAGCAGGGGCCGCTGAGAAGAAACGCGTCTCACCAATGGATGTATTTCTTGCCTGCACCACTGCACGGCAGCACACGCAAGGAGGCCGAAAAAGCGGGAAATTTGAACTTACGAATAATTATAGCTGTAGGTAAAGGGCATTGAAAAGTTCTAAACTAATTTATTCCCTCTTCACACCCTTTACAGGACTGATTCAAGTCCTTCAGGTGGCGTAACAGACGATAATGCCCCCGATGGTGCGGCCGTGTCGCTTGCTATGAAAGACCGCGTGTGACGATGCCTTGAAGCGTTCGCCGACATTCAGTGCAGGCAGACGACAAGATTTTAGTTTCACATCGTTAGCTTCAAGACTGAGCAATATGTCATGCTCAGTTTTGGTAATAGTTTCAACAATGTGTCTAATCTATGTAAATAATGGAAAGGGACAAATAGACTGAATCGCAAGAGCGGGAAGAAGGGATGTCCGCATCACAAGCTGAGACGTGGCTGGGAGGAGACGGACTGATATGGATTGCGGGCCAGAAGTGTTTCGTGTCAGATCGAGACGGTGGATATAACATGTGCAAATTTATATTTTCGATGCTCAGTGAGAATAGCCCATTTCAAGCTTGGCAGGATGCCATAGAGCGTGAAGATCGAGTCCTACAATCAGAAGACTAGGAGTGCGAGAAACATTTTGAGCCGGCGTACGTGACATGGATGTGGACGATAGCGCACAATGAATTTGTTCTGGTCCTCCCGTCTAGAAGAGCAAATCTGAGAACGTTGGCTAAGCTTGTGTAAAACCCAGCTCAAGCAAGTGGCGTCAAGCATTTAGAGCTTCTGAATGGAACCGTTATGTGAAACGCTCTATCCATCATTTTCGTTTGAGAACACATAACGGTCAAACATTTTCAAGTTACGTTACTCCATTACACGACGACGCTCTTATTTATTCAGGAACACATCGTACGCAGCACTCCTGAGCCCAATGCCTTCGTATGAAATGAAAGCGGGAACGCAACGCACGGTGACCAGTTATAGTGACTTTTTGTTCAAACAGAAGTAACATAAGCAATTTAAATTACTTTCAGCAAGACACACCAACTGAGAGCGCCCCACCGAAAGAAATAGTATACGCATTTTGTTTAGAGAATGCAGTAATGCGCCGCCGCGTTTGCAAATCACCTTTTTGGAATTTTGAGATAAATACAGCAACTTACATTTGTCGTTAAAAACACTGGAATGATATTTGACAAATGCAGGCTGCAACGCGCGCTCAGGCTTGCTCGCAGCTTTGCGCGCAGAGTTCGTTTGACAGATTGTGAGATGTCACTGGTGCAAGAGCCAGGTATGGCCAAAAGGCGCCGAGGCTACGTAGTATGTCAGCCCCGTCGCCTCAGATGATGATGATTATTATTATTGTCATCCCTTCGAAATTGGGCGGCAACAAATAGTCGCCCAGTGTGCTTGAACTAATAAAGACCATATAAAGCCAGCACGTAATGGAACCAAGGAAAGCGTATGTGTAATTAGCTGTGGTCGAAATTTAAATGTGGAAAATAACGAAGGAAAGGGAAAATGAAGTTAAACGAAACGATAACTTGTCGCCAATGGGCACCAAACCCAAAACCTTCGTATTACGCGTGCGACAAACTACCAATTGTGCTAGAGCGACAACCATCAATCCGGCCACTAACTTGGGTATTTATTTGTACTAGAACTAGCCTTCGAGGTGTTAGCCACCACCACTCACGACTACTCCCTCACCACTACGAAGGTTGTGGGTTTGGTCCTCCCTGGCGACAACTTATCTTTTCGTCCCCGTTCATTTCCCATTTTCTTCATCATTTTCTACATTTTAATTTCAACCTCAGCTAATTTACCGCAATGCATTGCTTGGTTTCATTGCTTGCTGGCTTTGTATGGTCGTGATTAGCAAAAGCGGGCCCCTCTGTTTTCCTTCTCGTCGTTCATTGAGCTAATCAAGTAATCTATAGATATTTATTCAGCCTAGCATGTTGTTTATGTCTCGTTATTTTTTTCTATATTCCTTAAAACCTCCATATCTACAGGCTTACTAGCCCCCTAGTCAGGTGCGCCACCTTGCGGCGTCCCAGCACTAGTGAGACGCACCGGGCGCTTCAGTCGGAGCACCTGTCCGTCTTACAGCGTGGGTCTCGCAACATTAACGGGCCGACTACCCAAGTAACCAAAAAGGCGCACATAGGCCCGAAGGGAAGAAAGAGCGGCGTCAAAGGTGGTGGGCTTCCCGATGCTAGCTGCCTGAAATCTAGCTCCTTTTAATTTTTTTTCCCTTCATGCCGAAAACACACTTAGATTTGTGTAACACACAAGCAAAAAAGGTGTGTAATGAATAAATAGGGTGAGCCAGAATGAAGGAAGCGTGGAGAAACAAGTAGTTTTGATCAGTCGATCACTACGTGAGACATACACAGATTGTAAATGATGGCAAAGAGTGATCCTGGCACCCAACAGAAACTGGAAAAAAAAATGTTGGCTACTCACTCCACCGGTCATTTTGGTGGTGCCACTACGGTGGGCACATAAGCGTCCCTTGATTGGCCAGTCGAGGCACTGGTGTTAAAGAAAGTTGCACCACTGTTAATTTTAGTGTTTTCCTAAACTTACCAGCAACACAAGCAAGAGATTAAAGAAAGCTGCAGAAGTGAAACGTTTCAGGGTTTAAAACTCGAATATTCTCAACCTCTAAACGAGTTTTTACTGTGAAGCTCAATTCGCATGTCACAAAGCGTACGCATAAATTGCTATAACTGTCTGCCACATCGCTGGTACAAATTAGAAGAGTAAGATGACGGTGACAGAAGGTGCACGCGCATGACAATCTTGGATTTGATATTTCGCTGGGTGTGTAACTTTTCAACCAATCCAGTGTTGCCAGTCCCCTCGTGGGTACGAGCCATGTTTTGTAACTACAACACCAGCAGCAATTAGTGGGTATGAGCCACTCGTAGAGGACAACAAACAATAAAACCAGCAATGGCCTCTATGGTATTCGACAGGATTTCGCGTCTGCTGCTCTCCCATCCGCTACATCTGGTACCGTGAAACCCTGGATCAATGTGCCATCTCGGAGCGCTGATGATGGAAGAGGTGGCACGCTCGACGAAATCTCCGCCCCTGACATGGAGCAGCCGTTGGTGAGCCTGATTGAGACGCACAAGCTCGCCCGCCTAGAAACCATTCGCATCGTCGTGGAGGCGGCAGAGCTCCTGTACCTCAGGACGCCGGCCCCGTCAGAACTACTACGGGCCAAGGACGCACTCTCACATCAATGGGCAGTTCTGAAGCACGTCGACGGGAAAGTGCTAGGTCGGATTTGTATGACTACGACTGAGCTGAAAAAAAACTTCAACGAGGCGTTAGAATTTTGAGGGGCAGGTGAGTCATACTTTATTTATTTATTTATTTATTTATTTATTTATTTATTTATTTATTTATTTATTTATTTATTTATTTATTTATTCATATTACCCCACAGGCTCCAGTTGAGCATTGCGTAGGGGGGGGGGGGGGGGGGGGGTTACAGAAAAAAGGCAATAAATAAGGCATAAAAATAACTACATAGTAGGAAAAAACAAGTAAATTTGTACATTGGAAGGTAAATAGGAACACTGGTAATCATAAAAAAAAGATATATTAATACAAAGCCAAGAGAACATATGAAGTTGCAATTGCTCACGAAATTTGGCAGAATCTTTTATTGAACCAATATCATTTGGAAGGTTATTCCATAGTGCGATGGAGCGTGGCAATGCAGAATTATTGAATGACTGTGTGCGGCCAAAAATGCGCCTGAAGCTGAGATGATTATGAAGTCGACTAGATGTGCGAGAAGGAATTTCAAGTGACAAACGGCTGGACCACGAGTTATAGAAGTATTTATGAAAGAGGCATAGAAGGGCAACAGAGCGGCGGGAATCCAAGTCGGGAAGGGAATATCACGTTTAATTTGGGTAATGCTAGATTGACGACTGTAATTAGAAGTTATAAAGCGGGCAGCACGATTTTGGATGGATTCCAATTTGTCTATTAGGTACTGTTGATGAGGAGACCAGATCGATGAAGCATATTCTAGTTGAGGGCGTACCAATGTTTGGTAGGCCTGTTGTCGAATGGTAGAGGGGGAAAGGTGCAGATGACGACGTAAAAACCCTAAAGTTCTGTTAGCTTTAGCGCATATCTTCTCGATGTGAGTACACCAGGAAAGATTAGTACAGAAATGAACACCAAGATATTTGTAAGTAGAGCCACGAGGAACTTCAGCCGAACAGATTTTGTACGGGAACTTAAGAGCTGATTTCGCGCGAGTGAAGGAAAGTACGCAGCATTTAGTTGTGTTAAGTGATATTTGCCAACGGTCGCACCACTGATTAACTAAGTGAAGGTCATTTTGTAAAGTTAAATGGTCACCATGACAATCAATGGTTCTGTAAATTACGCAGTCATCCGCAAAAAGTCTTATGCAGGAAGAAATGTTGCTGGGTAAATCATTAATAAAAGTTAAGAAAAGAAGAGGGCTTAATACACTACCCTGCGGTACACCTGACGTTACTACTGATGTGGAGGAGCTAAAGTTATTAACAGATACGAACTGCCGCCGATTAGATAAGAAATTACGAATCCAGGATAATGTTAATGAATCGATCCTAAGAGCAGTTAATTTAGCTATTAGGCGACAGTGAGCGACTCTGTCAAAGGCTTTTGCATAGTCAAGGAAAATGCAGTCAATAAGTTTGCTATTATTCATGCCATTATGTAAATCTGACGTAAATTCCAATAGTTGAGTGTCACAAGACAACGCTTTACGGAAACCATGTTGATTTTGAAAGAAAAAGTTATTAGATTCAAGATGGTTGAAAATATGGGAGGCAATGATGTGCTCGAGAAACTTACAACAAATGCATGTTAGCGAAATGGGGCGGTAGTTACCAGGAGAGTGCCTGTTTCCATCTTTGAAAATCGGAATGACTTTGGCTATCTTCCAGTCAGCTGGAAGAAGACCAGTTGATAAAGACTGCTGAAAAATGTGATATAAAATCTGACTGGACATAGCTGACATGTTTTTTAGGATTTTAGAATTAATATTATCAACACCGCACGATGTAGACACTTTCGAATCGCGTATTATTTTCGAGATGCCATTAACACTAATACTTATAGGAGACATGAAGCGATAATTAAGGTCGGGGACACAGGGAATGGAGGAGCAGTCTTCATTAGTGAAAACAGAGCAAAAAAACGAATTGAAAGTAGAAGCACACTCAGCTGCAGAGACAGGAACATTGTCGGCGTTATGTAATGTAACAGTATTACAGCCACGGTCAGGAGAAACAGCTCGCCAAAACTTCTTAGGATTAGTGCGTAAAAGTGAGGACAGATCGGTGGAAAAATACTTCTTTTTCGCTTCAGATATTGCAAGACAGTAAGTCTTTAAACAATCTTTATATTTAGACCATGATGAAGGACATGATAGCCGTTTAGCAGAGGCGTATAACCTTTTCTTTTTATTTCTGAGTGATCTAAGCGATTTATTAAACCATGGGTTATGTTTGTCGTTAGATATTGCGACTAATGGCACGTACTTATCTACTAGAAGTGTCATGATATTTTTAAATGAATTCCAATTTTCTTCAACAGACCTGTTGGTGAATGATGGAAGAAACGTTTTATGAAAAAAAAACCTCAAGTTCAGTGTTCATTTGTTCATAATTTGCCCTATTATAATCCCTAATAACCTTACGTTCAACACCAGCAAAATTCCGTGGAATATTAATTGAGAATTGCAGTAGGTTATGGTCGCTAAAGCCGTCAAGCTGCACGACAGGGCTAATGCTATGTGGCTCTGTTGTGAGGATAAGATCTAATATATTAGTGCCGCGAGTGGGCTCTGTAACAATCTGGGTAAGATTAAACTCTAAACACAGCTCAATAAAATCACTTGATTCACTGCTCGATGACGACAAGCGAGACCAATTAATATCAGGAAAATTAAAATCACCAAATAGGTAGATTTTGTTAGTGGGAAACTGTTCAAGAGCCCTGGAAATAGTTTTGTGAATGATCAGATACAAACAGGCGGTCAGAGGCAGGTGGGCGGTAACATACACCCATCAATAACTTTCCGAATAACGTAGGACAAGCTACCCAGACTACTTCAAGAGCAGAGTCAGTGTCAACAAGAAAGGAAGGTATAGTTTTATTGATGGCTATCAACACGCCGCCACCTTTTTTATGTGCACGATCGTGGCGATAAATGGCATACTGGTTAGAAGTATGATATAACTCAGTGTCACATACATCGGCGTGAAGCCAAGTCTCGGTCAGCAATACAACATCGGGCTTACTATCTTCAAGATATGATTCAAGCAGGACACGTTTTGGCAACACACTGCGGATGTTAGTAAATGATACTGAAAATGAAGGTGCACGTGAAGTTGATGGCCACTGCACTTTCGCACTGCGCACATCGGCAACTAGCTATCTAGCAGTTACTACAGAGTCAGAAACACTGTCGTAAGTATATGTGTTATTATCAATACGAAGTTTGTCGACATTCAATTTATAAGGGCAATTCCGTTCTCTGGCAAATTGAAGCAGTTTCCTGCGTGCCTGTCGTGTAGCCAGCGAAAAATCTTCTCTAATAGAGATCCCAGAATTTTTCAGCTTATGTGCACGGGTGAGAATTTCCTGCTTGTCCTTAAAAACGTAAACTTAGCAATTATTGGCCTACATTTATTTGAAGCAAATTTTCCCAGCCGGTGTACACGTTCAAACTGAGAACTAGTAGTTGTCGTTTCCAACTTATCTGTGCACAGGGCAATAACTTTTCCCTCTGTAGTTGCCCAGCTCTCTTTTTCCTCGTCGGGAATTACCAAAGAACAACAGATTGCACCGTCGCATTCTGTTCTCAGCTTCATCATACCTTGACACAACTGCCTGAAGTTGATTCGCAAATGAACCAGCAGCATGATCCGAGAAGTTGGATAGTGTAGGGGCATATGAAACAAGCTTTGCTTCCAAAGTGACCACTCTCTCGGTCAAGCCATTAATTTCTTTCTCGGTTGCATCTTGCTTTTCTCTCAGCCACTTAATTTCACCGATTAATGTATTCTGACCTACTTCTAGCCTACGCACGGTTTCAAGGACAAGTTCAAGTGTTTGCTCCACGCTAGGTCCGGGATTGGATTCAATGTCACCCGAAAGCAACAACAACAGACATGCAGGTTTCTTGCGCAAGCATGAAAAGAACAGCAATAAACGACGCATTATATCACGCAAATCGGTCGGGCACGACACCGCTACAAGGCAGTAATGGCTGCTTTTTAGACAGGAAGCATCTTTGAAGTAACCAACCTGGAAATACAGCAGCGGTAAGCGTCCCATCCCTTCAGCGGCGTCGTGCCCAACCGAAGTGGTGCCTGGCTGGGCTATATATCCCGCTTCATATCTGGCGGGGGCGTCAGTGAATGAGCCTTGTTGCCAACCGCCAGTAGCCGAAGGAACCAAGCTTGGCCATCCTTGCACTTTTGGAATCAGGAACGGAAATGCTTGACCAGAACTGCGCGGCCGAGGTTCGAGAATCCACGGAGATACAGCACCGAGGAACGCAATCTGGGAATACAGCAGCGGTAAGCGTCCCATCCCTTCAGCGGCGTCGTGCCCGACTTTAATTCGAGACCAGACCATACGAGCCCCCAAGACAATTACGAAGATAGTGAGCTTCTGTGCCGACATCGTCTCCAAAGCACACACAAGCTACGAAGCATATTCAACGTCAGCACGTGTTTCTGACAGTGGCTGCAGAAACATAACAGCCCTGTCTACGTCAACCTTCACGCGCAGCGACCGCATGAAGCGGGCCTGCCCTCTCGCCAGCATTATCAGTGGCAGATTTGGCTATTGCACATATGCCTCGCGGCCAGAAAGGGGCGCCTGTAGCTGGGCCATATTGTGCGAGTCTGTCATTGTGTAAACAGACTTGGCCGAGAGAGCACTACGTCCAGCGCCCGCCGAAAGTCACCGAAAAGGTCCCGCTTGCATTGCAATGACCGGGAAACTGAAAGAACTGCAGCGCCTACAGCAAATGGAACTCTTGAAGGCGAAGCCGCGAACGCGCAAGTAGCACCAACAGGTGATACTGTTCCTAAGAAATGTGGATGTTGCTGTGCCAACACATCACCCGCCGCGGTGGCTCAGTCAGCTGAGGCGTTGCGCTGCTGAGCACGAGATCGCGGGATCGAATCCCGGCCGCGGAGGCCGCATTTCGATGGTCCGAAATGCAAAAACGCCCGTGTGCTTGCGTTGTTGTGCACGTTAAAGAACCCCAGGCGGCCAAAATTAATCTGGAGCCCTCCACTACGGCGTGCCTCATAATCAGAACTCGTTTTGGCACGTAAAAGCCCACAAAGGTGATGTGCCAACACATGAGCAATCTTCAATGATGATGTGCTTCAAGAACAGGCGGAATAGCCTACATGGGGAGTACCCGTTGCCTTTCGTCCTCCCGTCGTTCTCTTTGCGACCTGAGACTAAACGCTTACTCTCTGAAATTTGCACATGGCACGCACACTCCTGCAATTATTCCCTTGAGGGATGAATGTGCCTTTTTTAGAAGTTACTGTCTAGTTACTCCTGTTTCCCCCAGTCATTTTCTTAGAGTGCAGATGCAAGAATTGGAATCGACACTTGACGACCTCAGCACTCGAAAGGTTTATGCCAGCACGCATCTGGATTGAGAAAACGCCATTCCAAAGAAAAGTTAGATTTCCGCGCAAATGAAGACACTCACTAGCAGAATTGAAGCAACGCGGCGCACCGCAATCACTGCCTGCAGGATAACACTTTGCGCTTTATAGGAAGCGCCAAAGAAATATCTGACAACAAAAAACGAGAAAGGCAAAGATAAAGCAACAGAACGCAGTTATGCTCGTCACCAAGAAAACATTACGACAGAGTGTAAGACCTTTTCGCCGCTTCTACAACGCAGTCCACGAACAGACATGTCAGGAATACAGGATGTCAACAAGGTGTTTGCGCAAGACCGTTAGAACTAATCTGCAAACACACTGGAAGCACCCCTGGAAAACGAAAGTTTTACGCACATCTGGGCTTGATCTTAGGCACCTAAACATGAACTGCATTCTTGTATCGTCATCAAATGCTTCGGTGCATCTCTTCCATGCGTCTTCATGGACGAAGATGTGTGGTTGGACGCCACTGGGAACAAGTGCGAAGCGTTCGACATGATGACCATCAACCACGAACGCCAGCTGGCATGGGTGCTGCAAGCAACCCTGCACGTCTGGGACATCGTTGCCTTGTGATAGGAAGCCCTATCTTTCCGGCCATGAGGCAGATGGAGCACAATGCCCGAAACGGCGACTCACTGACGGCATTCAACCTAGACAGTACTGTAGATCGCTGCGATGCGTACTGCACCAAGTCATAGTGTGCACCATCTCAACAACGGGCAAATGAAACAGGCGCGATCCAAGATCCGAGGATGGCGCACCGGCAGCTGATTCTGCACTCGCCCCTGGCTAACAACGTCAACAAATATCCTCTTCGCGACCAAAACCTGGAGCTCCTGGACAAGAGACTGTGGTAGAGCATCGATACAGACCCGCTACAGAACTAATTCCTGGGGTCCCGCTTTGTGCGGTGTGAACTCCATGATTTGGTCCGCACCTTCCTCTTGTGGTCTTTCACAGAGTGTCCTTCTTGCGCCGTGGCTCAATGCTTCTCTTCTATTTGAGCCACTTACTGTGGCTTCTGTGCCTACAGACGTTTTCGCCGAATGTGTGGCTCATCACCTCGCCAATTTCGTCGCCGGCGGGGAATGTGCTACAAATTAGAAGAGAAAGATGATGGGGGCATCGCAAACTTAGAATAAAACCTGCAATGGCCTTCGTGGTCGTCGACCAGATTTTGCGTCTGCTGCTGTCCCATAGACTCGCTACCGTAATCTCCGGCGTGACGCATTATGCCATGCTCATAACCTTTTTCGTCGTTATTCCTCAGAGGCCTATGCCCCCTTGAGTGTTTGTCGCGCGGCCCTCTCCGATGCCATAGCAATGCTACACGTCGGACGTCCGAGCTGATAGCGGTAATGCCGCAGCTCACCGTCGTCATGGCGATTTTAATGCCGCGATAATAATGATGGCGTTCAGAAATTTAGAGATCAGAAAGGTGCTAATACACAATGGTTAAGAGGCCAGACGTGACTATTCGCTAAAAGATATGTCCAGTTTGTCAATAACTTGCTCATGTCTGGTGAAATTTTTTTTACGTCGCCGATTCGTCTCCTCAGCTGGGTACGAAACGTTGCGAAAGCAGGCAAGAGAATAACCGAGATGATGTCGTTAACGAAGAGCTGGAAATGTTTGCATAATTATGGCGAGGCATGTTACTCCAGGTTTTCGGTGATCACACTCACAGTGGCCACACAAACACACTAACAGCACATGCGCCATGTGCGCGCATACACACACTGTTGCTACTCACAAAGTAATGTGATTAAGTACTGTACTGCTTAAATTTAAAAAAGAGCCCGAAGGGAGAGAGCGAAGACGTATTTATCCACACATTATCCCTATGCGCTGCTGCCAACACAGGCAGACTCTACACAAAGTATTTCCGAATGCAGATTTGTAAGAACAAAACCTATGCTCTAGGTTGAGAAAAGCGCCAATGCTATTCGACCACAACGAAAGACCTAGCTCTTCAGTCTCATTTGCACACCTTTTGGAGGGGGAGAGATGGAGGAGGAAATGCTATACCTGATTAGTAATATTTGGGTCGCTCATCCTTTCGCCGGGTTTCTTTGCATCCGCTCACTCTGCTGTGTCTTGTTATACAGCCTATCCATTTCGCACCTTGCTCTTTCTTTTATTTTTCCATTGTAGTTCCACCAGCAAGGTGAGGGAGAAAAGAGTAATGGTGGCCTGAATTATGTATTCATCGCTCGAGGCTGATTTCTCGCGGGACACACTGTACAACCGGCTGCAGCGCCTGGCGATTCCCAGGCTCGCACGCGCTTCTCTCTCTCGTGCGGGCGCGCAGTTTTATCCTACAGTGTCGTTCATCTTGATACGTCCGCTCATGCTTTTGTTTCTTTCCGTACACACTTCGTCTTTTAGATCTTTGCGAACTGAATGATGGTGCTGGTCAAGCTAGGGCGGTGGGCAAAGAGTGAGCGTTCCTGTAAAGTCACACTACGCACAAAGTAGCAACGGTGCCCTCCCTCGAACAAAGAGAGACAGAAAAGGAGAGAGCATAACACAGCCCTCCACTACGCCCGCCTTGCTTCGCTACAGGCGTGGCTCTGCAGAATCTGCGTGGTAGCATGAATTCTTTAGCGATTTGTAATAACGCAGATCAAACTTTCATGAGAGCGAACCCGACGCGTTTCATTTGTGCCACACAGAGCAAGTATATACGCTCTGTGTGCGACGGCTGCGCGCTAAGCTGTTCCCCGTGGCGCTCCCAGAGTGAGTATCAACTTTAATTCGACGCTTATATATATATATATATATATATATATATATATATATATATATATATATATATATTCTTTACCATATCAAGCTTGAAAGAACTAAATATTGAAGGAAAGCAGCACTGCAGTACTATGCGAGGCGACTGGTGGACGACGCTACTTCGGCCTTTTTGGTGACCGCGCGAACCGTTTTGCAAACATGAAGAAAACAAACGTTTCTGATCTCGCCTTTCGGCTTTCTTTGGCGCATTAAAAGTTCGTTCGAGCGTTTTTAATATTGTACAAGAATCAAGATATCCGGTTAACCACGACTGGCGTCACTTTCCGTATGGTTTCCAGCACGAAATTAAATATTGATCCTTTGTTCCGCCTCCGTTCCGTCTGATACTTTCTCGCCCGCAGGCTCCCATTTTGTCGCATTGAAAATTAATATAGAGGACTTCGTGACCCGATCACAGCGACATCTCGTGTGGCCCCAGTTAGCGATAAGAAAGAAAAGTTCATGCGCCGAACAGTCGAAAGTAAAATCTTCCGCCGCAGGTCATACAGTCCAGCAAGAAATTCAGTGGTTCAATTCACACTTCTGCATAATGAAATTCGTGCGCTGTGGATTCATACACTATGCACAACAGTTGTTCGCCAGTATGTGTTACAGTTTAATAGGACATGTAGCCGAACAAGAGAGTTCAGTATGCGCAGAAAAGTTTTAGAGCACCAAAGGAATCGCATTTGGTTAGAATATACGGGTGTGCCATTGTGTCCTAAATTATTTAAGCTGTTCATTCCGCTATCAGGTGAGTGGCGTGTAGCTTGCCGTGACAACAGAGTGAATTATTCTTCTGCATTTCAATTTAAAACGTCGTTCGCAGTTCCAGCTGTGCTTTCGTTCAGTTAATTAAAGATTTTTCTAGTCTGCATAGAATACTGTGCCATGCTAATTTTTCGAAAAATTCTTGGTCCTATAATTTCAACTATTCGCATAATACCAGAGTGAGCCTTCACTTCAATGATGACACTATAAGCAAATTCGATGACGCTCGAATGCTTATACGCGGCAACCTGCCGCGCTCTATCTAGGATAAACGTTCCTCCAAGGAACTGCACCCTACACTATTATCTGATTGTGCTTTAAGTCGCCGCGCTAGGTCTCCAATGCTCGAATTACGCATCGGGTACATTATAGCATAGCACATCGCCTGCGTCGGCTAGAACGTGGGCTAGCCTTTCATCTCTTGCTTGTAGAGACTACTGCAAAACGCTTGAGCACTTGCTGTTCATTGACAATCACCAGACCCAGTTCCTCACGAAAGCGCTCACGAAAGCCCTTTCGTGAGCGCTCACGACCCAGAGCGCTCACGAAAGGGCGGAGGCTCACGGGCTTCTCATCCCAACGTGAGTGCGGCCCACGACCCCTGCCTACCACTAAACGAAGAGTGAGCGGGGAGGGGTTCCTCAGGACTCAATAAAGTTATTTCCTCCTTGCTGTTATTGGCCAACATTCCGCAGTTGTTGCCGTTGTGCTTCTGACTAAGTTCCAGCAATTTATTCTTGATCGAACAGCGCTTAGTGATTTCTTGTTTACGAAAGATCGTTCTTCAATTCGATACGAGGCTCACAAAGCCGCAATAAGAAATACCTTCTCAACCACGAAACTAGACTTTCGTTTGTAGTGCTCCTACTCTGTGTGTGATGTGATGCGTTGTGGTTGGCATTCCTCTTCTCTTTGTGTATGATGTTCATGTAAGTTTATAGTACTAGTATTACTACTAATAATAATAGTAGTAATAATATTATGAGATGATATAGCTGATCAGAGAACATACTTTGTTTATTGGATACATTTGTAAGTGTAGAAAATAATTATCTCACCTACTTTCACACTAAATATAAATTGTTCAATAATTAAAGTACAATCATAGAAATTCTAATATATGCGTTGGACCTGCGTCGTAATTTATGCGTCGCTTTTTGGAGCATGCTTTGCAAAAAGTCATCAACAATAAGTACCAAGGAACGGCACTAGTACCTTATATAACACTACGCAGTTGACTAAACTCAACACAAAACAGCTAGCGTTGTTACAGCGATTTTGAAACGTATTAGAGGTGCCACATTGCATAATGATTGTTAGGTTGTGTCCAACAGTGGCGAAAATCAAAACTTGATTAAAAGGCATTTATTTCAGATTTATACAGCTCTAACTAGGGGACAAGCTGGACAAATTGCAGGCGTATGCTCGCCGCTACTTCAATTCAGTTGAATATCGGCGAAAGCGCTGTAATTTTCTGAAAATACTAGGGAAAATGTGGTTGACGCGGGACAAACTGAAATATGAACAATTATGTGGATGACGCTATTATACATCAGACCTTTCCCTTCGAAATTGACACTGTAACTGACTGTTGTACGAGATCACCACAAAACGTTTTGTCATTGAGCACAGCAGTGTATCATTCCGATAAGCACTGCATTTTTCGAGACATTCAGAAGCCACCAGTGAGGAGAGATTAATCAAAACCGTACGCGACAAATTCAAGCGCGGGAACGCAGGGTACGGCAGAGTTAAAAGCAAAGGCCGACCCATGTGCTGCGACTCTATGAGGAGAGAGCAGAATTTAGTGAGGAAACACAAGGAGATCGGCCTTAGGTAATATCCTCTAGCTTGCTACTCTGCTCAGAGGAAAGGGGTCGCGGAGAAAAAGAGTAGAAGAAGTGACGATAAGCATAGGCTGTAGGGTGCGATTGTACGAGTTTACATGTTTCCGTCCGAAGGGATCGTTCACAACTTTGAGTGATGAAAACCAATCGACCAAAATCAGAAATCGGCAGTGCGAATTTAAGTTCCCGAACCCCACAGACCTCAGTGACCAACTGTGGCGTCGACGTGCACCTCCGGATGTAGCGGCACCTGCAGTGTTCACTCTCCCTTTTTTTTTTTCAACTCTTCCTGCTTAAATTCCAATAGGAAACGAGGCTGGTGACTCAGCTGTAAATGCGCCGCCTGCCTACCGTTGTAAGCTACGTGTGCTACGACCGGAACGACCTTCTCTATTTTGTAACCGCTTTGTCCCCTTCACCCGCCACAAGGCACTGAGACGTGCTCCCTAAAGGCCTGCAGGAAATATCACACCTTCATCTCTACAGTCTCTCTCCCCATGCGTACGGTAACAAGCCGGACACGCGATTGGTTAACCTCCTTGCCGTCCTTTTCCCCTCCCTCTCTATTGATATATCCAAGCCCCTACTCGCTAGATAAGACCGACCATGTTGCAGGCTGTCGGCGTTCATTCGGGCAGAGCAGGATCAGAAGGCCGTCA
This sequence comes from Dermacentor silvarum, assembly GCF_013339745.2. NCBI lineage: Eukaryota > Metazoa > Arthropoda > Arachnida > Ixodida > Ixodidae > Dermacentor > Dermacentor silvarum. The sequence goes on from NC_051159.1 coordinate 121,606,913, forward strand.
AAGCGGCTACAAAGCTTGAAGTTAAACAGACAGTAATGATCATATTGTTCGCGCGCTGCTGTCAAATTTTTCTTAAACCAATACAGCACAGAATACATAACAAAATAGCAAGACGGCCCCGCCTATTGTTTCAGGCTGTCGGCGTTCATTCGGGCAGAGCAGGATCAGAAGGCCGTCAAAGCGGCTACTACTCTGCCAACAAGCGGGAAGCCAGCGCCGGAGGGAGCGGGGGGGGGGGGGGGGGGGGGGGGCACTTCTACTCTGCCAACAACCGCGCTCGTCACTCGTCGCTCGCGCGCACCGTCTCTGATCTCCACACGGCTCAGACCTTTATGCGCTGTGCATTCGCCGCTCAGTTTCCGTTGAAGCGATAGACCGCGCGTACCTTCGCCCGCTGCGGCGTATCTGCTTGCTGCCAGCGTTTTGACAGTCGTTGTCTGCAGTAATTCAGTGTGATCTATTCGCTCACACCACGCTTGTTAATTCAGTTAGTAATAGTCGGGCCACATTTTCCAACGCACGCTACACATGCAATGCTGCCCGGATCGGCAGTGCAGTGCTCCAGGTGTGTCCCTTCGCACGCGCAGCCCATGGGAAGCCTTTCTCATCAACACCACCGTTTCACACGCGCCTTCTCGTGGTCATCGAGTCTCTCTTCATGTCGGTCTACTTACGCCGCAGCCCACCTGCTTACTTAATCAGCTCAGGTTTACTACAATTCATACTGCTACCAAAGCCGCTCACCTTACTTCGTATGACATTGCTGTGTTGCTATCGCATTCATTGCTTCGCCCTTAGGGCGAAACTGTGGCATTTTCGTTTAAGACGAAGGCTTTTCGTGTCAAGTTAACTCCACTTTTCCATATAAAGTATGTATATTTCTACCCTCTTTCGTGGGCTTATCCCAGAGATAGTGGTCTAAAAATGTTTGCTGGTTCTGGTGACACTGGTGCTCCCTATGGTATCGCAGGAAATTATACCACCGTGCGCTACCTCTCGCGATTCCCGGTAGCATCAATACCGTTGGTATTGCGGTACCCGTGGCAGCCGTATTAGTGCTACCGGTATCGATGGTGCAGGTGCTACCACTGGTATTGGTGCTGGCGGTAAGGGTACGTTCTCGTCTTCTTTCCTCGGGACAGCTAGCGTTTTCAGACGATGGGACGCTGCACCTCTGGTCGAAGGCGCAGACGCTGTCGTTTGAGACGCTCCGGGCTTCAGAATAAATTACATGGTTCATACACCCCATTATCACCTCCAACACGCTCGGGTCTATGCAGTACACATGGCCGAGCTGGGCTGCACCACATGAAGACTTGCGCTAGAATCGGGGGCTCCTCCTGGTGCGACACGTCCGCCACATTCAGAGAGTGATGGTATCCATCACTAATCCGCCACTGCGGAGCGCCACCTCTACAAAGTGGGGACGACTCGGACTAAGTTGGTGTTCTTCTTCTGCACAAGTGGCACATACCCACCGTGGGGGATCTGTCAACAATTGGATGGTTTGCAGAAATTGAATCAAAGAAGTTTGCAAAAAAATCATCATGCAATGAACTTTTCTTCTTCTACTACATCTTCATCAGGAATACTTTCTCTTTCATCGACGTCAACTGGAAGTTGAATCGCCTTTTAATTTTTCCAAAGATGAGTGTAATTTTCTAATCTTCTAAGTACGTTAATAAACAACTGAACATGAGCAATTCTTACGCAAATATACTGAAAGAAAAAGCTACACAACGATCGCTTTCATTCAATAGCGTTAATCGAAGAGTGAGTTGGTACAACCTGCTTGAAATAAAACCGCGAGCACAAATAAAACACGGAGAAGATTGAAAACCGAACATCTTCTTCACATATTCTGCCATTTCTTGTTTCTCTTTTGCACGACCTCCATCTTTTCGTCTTATATGAATATAAATGCTCAAGTGAATATGAAACACCGAAAGCCCATCATAGCTTGGATGGTGTCCCAGTGACAACTCCATTTCATACCTGAGCTAAACTCTGCCGCGTCCATGCGCACATTGTGGAAGGAATGTGCCGAAGGGCGAAGCCAAAAAAGAAAAAAAAAGTCAATGTGTACACAGGAAACATGGTTTCCCTTCATTGTAATATGCTAATGCGCGCGAAGCGTTCTACGATGGGCCAGTGAATACAAGAGCCCAGCGGCTGCTCAACGATCACTAATACCGTTTGCTCTGCCGCGCCAACAAAAGCGACAGGTTGACGACTAAGCCTAAAGCCCGCCCGAGGGCCCAGTCTTTCCATGGCGGCGAGGGACTCGCGACGAACATCGGCCTGGCAAAAAGCCGATAACCGGAAGAACACATCCGCTTAGTTATTCACACAGCGGCCCAGTCTCGAAGCTCCGTGTCACCGAGAGCCCTACGGACAGCTGCTCTTGCCTGTGAAAGCTCGAGGCTCTCGGCGATACCAACACGGCAGAAATAAGCGCAGAAACAAAGCGTCCTGCGGAGATGGAAAGCGCCGTACGAAAATGGCACTTACTGCGGCTGCTATACGGAGGTGGCATGTCGCTGTCAGAGCGCCGGAGGCGAAACACTTACGCGAATGAGCTTGTCAGCCGAAAATTCGCGGGACCAAGGCGAAACAATGTGAAATGGGTCTTTACAATGGCTGAGGCAAATTCAAATAGCTTTCCCGCCTGTCCGCGATTCACTCGGTATGGCCGGGCGCCATGGACGCATTTCAAGCCAGTGCCGAGTGGCCGAATTTCTTCTTTCGTTTGACGAGCGAGTGCAAATTTCAAATAAAGTTAGAAATGAAGATGCTATTTCTTGTCCTGCAGCAGGCGAACTCGTATCAGTCTGCGAATAGATCGCAAGACGTGTCACAGAGGACTTTCGAAAGCACTCGAATGTGATCGAACGATTTAGCGGATATCCTTCCCGCGCTGTCTACCGCGACATTGCCAGAACATCGTGAACGCTGAGCACCCTGAAAGCTACTTAACGTGCAGTTAAAGTAACTAACAAGTAATAATAATAATAATAATAATAATAATAATAATAATAATAATAATAATAATAATAATAATAATAATAATAATAATAATAGTTTATTATTCAACGAAAGTACAAAATATAATGGGCAGGCTTGCCAAAGTCACATTGGGCATTTCTGGCAGAACCTGGTAGACAGCATGCAACCACATTTAAAGATAATAGAATAGAAAATTAACTACTAAACGTAGTTCGATGTGCTAAACCGAGGTGGCCAAGAACAGTATTTCACTACTTCGGTACATAGAAAAGAAAGGCAAATAAATTTGACCCATCAACAAGCAAGAAGAGTAGGGGAACCAAAGGGCTTTCATTTAACTGACTGAATAATTAAAGATGAGGGTATATTTTCTGATAATTTTAATAATAGTACTAAATTAAACGGGTGATACAAGTAGAAAAAAAAAGACGATAGAGAGAAAGCAAGGAGAAGTAAGGCAGGGACGTCTACCATCCAAGCGTCCGGCTTGCTACCCTACGTTGGGCATAAGGGATGGGAAATAGAAAGCGGAAAGAGGGAGAGAGTGAACACTGTGTCACTCAAGTGTGCACGCGGGCGGATGCACACAGGGCTATAAACGGTAACTCAGGCCGGCGCTCTTCAGGAACTGCACCAGAGCGCGGATAGCCTTTCGCGCCGGCAACGGATGTGGCCACGGTGCGAGTATCTTTGACTCGGAGAATGGTCTCACGTCCATCCGGTTTAACGTTGGCTGGAGAGAAAGGCGTTGCACGTCGTATCAAGGACATATACACAACAGGCGTTCAATGGTTTCCTAACGCCCACGGGAGTCACACGTCGGGCTAGTGGTCATTCTAATGGGGAACCAGCGCTGGAGTTTGATGATGATGATGATTTATTGGCATCCCCTTTGAAACGGGGCGGCGACAAATAGTCACCTAGCATGCTTGATTTAATCAGGTATACTAGACATGTTCTTTATCTAGCATTTTTGTATACCTCTCACCATAATTTTTCTTTTTCAAAAATTTACCTTGTACCGCTGCCTATGATTTTAAAAGATCAGGTCGTATCCATCTTTTCCCTGCTTTTTTTCCACCAGTACTTTAATCGTCTCTTGCTGATCTCTACGGCTGATCTGTTTATGTTTCCTTCCACTTTGAACCCAAGCGCTTCTGGGAGTTGCACGTTACCTACGATTCTCGCTGGGTGGATCCCGTCGCATTCCATCAGGATGTGCTGAGTGGTTTCTGGATCTTTACTGCAGCTTACACACGTCAGATCTAGTTCCGAATATTTGTTCCGATATTTTTTCGTCCTTAGGCAACCGGCTCGAGCCTCAAATAGCAAGGCACTGCCCTTTGTGTTATCGCACAGATTTTGCCTTCTAATTTCTTTCTTCTCATTCTTGTAAATCTCCATTGTCCTTTTTGTTTCCATTCTTTGCATCCAATTCACGGTCTCTATTTCTCTCACTTTCTTGATGATGACTCCTGGTTGTCTATTTACAGTTTCGATTATCCTGTACTTTGTTGTCAACTTCCTTGACCTCTTCCTCCATTCTGTGTCCACGCTTTTCATGTACAGATACTTGTGCACTTTAGCCGCCCATTTATTTTCATCCATGTTCCTGAGCCTTTCTTCAAAACTAATTTTGCTCTGTGCTTCTCTGACTTCAAAAGAGGCCCAACCCATGTCACCCTGCACTGCCTTATTTGTGGTATTACCGTGGGCTCCCAAAGCCAACCGGCCTACTGATCTTTGGTTAACTTCCAAACCCGCCAATATATCCGATTTTAAGCATATAATGGCATTTGCGAATGTTAGCGCTGGCACCATTACTCCTTTCCAGATTCCACGCACCACCTCATACTTATTGGGGCCCCACAGTGCTCTGTGTTTCATTATTGCTGCATTCCGCTTCCCCTTTATTTTCAGATTATCTTGGTGTTTGCTTGAGTAATTCTTTCCTTCGTTTATGTATACGCCGAGGTACTCATATTGCTTCACTATGGGGATTACTTGCTGTTGAATTGACACCATGAAGTTACTCGTGTGTTCATTGAAGATCATAATTCCTGATTTCTCTGTGCTAAACTTGAGGCCTAGATTTGTCGCTGCATTTCCACAGATATTCGCAAGTATCTGTAAATCTTTTTTATTGTCCGCTAGTAGCACAATGTCGTCTGCGTACATCAGTCCAGGGACCTTTTGTTGCACCATTTGTCCATTACGCATGTAGGATAAATCAAAACCTAATTCGCTGTTTTGCAGTCGTCTTTCTATACCCTTGACGTAAAGCGTGAACAACAATGGTGACAGAGGGCATCCTTGCTTCAATCCTTGGTAAATTCCCACCATTTAATTTCCTTTTCTACCTTCCCATACCACTTGTACTTGGTTTTCTCTATATATCCCCCTCAGCAGCGCCACGAAATCGTAATCTATGCCTTCGTATTGAAGAATATGAATACTGCGCCGCGACACTTGCGCCCCCTACTGGCGTACCCTTAGAGAGATGGAGAGAGTGAGAGAGAGTTATATGCAATGATTTGCTGCGCCGCACCTGTGGCGGAGAGGGGGAGAGGGGAGGAGGAGAGCGCACACCTGCGTAGGAGAGGGAAATGAGGGAGAGTTGCGCATGCGCAGTATGGGTGCGGTCGCCGCGGAACGGACACTGCCCCGAGCATAAGATGCTCTCGCATCTAAAAGGGTTGGAAACTTGCAACACCGTGCAGGCTCGCGTCCCATTGTCGCTGAACTTTCGTGCACAACGCTGTGGAATCTGCGGAACCGGAAGTGGAACCGGAAGCGCAAGCCGGTTTCCGGTTCCGGCTTCCGGAAGCCGGAGGTTGGCGTACATGCGCAGTAGGGGTGTGGACGCCCCACGACGGAGGGAGGGAGGGAGTGACAGCCCCGACCATAAGCTGCTTCGCATCTAAAAACATTTATTGTTAATAAGGTGGGGCGACTTCCTCGTAGGGTGGAGCCCTTAGTTCTGGGCTCCATTGGCTCGCGGCACCCCGCGTGCCCGCTGGGTCAGCCGTCGCTGCTCTTGCGGGTCTAAGCTGGTTCAGCACAGTCTCCCAGGAGGAATGTGAAGGTGAAGGAATAGGGGAGTGACCCGGAGGGTGTGAGCATTCGCAGGTACAATGCCGAAGCGGCATTGCCGAAGCGGCATTGCCGTACAATGCCGCTTCGGCGGTACAATGCCGGTACAATGCCGGTACAAGCGGTACAATGCCGAAGCGGCATTGAGGGCTCCTGCACCACCATCTACAGATCCCATCATGCGTACAGTGGACCAGGCCACACATCTGTTCCCGGACACCTCTTCGCATCCGCTACCCGGCTCAAGGTACCCGAGCGTACCTACGTATCGACCCCCTGATCACTCAAGACAGAGCGCTACTAAGGCAAGTGTATGGCGCTCGTCGGATAACCGTCCGCTATGCTACCACTGTGGCGAAGCGGGTCACGTGTACCGCGACCTGCCAGTACCGCCAGCTGGGTCTCCGCGGCTTCCATCCCGGCGCGCGGTGCCCACGTTACGGTGAGCGTCCTCGCGAAATCGAAGCCTATCTGACGGGCCAGAGAATTCCATCGACTATTCAGCGCCGCCAATCGCGATCACCATCCCCTCGCCGGTCCGTGTCACCTAGCTTGCCCTCGTCGTCTTACGCTCCCCTAAGGAACCGCTCACCGAGTCCCCACAGGGGAAACTAGGAACCGCGACTTCTGGGGGTGAAGTCGCTTTACAACGAACATTCCAAGAACCTCCCTCGACGCAAGGACCCGACGACGATCGTTCCGGTTTTTCTTTATTTTCTGACAGTACTAGGGTTATTTCTGCCGACATCGCCGTAGTTGTTGATAATCATGCTGTTACTGCCCTCGTCGACACCGGTGCCGATTATTCAGTTATGAGCGGCGCACTCGCATCTAAATTGAGGAAGGTCACCACGCCATGGCAAGGGCCCCAGTTACGCACGGCAGGTGGCCATCTGGTGATGCCAACTGGAATGTGTACGGCACGTATTCGAATCCGTGGGTCGACGTTCACGGGGTCTTTCCTCGTATTACCTGTGTGCTCCCGCCCAATAATCCTTGGAATGGACTTTCTTTGTGAATACGGCGCAATCATTGACTTACGTGAGTTGCTGGTGTCGTTCGAGGACCCTTTTACTTCTGAAACTGACAACATCACCCAATTACCGAAGACCGCGCTGCGTGTGTCCGATGAATCCGTGACTCTGCCTCCTCGCAGCAGCCTCTTTGTCGGTGTGGAATGTGAACAGGACGTTCCCCACGCTGTAATTGCGGAGGCAAATTTGTCTTTCCTCCTTGCACGACAAATATGCGTTGCCAGAGGAGTTATTCAACCTCGAAACAGACAGGCTCACCTGCTGGTCACGAACTTTAGTGAGGAATATCGTCATCTCACAAGACGCACCGCGATTGCATACTTTGCAGAAATTGCCGACGTCAACGGTCCGCCAGTATTAGCTGCTCTTTCACCGTGTGACCATTCTGCCATGGCGTTTGCGAGCACTCTCGATGTGAACCCGAGCCTACCATCAGAACAACGAGAAAGGCTTCTCGATGTACTCGGTTCTTTTCGAGATTGTTTCGCTACAACGACGAAGGTTAACCAGACGCCGCTTGCCCAGCATCGTATCATTACCGAACCTACCGAAAGGCCCGTTCGACAACATGCCTATCGGGTATCGCAAAAGGAACAAGACGCCATACGTCACCAAGTTCAGCAGATGCTTAAAGATGACGTCATCCAGCCATCGACCAGTCCCTGGGCTTCGCCAGTTGTGTTAGTAAAAAAGAAAGATGGTACCTTGCGCTTTTGCGTGGATTATCGAAAATTAAATAAGATCACGAAGAAAGACGTTTATCCCCTGCCCCGAATAGATGACTCCTTGGATCGTATACGCAACGCTCGCTACTTTTCTTCCATGGATTTACGCAGTGGCTACTGGAAAGTCGCAGTCGACGCGCGTGATCGTGAAAAGACCGCTTTTATTACTCCTGACGGACTTTACGAGTTCAAGGTGCTTCCTTTTGGATTATGCTCAGCGCCAGCTACTTTTCAAAGAATGATGGACACGGTTCTCTCTGGGCTGAAATGGCAATCGTGTCTCGTTTACCTCGACGACGTGGTGGTCTTTTCGGACACGTTTGCACAGCACGTACAGCGCCTTCAGACAGTTCTTCAGGCAATTCGAACAGCTGGACTTTCCCTAAAACCCGAGAAATGTCATTTTGGGTACGAAGAACTGAAGTTTCTAGGTCACGTTGTAAGCCATGCCGGCATCCGCCCAGACCCCGAGAAAATGAGCGCCGTCGCCGCATTTCCCGTGCCAACAAATAAGCGCGATCTCCGCCGATTTCTGGGGCTCTGTGCGTACTACCGACGCTTTGTCAAAAATTTTTCTAAGATCGCTGAACCGCTCAACCAACTTACGAAGGAAGGCATCCCGTTTGCTTGGGGTCAGGATCAGCGCCTCGCATTTGATACCCTACGCAACCTTCTCCAGGCCCCACCTGTACTTGGTCACTTTGACGAGAACGCTGACACGGAGTTGCACACAGACGCCAGCAACGTCGGCCTTGGAGCTGTATTGATTCAGTGGCAAAATGACGTAGAGCGTGTGATTGCCTATGCGAGCCGAACGTTATCCGCTGCCGAGAAAAACTACTCTGCCACAGAAAAAGAATGCTTAGCCGTTGTCTGGGCCATAACAAAGTTTCGGCCATACTTGTACGGTCGCCCATTCAGAGTAGTCAGCGACCATCATTCGCTTTGCTGGCTCGCGAATCTCAAAGATCCCTCAGGTCGCCTAGCGCGATGGAGCCTTCGACTGCAAGAGTTTGACGTCACCATCGTTCACAAGTCAGGACGCAAACACGCCGACGCTGACTGTCTCTCACGTGCACCAGTCGGAAGTGCCTCCGCTGACCTTGAAGAGGACGACAGTTTTCTTTCTGCCGTATCAGTAACAGATATGGCTCAACATCAACGCGACGACTTGGAGCTCAGCCCTCTCATTGACTACCTGGAAGGGCGCACTTCAAGTCTTCCTCGAAATTTCCCACGCGCGCTAGCCTCCTTTTGTTTCCGAGATGGCGTCCTTTATAAGAAGAACTTTGACCATACGCAAGCTACATACCTGCTAGTGGCGCCGACCTCGCTTCGTGACGATATTTTACGTGCCTGTCACGACGAACCGTCGTCCGGACACCTGGGGTATACACACGCACGTTGGAACGAATTCGCCGCTGTTACTACTGGCCACTTCTCGCAAACACTGTGAAGCAGTACGTTCGCACATGTCGCGACTGCCAACGACGTAAGACTCCACCTGTGAGGCCAGCGGGACTGCTACAACCAATAGCAATACCGCCCAAACAATAGCCCAAACAAATGGACTGACTGAACGCCTGAACAAGACAATCGCGGATATGCTGTCAATGTATGTGGCCATTGACCACAAGAACTGGGACGAGATCCTTCCTTACGTCACTTTTGCGTACAATACCGCAATTCAAGAAAGTACAGGCTTCACACCTTTTCGCTTAGTGCACGGTCGAGAAGTCACCACGATGCTCGACGCCATGCTCCTTCCCGACAACTTGGGAATGTTTAACACGGACGCGGCCATGTTCGCCCAGCGCGCCGAGGAGGCCCGTCAACTCGCGCGATGCCGTATTCAGTGTCGCCAAACCGCAGACGCACGCCGCTACAACCTTCGCCACCGAGAGGTTGCCTACAATCCTGGCGATGAAGTGTGGGTGTGGACCCCCATCCGACAGCGCGGCCGGTCAGAAAAGTTGCTGCGTCGCTACTTCGGTCCCTACAAGATTGTACGGCGACTCAGTGACGTTACCTACGAGGTTCTCCCAGAAGGCATCCCTAGAAACTTCCGTCGGCTTCCTCAAACTGAAGTGGTTCATGTTACAAGACTAAAACCATATTTTTCGCGCCGTGACTCGACCGTCGAGTGACTATTGACGACTTAGCGTCGTCCTTTTTTTTTTCGTTTTCGTTGTGTCTAGTGCTTTTGTTTTTTACTTTTGTTCCTTCTTTCACAGCACCAGATTGTTATTTCGCGTTCCGACACATTTCTTTAGTTTATATTGTAACCCTCATTTTTTATATATTTTTTTACCCTCATTTGCAGCATCGAGACGATGCTTCTTTAGGAGAGGGGATAATGGCACATGCCGACACATATGACCCATCTAGTGTGGCACGTACACGCTTGGGGGGTAGGTATAGAAGAAGAGAACGTTGTTCTCTTGGTCTGGTTCCGATAAAGACGTGGACTTCTGGCTCTCTCTGTTGTCTCGCCCGCGACAATATACTGTGGGCTTTGCTCCACAGTAGGGACAGTATAAGGGATATTGTGTGAGGTGTAAGATGGTGAAGTTAAGAGACAGGAGAATGAATTGGTTCCTAACTGTCGCCACGCGACGGCATCATCTCGGTTAAGAGTGTGGTAGGGGGAAGTGTCTCCTGCTATCTCTGTAATGTTCTAGAGTTTTAGTGCAGTTCAGTGGTTCTGTCGGTGCGTCGCCTGGATTGGACAGCTCTTGCGATGGTGTCCGGTTAGTGAGCTGCCAGCTCAACAAGCTTCCCGCCAGCAAGCGACACGAACGCTCTAAGCTTGTGCTGAATGCTTGAGGCTCGTTCGCGAGGGTGTCTTTTATAAAATTCTCCGAACGCCTTCGTCCAGGAAAGGAAGAGAGCAGACGCTTGCCACGCTTGCGGCCGGAGCTCGGTACGTGAGAGTCAGTACAACGGTCGGCAACCATCCCGGGCGTTGAGGAGGTGGATGTTCAAACGCACACCCAGAGCTCAATGGTCTATAACTCGCGCTGAAGGGAGAAGGCACAAACGGGCAGACAGACGCCAGAAGATTTAATCGTCGCGGCGTTCTCAGCGTCTTAAACGTCCTGCTTTCACCGTGGTTTTGGCGGCGTGACACGAACTGTTTGTCGCAGAGGCGAGTTGAAACAACAGCCACAACTCGCACGACGAGAACGTCACGCTGTTCCGGTTGACCGAGACACTTTCGGGTTCGTTGCCTTTTGTCTAGACGCCCTCTTCTCGGGTGAAAATAAAATAATCCTGAACTACCCAGAAATCCCTTCGTTTTTGGGGCCCACCCCATTTTTATTTTCGTTTATTTCACGGCTAGTCTTTCTTTTCTATTTTCTTTTTTTTTCCCCGTTCTCCGCGTCTTTCGTCGCTTTGCACGCGTGCTTGCTCGCGGCGTTGTCGCAGCCGGGGGGCGCGCCGGCCGCCGTTGTCGGGACGGTTCGTTGTTGCGGCCAATCCGGGCGGCCGCTTGGACGCCCGAGCCAGTCGAGCGGCAAGCGAGCGAGCGAGGTTCGATGGCGACGGTTCCCAACGGTGAGCTCGCTGGCGCGATACAAGGGATGTGGCGCTGCAGCTCCCCGGCACTTTGCGCTTCGTCAAGCATCGCCGCAGTGGATGCAGCGGGCACAGGGTTCCCACTCTGAGGACACGGCAGGAAGGACAACTCTCCCCTGATCCCGGAATTCTTTTTTTCTTCACTTCTCCGCACATATATCGCTTGGGTACGGGGCAAGAGGGAACTTTTTTTCCTAGTATTTTTTTTTTCGCTTTGGCCTGCGTTGTTGTATGTAGGAAGGCAGTAGCAAATGAACCGAAGTACACGTTAGAGTTAGGGAAGCAGGGAAACGAATACTGTTCATTTTCAAATGTAAGCAGCGGGAAAATGCAAATACCTGACGCCAAACGATTTTAAACTCAACATATATGATATACAACGCAGTTTCATGCCCTATAAATTGGGAAGCACGATTATGGGCTTGGGCCGTGTTACCGAGAGAAGTCGCCCATGCAAATAAGCAAGCAAGAAACAAATCTTGTATGGGTAGCGAAAAAAAAAAGGTTGGGGGACTGACATTTACAAAACGCCAGTAGAAGCCCGACGAAAGGTTAGAAGCTGAGATAAAGAAGAGCGGTATAAAATCGATAAAGTATCGAAACACAAAGAAGAAGCACACAAAACGGAAGTCATTTTCGGTTTTCGAAAATGGAGACATGGGGGTACGCATCGACAAGACAAGACAAAGGCGGGAAACCGAATAGCTCACACGTTCACGAACGAAGAATATGCCTACAGAAAAAAAAAAACGACGCACGAAAGACAACGACGCAGGCCGAAAGTAAAATAAATGGACGGGAAGAAGCGAAGGGTAAAAAAATATTGAAAAGGCGCGCGTGGCTCAGAGGCCGGAGGGCTTGACTCGAAAGGAGAGCGAGGGGTTCGGTTTGCGGGGAAGCGAGAAAAGGAAGAAGGGGAGAGGAGGCTTGCGCGCTCTTCCCTGACAGCCGCCGCGCCCCCTTTCTTGTTCTCCCTCGGCGCCCCGTTCAGCCCGGTTCCCGAATCAATCGCGCTCCGGCCCCAGTAGCGGCGCAGAATCCGGTCCCCCAAAAGCGCGGAGGGTGCAGCAGCGGGAGCAGCTCCTTTCCTCTCCCGGCGAGCCCGCCAGTTGCAGAGTGTCACTGGCGCCCGGTCCGGGCCCGTCCGCAGCGCGGGAGCGCATGGCTCTCGCTCCGATGACCGTGGCCGCTTCCACTTGCGCGCTGTAATGATTGTACGGCTGCCAGCGCCACTGCTGCCTTCTCGACGTCATAGTGCTAAGTGTGCCGCCGCTGTCGCGGCGGAAGCTGTGCTCTCGCCGGAGGGATTGTTCCGTTCTCAGCTCCGTCCCTGTGTTCCTCGTGCGCGTCGTCGTTCTTCGCGTGCCCGGCCACTCTGGAGCACCTGCTCGCAGCGGCCACGAGCGTGAACCATGGATCTGTCGTCGCACGTGCTCGGTTTGCCGACAAGGTTCTGCCGGCCCCGCCGGCTCGGCTGTCACGGCCGCAAAGATTGCTTCCCTGTCCTCGGCAGCTGGCTTCTTATCTGGCTGTCGCTCGCCGGTAAGACGTCCTTCCCGATTGACCGCGACATCTTCTCTTCAAGTATGCGTGTCCTTATGCCGCAGAGGCCCTGCTCCTTCGGCCCATGTTGTAGCCGCGATTATATTACTACAGCCGGAGTAGAGCTGAATAAACAACCATCACATCGACGCGCATTCATCTCTGCACACGTCGTGATGAATGTGTTGTTAAGCAACGACACATGCGGCAGGGAAGAATGATGCCTCAGAAATCGCTGGCCCCAGGCACCATCCACGCCTATTTACCGCATATTTCTTGAAGTAAGCTTGGATCAAGTAAAATTCCCGGGGTAAATGAAAGCATAAAAACACATAACAATACAATGAAGGAATGTGTCTCCTTCGTAAGAAAACAACCCCACGAGAAAATGAAGACTTGTTTATGTGTAGAATGTTCACAACACCAACACGTGCTTTTTGTGTACATACAGGAAGTGTCTGTTTTCCTTCAACTGGAAGGAATTTCGTTAAAGAACTGTACACGTTAGAAAAAAACTTACGATAAAAGCAGCACCGCCTAAATTAAGATTTGTAAGCCGAAAGTCTGGTGCGTGTTTTTAATTCCGTTCGTAAGGTATACCTGCGCAATTAATAACGTACAAGTCAATGTGTAAACTTGTAAAGAGCCGCTTATGGGCGAATGTGTGTATGTAACCGCAATTCAACTAACGCTCATTTGTTTCCGGTGGCGTGCTTGACATGAAATGCGAGTTCTGTTTAGTGCAATATCAAACCTTCGTCGGCCATTTGACTTGTACTGCAACACTACGTTGCGGGACAAAACAACACACCCGTTCCGGTAGCCGGTAACTTGTCCAGGCTGAATTTCTCAGCAGCTTCCCCTAGACAAGTAGCTGTCCCGCCGGAGTAAATGTATTTTGGTCAGTAGTGTCTCCAAAAAATAAAACCATGTAAAGACAGAACTCTCTTGAATCAATTTCTTGCAATTTATGGCTACATGTTTTTTTTTTCTTTCTTTTTTTAAGATTCACCATTCAAAGAAAACGCCGGTAGAATATATATATATATATATATATATATATATATATATATATATATATATATATATTTACGCTATCGGAGGAACTTTAAGGAACTGAGCTCTTGTTCTGAGAGCTGAGCTAATAAAGCTCAGTCGGAAGTTAGCGCTTGTCGTTCTCTGTCACGTTGTGTACTCGTTTTCGGCTTAGTGATATAGCTCTCGCTAATTATTGCATACCAACTAGACCCAAAATACTAACCTCTTAAAAGAAAGGTGGCGCTTCTGCACTGATAGTTTGTCAGTGGCAAAAAAGGTGGTAGCGCCAACCTAAGCTTTATGCGAACCAAAAAAAATTAACACACGAATTACAACATAGGTACGTGTTTTCGTAAATATCTGAAGTTTTCTTTTCAGGCTCCGGCTGTCGGTGATGTTCTATTGAATTCTCCTGTTTTCTTCAGATTACCGTAGCAAAGCAGCCTCGTGTGGAATCAGTCCTAGAAATGTAGGCCACTCGAGAACGCCTAAACCTGATTATTTGGCTCTTGGTGTGAAATATACCTTGGGCGGCCACCTTCAGCCGGGCAGTGCCCACCTTTAGCCCGACGGTGTCCGTGGCAGCAGATGTACGCCTTTCAGTGCTCTTAACGGGCACATTTCTTTTTTCTTTATATGTTAGCTTCTCGAATTCAATCAAGACGACTCACGCACCCAACTCCACATAAATCTCTGTCCAATCTTTTTATTGCATACGCTATACGCGAAGAGCATTGGCACAGCAACTTCACAGCCGCAAAAGAGTGCCGATTGCAGATTGAACGCTTTACAACATGAATGCAGAGGAAAATTATCTCGAGCCCCACATTTCAGAGCAACTTTCTGAACGTCTGACGTTCATTCCGAGCACACAGCCGAATCAGCTATGGGTGAAGAGAATCTCAAAAACAAACCTAAGTAACAAAACGCGTGCGACGCCGCTCGAATATCTCGGTGACGCCAGGAACTTTCTGTAAGCTGGCAACACTCGCGGCAGTGCCAGGCAGTCTGCGCGCATGACCCTCTCCTGCGAGCCCGGGGAAGGCGCGAAGAAGCGCTGCCTAGCGGTGATAAGTGCTCAGATCTCGACTCCGATTGCTTCCGCATGACCGCACCTGATTGGTTGCGAGTGTAATCGAGGCGAATAAAGACGTCGAATGTGTGAGCCGTCCGTTTCTGTCCGCTTTTCGCAGCGCGGGAATCGTTTTCTCCTTGAGTTCGTTTTGCTCACATTGATGTTGTTCGTAGCGCCAGTGACTTTATAAAATCTATTTTTCTTCAAAGCTGTACCTCTCTTCAAAGACGCTTCGCTGTCATTATGGTTCGATTGAGACGCAAAAGACAATTTGAGGGGATGGCGAAGGGAAGGGGGGGGGGGGGGGGGGGGGTTGTTGGAGAAATTTCTGACTTTTCCAGGAAGAGTAGCCTCCATATGTTACTCTTCGAAATACGGAGAACGTCTAATTTATAAACAATTATGCATCCAGCTATGAGCATTTGTTGCCCAAGAAAGCCAACATTTAAGTCTTAGTTTTTTTTTTTACCTAAATCCGTTTTTACGAAACTTCTTCCATATACTGTGCTCGCTGACCGGGCTTCGTTATCGCAGCCACTCGTTGCATTAATACGGGCCTCATTATTGAGCCTATTACTATGCTTATTGCCAGGCGCCCGAATGAAACGCTTTTACGTGGGAGCGATTATGTGTGTACGAATCCTGGCTTATAGGTGGCCCGGATACGATGACCTAAATACGTCAATACAGTTGAATGCAGTACACTTCCAATTACCAGCTCAAACAACTGCGGCAAGCTAATATTTAGGTAAAGCATGAAGCGCACGTCAATGGCCCACACGTGGTGTTACCAGCAAGCACACTACATTAGGACCGTGTTGGCGAATCTGCTCAGAAAGACGACGCAGGCGATTGCGGTGCAATAAATGTTCAGTCTGCTCACGATTTCCGAATGGATTTCGTTGAACTGCAATGGAAATGCCATTATCAGCAAAATGACTCCTTATGTGAAGTAACTAAATGCACATTTGTGTACCATGGTGCAGTCAATTTCACTCCACCAGGGTCTTCTGCAAATGTTAAATCTCCATTAAACGTGCTGTAATTTCTTATCAAAAGTTTAGTCACCTGCGTGCACTCCCCAGAACGCGGATAGCAATGTCTCACGGTCCCTTATGCGTTGGACCATCCGACGCCCTCCAAGACGCGCATAGAAAGGACTTTCTGCAACGCGGAGCGATAATTCACGCGAACAACACTCCTGTATTTATTTACGCTTAGCGGTAACTGCAAATTCAGCTGCTACTTCTTTATAGGGTGGCTTCCTGTTGCTGGCGCAAAATGTGTACCTGGACAGTTTACACGTACTGACTAGTTCTCCAACAGGTAACCTGTACATCTGATGGAACCTTAATTATTTAGATGTCACTTTTTTTACGAAAAGGTGTTATTTTAATGACATATTCGTCATGTCATTTACGGGAGCTCTGGCGGCAATACAAGACTTTGATACACAAGGTTTATTCCGGCCCTACCAACAACAATCTGGTTTCGTTGTTCATACTGAAGCCCTATATTTGAAAGCTTAGTCGCTATAATTTTGTTACAGGTCACACGGAGCACTTCTGGCACAGTCAACATGTCTAAGAAACAGTCCACTCAAGATACATAAGAAAACCTGTGCAACGGATTATGACATACGAGGACCACTTAAGGCACATCCAAGTCATATATGAGAGCCAACTACAGCTCTCGCTGTAAAGCAGGTTATTCGCACAAGCAACACTGCGCAACACGTTACATCTTGGCAGCAAACTACATTGATAAGATAAGAGTAGATTGCTTCGTAAGTAGCCATCACGTGTCCAACGAAGCGCCAGTGCGTTCCCGAGTGTGGTTTTCCACAAGAAAGTTAACGGAAGCCCATCGTTGACTATTCGCATCAACATTTTGTATACTTTCGTATCAGTATTTTCATATCAATACTTACTTCGGCGGCAGAGTACTGGTTCTCTGCGGCGTTTATTAATATGTTTTGGGGAATTTAAGAAGAATATGCGTACTGTATAAAGCCAACTTCACGCATAAGAGATAACACATATAGCTTTCCGCATCGCCTTACTAAGGAGAGATATTCTTGAATAGGCCTCTCAGAAATTTTCTCTGTGTGTTGCTATCAAAATTTGTGTCACTTCTAGTGTTCGGATAAGAAATTTGTCCTGAGGTATTTTGGCCATGCTCATCAACGCCTGTATTTTTTAGACTCCTATGTCGGTGGCGATATCAAATAGCCGTGCACTTCCTTCATCGTCCTTTGCTTGAACCTCAAAGGTACATGCAAATTCTGACGCTTTGAAGCGTTATCAGTTCACATTCACACGTTTTAATTGCGGCCGCATTTTGCATATATAAATGTCACTGACGCTTATTTGAAGTTTACCACAAACACAAAATAAAACATTGCATTAAGAAGTTCCAGCAACGAGGGCTAACAGTCGGAAGACACGGAAACATATCAGCGGTCGTTTCAATTTGCGAGTAACGCGTGTTCGAATACTGACGTTAGCCTTAGCTCTAAAACTAAATATATTTCCCCACCACGCATGCTAACTACAGATGCGCAAGGTGTTATTGGATCAATGCACAAAATTACGGCTCCTGCACGATGCATAATAATACGTAAAGCACTATCCACGCATATCGCTTGCGAAAATTCCCCTGCCCTGACGCCGAATGATTTTCACATGTACGCATGGCGTCGCGCACAACTGTCAGAGACGAATGACTTTCTTTTGTTCGCACATAATCGGCAGGACATTGATGCCGCTGTGATTCACAGGCGAGGAGAATGAAGGGAATTACACTGTTTTCTAGCACCTCAGGGCGGGTACAGAGGTTTATGGTCGAACGCTTTCTTCTGTTCGGGCTCGCGAGGTTGGCGCCAAAACGACGGACGCATTTTCCATGCTTGTTTGTCGGGAGTTCTGCAAATAATTTTGCAATGCAAACGTAATAAATGTAGTGCACTTCAACTAAGGTCACATAACGCGCCACAAGAATTTACGCACCTCGGAAGGAATAATGCCCAACCAATTCGCGTACGTCCACCATTACCATACTAGCTGAAGCGCTATTTTGCCAGCGAACGCTGACACTATAGCGCCAAATTTACCGTGAGTAATATTAATTAATTCATTCATTCATTCATTCATTCATTCATTCATTCATTTATTTATTTATTTATTTATTTATTTATTTATTTATTTATTTATTTATTTATTTATTTATTTATTTATTTATTTATAAAATGTGTCTGACCTCTGGGCAGAATGCAGCCAGGGAAAATTTCATCATAAATTGCAATCTTGAAATTAAGACCGTTCGAGTGTTGCGCCTCTTAGGACATTCCAATTCTCGTCCTCAGATTCTCGAACAAAAAAAGAAAGAAAAAATGCAAAGTGTGAAACTCAGTATTGCAGAGCTCCTGAGACTAAAAAACTAAGCCTGCATCACATTCCTACGCTCAAACAACATGGAGCCTCCATGGTGGAAACACTTGCGAAAAACACCGAACACGCACTTTACTCAAGAATTTGAAAGTAGCGCTTCTACAGCCCAGCCCGTCCTCGGATCTTCCCTCAATTAAATAGGCTCCGGCTCCGTGTAATTTGATATTTCGCGCATTGTTAATTACAGCAAATAAAAAAAAAGCAACCCGATGCAGCAATGTGGAACGATGCTTAGACCAAGCTCACGTTCTAATCTCATCTGCTCAACTTTACTTTTATTCGAAAAAAGGAACCCATCCATTAGATTGAGTAATTCAATTTTCTCATATAATGACTCTCCCGCCTCCCCTTCTTTTTGTTATCATAAGGCGCGCGAGAAACACGGACGTCTTGCTTTTAGCATTTCAAGTTGGCGTTTCCGGCTCTTCAATTATACTCCCCTATGTGCTCTCCGGCCTTTTTTTTCTTTTTTTAACTTCGTTAGCTCGAGCTCGAAACGAGATATATGTGGCTGCCATTTTCCCCTGATCTTTGATTATTAAAGTTCTTGTTTTTCACACGCTAAACATTTTCTTCACATGCTTTCCTAAAGATGGAAATCGAGGTGTTTTCTTCTTTTTTTAAAAAACTAGGTTGATTTTTACGCAGAGAATTCAGCATCAGCGGGAGTTTCCGCCGCCTTAAGTACATCTCCATTTGTCCAAGTAAACAATGCGTCTGCACATGTACGCCTTAGATTTGTGAAATTGTTGTGACGTGGGAGACTTCGATGCACGACACTTTGGACAACTTTGGTCCACGTTGCACTGGCATATACGCTCGTACAGTTCATCATCACCCGCATCGTCATCATCAGCAGCATCACCATATTTATGTTCACTGCAGGATTAAGCACCCCTCGAAAGATGTCCAATAACCCCTGTCTTGCGCCATCTAATTCCACCTTATGCCTACAAAGTTCCCGATTTCACCATGCCACCTAATTCTAAGAATGCCAAGTTACAAAATTGAAGACATCGCCAATAGACAGAAGTTTGGTATTGGCACAGACCATAACATGAAAGTTGGAGCTAACTGCCTGCACTGATAGACTACCCGTGCGCAGCCAATGCTATGCGTCACTTCCACCCCAGAATCCAAGAAATATTTTCGTGTATCCGCGCAGCCGACATTTCGCTATATTTCACTCCAATCTAAGAGGAACAGTAGGAAGATAATTCTATAGCTGAAGGCGGGCCTACCCTTGCGAAGGCATGCCAATGCAAGCACATTTCGATCAATGCATGGACACGAGTGGCCGTGACGTAGAGAATTCAACCGTCCACTCGAAGGAAGCGACAAAGTAATCTCCGCGGCCCATTCTTTCTCCGACAGCAGTGACAGCACGGGTTATAGCTGCGCTTGTGAACCCAGCCCATTGCCTTCCTTACACTCCTCACAGAGTGTGCAGGTCTTCCCGAGTTAAAATTCAGGCTACCCCCTCCAACGCTCGGACACCTGGGCGAGAAACGTGCTCAGCCTGCGCCAAGCGGCCGCGCTACTGACCCGCGCGCACACAATCGAGGCGCAGAGCACGTAGGCCTCTCTAGAGCACGACGTGTGTCGTCGCTTGCGTCCATCGGTGTCCGTCCGTGGTTGTCGTATAAAGTACAACGACGCTCACTGGAGTGGAGACGCATCCCGAGCAGAACAACAACGGTGACGTACACGAAGACCACTCGCATCCACAAAGTACGGGAAGCAAACATTGAAAAAAAAAAACGGCACCCATGCGAAGAGAACGCCTTGGAGCCAGGGAAGAGAAAGAAAAGAAAAAGCCCGTCGTGTTTCTTTCTGCGTGTATATATGTGTGCATTGAGAGCCATAAACCGCAATCGCGTCGTAATGGCTCAAAAGATCAGGCCGAAGAAAAAGGAAGACGGGAGGCGACTACACTTGGAAATAAAGACGAAAGGAAGAAGAGGAGGTAGGTACCAGACAGCGTTCCATCTTTATTAAAGCCCTTCGCGGAAACTCTTTGAATGCACGGGACTATTTATAACCGCCGAGGCCTCCATCTCCCGAGCTGTACCAATGACTTAGACTCCTTCGAAAAAACTCCAAGGCAGGCCTTTTTTTTTTCTTTCCGCGCACAATCGCTGCCCTTTTCTCTTGCTTTCACATTCTTAGAAAGAAAAAGAGTTCTACTCCAACAATGCCAGGCCATAACAACTGATATTGAAAGCAAGAGTGAAAACAACAGCATTAACGTTGAGTACAAAGGAAGAAAGATGCCTTTTTTGCCGCTCTTAAGTCCCATTGCACTACTTCCGTTAAGACGTACCAAGAAATAGAGAACCTGGACAAAAAAAAAGAAGAAAATTCCTGGAAGCCAGAGTGCACAGCGCCTGCTTATTTTATGATGCTTCAGCATTACATTGTTTTATTTTGTGGCATCGTTGATGAAACGGGGCAGGAGACTGCCTACGCGTTCTAAACGAGTTCCTGTGTGCAAGAAACAAAGCAGCTGCGTTGCGCTGGAGTGCGTTTATGTGCGCACGCGAGCGGCATATTTATATATGGAAAAACACTGAGTTAGCCAGAACAATGAGATCATGGCAGTAATGGGACTGTAGTTTCTTTTTCTAAGAGGACTTAGCTGTATTGAATTTGTCGTACGGACAATTTTCCATGTGAGCGATCTGGTGATTCTCGCGTGATTCCATCCACACTCCTCGTCTTCCTCTTCTACTACAACGCGAGGTCTTTCGTACTTCACTCTAGCAACCGGGCCAATCATTCAGTTCCTGCCTGCACCGTGGGGTGGTTGGAAGAATGGCAGACGCAAAAGAAGAGACAGGAGCCTTATGGGTAATAGAAGTCTTTTACAATCTGCGGAGGAGGATTAGTGGAATACAAAGATGAGAGAAAGAAAGAGGAAGGAATGAGAGACGTGGTGAATGCACGCATGTGCGCGTATTGCACGACGCAATCAAAGGCGTTCACATAGGCCAGTCGCTCTCAAGAAACACAAATTTGCCTTCACTGCCCCGTGGGGCCAGCGTGAGGTAGCCAGCCAGAAGCTTTTCTGGTTACATTCCTACTTTGACTCTTTCTTTTCTCTACTCCTCTCCTGTACAATCTACAGGGCCCGGAAAAAATCTCGGACGTTTAAGAAATGTGCACCAGCTATATAGATATAACCCCGCGTAACAGGTGAAACGTTTCAATAAAAAAAAAACTTCCGTATCATACTTTTCTTATTACATATCCGCGTTATGACTCATGCTGGCTGCTTTTTTCTCCATGAATAAAGAGATGTCCAAGATACATACATCGGACTAGACATTAATCAGGTTTTTCCAACAATTTGTGACCCTGCGCGCTGTAGGGAGCTTTCGAAGACAATATTCACCTCGCAATTAAGCAGAATTAAATTTGGATGTACCACTAGCTCACATAACCTTCAAATCGATTAATGTTGGTTTTATTTTATCATGGTTTAGAGTGCGAATGATCATGGAACCTTGTTAATACTGAGTACGCATGTTGCGTTCGCATTTTGTCGAACGTCCTTGGCTTCGTTAGATTACCCACTTTGCAGCAGCAGAATTTTATTGTATTCACACAACAAGTAAGCCCAGCTTAGAGCTTGTACTTGCGTGTGTGCCCATCGAGAGTCGGTGATAATTCGCCTTACTTCCAATCTCTTTTTTAGTTATCGCTGGGCAAACATTTTCATGTTCAGAAAGAATAAAAAAAAAGTGGCCTAATAGCTCCTTCCAGAAAACAAGTCTTACAATTTGCTAATCTTAAGTTATTCGCCATCACACCCATGATCAAAGTGACGAAACTAAGCCGCTAGGACGCTTGCCAAACATCTCCATGTAGCGCAGGGACTCGACGAGTGTTGTGGTAAAACAGCGGTGAACAAGAATTCTGCCCCGATGGCTAGCTCCAGCCGTACTTAAGGTTTTACCAGGCGCGGAGTTCTTGTACAGAACGTCAGCTTGGCCGCATCGTGGTATGCCGGCGCCTAGCCAAGCAGCCGCTTCGTCGCATAAACGTTTTGCGTTGAATTTCTGCATTAGCGCTGCCACGCTCCCCGCCTCGCCAGCTCCTGCCGCCACCGCCGCCTCAAAACGGTCGCGCTTTGCTTGGACGTTGGCACGCTCGCTGGTACGTGCTAGGCGCCTGTGACGTGTTTTTCTTGTACACGTGTAAACATCACCGCGAATGTTTACAAAACCACGCGCGCTGCTCGAGGGAGATAACCTTAATCCAGTGGCGCTGCTAGAACATTTTTTTTTCGGTAGTACGGAAGCAGGAGTATAGGAATACGGTCTAGCAGTATGGTTAGGTGGGAATAGGTAACAAGAAAACTGGGCCTCTTCTATCGGATGCATTACATAAAGGAGGAGAGGGGCGCGTGCTCAGCTGTCAGCTTTGCCGCGCGCATTACCACCCTGTTTCAAACTGCTTAGTAAATGAGCGCGAGGTAGAAAATAACGATTACCAGTGAAGATTGAGATATTCCTAAATATATAAAAAAGGCATCTACGATTCGTCTTCATCTTGCAACAGACTTAAGCGGCATTATTGATCAACAATATTTTCGTTAATCTTAAGTCATTCTTCCAAAACTCTATTTTAATTGATGTAATCGTAATAGGCTGAATATTACTGGGTGAAAAATGAAGGTCGCACCTTCTGTCTTTCTTTATTTTTGGCCGCAACCTCGGCGCCGTTACGTACGCGTATCGTCGGGATTTTCGAAGTGTTTCTTCGAATTTAGCCCCACCTTTGCGCTGCAAAGCATTTCGTATGTTCTTAGGTTGAACCTTGTATTCCTTGATGATGCAATGTGGATAACTGCCGTGCTGACGACTACAATAGTCTTGCCAACATTCTTGTCACCACCATCCTTCCCTCTTCTCCCATTTCCATGCGCAGAGCAGCACGTTAGGACGCACAAGCTAGAGCCGACATCTCTGCCTTTCTATAAATAAATTCTACTACTACTACAATGTAGTCATTTTTCACTGTTATAAACCGGTAACTAGGCCCAAGTAAACGCTGACTGATCCGTGACGTCATGGCACAGTGATTATAGGATTCTTCAAAACCTCATAGCCACGTGTGTTTCGTTTTTCGTCTTTTCTGGTTTTCCAGACCTCACCTAACACCAAGAGCGAACATTTGACTCTGTTTCTGAAGCGCAATTGACAAATATATTTTAGCCTAATATTCGCCTTACTAACGTCAACCTAAAGATACGGATGTTGACGACGATTAGAATGATTATTTATAAAGGTGATAGTGATAATAATGATAAAGACGGTACTGGCAGAGGTAATAATAAAAAAACGCTCTTCAGTGGGTGCAACCTGTTTCGCGGAACAATATGTTGACTATTCCTTAGAGCACTCTACTACACCAGAGAGTTACATGTCCCAATAAAATGTCTATTGTGGCATGACACCAAGATGTCGAGATCAAATTGGGGCTCATATCTAAGTCACTGCACAAAACACTACGAAGACTTCATAGCACCTTAGTGCCATGTATTAAGGGATACTACTACTACTACTACTACTACTACTACTACTACTACTACTACTACTACTACTACTACTACTACTACTACTACTACTACTACTAATATATAATAAGAAGAAGAACAAGAAGAAGAATCACAGTGGCCAATGAAATAAAGGTGCACTGTATAGCTTGAAGAAGGCACAAGATGTAAAAACACAGGGTGCATGAACTTGCTACAGCAATAATGTTAATGATTACTATCATTCCTTCCTACATTTTATTTTCCTCTCATCAACGAAGCGAGAAGTGAGATGCTTTTCTTTTTTTTTTGGGGGGGGGGGGGGGGGGGGGGGGGGGGGGGGGGGGAGGCCACATGTCTACCTAAACGCACACGTGGTATATTCCTTTTTATATGTCATCTAGAGCCGATTGCTTAACGAAGAGAGGTGGTAAATTTTCTCTTTAACTGCTTTCCAACACAGTTTATATAGTATTCCACTGCCGTACAATGTATTTTCTTTCATTCGCTTTTACGATCAGATGGTGAGCCGATTGAATATGTTTTTTTTTTTTCTTTTTTGTGGGAGGGGGGCATTGCCAAGTGCTGAAGAAGTTTTTCTTTTTTTTCGCAGATAGTAAAGGAAAACTAATTGCCCAGTGGTTTCTGCCATACTTTAAAGGATTGTCTGACGTTAAATGGCTGATACTATACCTAACCAATCGCTGTCAAGTGTCATTCGTTCAAAAGGTATGAAAAGTAAAGGGCACCGCTATCCAAAGTTTGTCATTCGCAGGACAGGATGAGTTGTCCGTGGCTCGATTAATGGCAACAATCGCAAAGAAAGACAGCAAAGAGCAGTTATCGGCCGCATATAACAAAACACGAGGGGTGACTGTCACGCAAACCGGCGATGCCGAAGACGCAAACCGAAGAAAAAGCCCCAAGAAAACGCGGGCAGCCCGCGCGAGGTGTCCCACGCTAGGAGATCGTGAAAAATTGTCGTCTCCGCCAACGGAGGCAAACAAATGAAGCTTTTGCCCCGATACGAATAAATTGCGCACCGAAAAGGGGTTGGCGACGGCCCGGCGCGCAGCTCGATAGCAGCGCACAGCTCGGCAAAGGCGGGAGGAAGCTCCCCGAACAAAAGACCGGACACAGCGCTAAACACACAAGACGGGCTCGCCGTTCGCCAAGGGCTGCCACCAGAACGGCCGAGAAAGAGAGGGTGCCATTGAGAAGGATGCATTGGGGAGAAGCGAACGGCCGCGAAGAAGCAAGCCAAGAGGCAGGTACGAAATACGGAGCGAAATGAGAAGAGGCATCCGAGATGTAGAAGCTCTCTTCCTCTATTTTTCTCTCCTTCTACGAGGTCGCATTTTTTTTTCTGCTTCTTCTTTTTGCAGTGTCCCAACAGCAGAATGCCCAACAAAGAATGCGACGATGAGAAAGGCTCGGAAAGTGCACCTGACGCGTCGAGGGAAAGCGTGGAAGGGGGGACCGAGACCCAAACGCTACAGAGTACGCAGGAAAAAAGCACGGGGCAAAGCAGAGAAAAGAATTTCATCTCACTGGGATCACAGCAGCAACCATTTTTCGTTTTCGGTAGGTCGTCTTTACAATACATTGTCGCTAATTTCATTTCCAGACTCTTGTTTTGTTAGAGGTGCGCCGCAGACAGCGGGAACGACGTTCCTTTTTGTTTTCCTTTTTTTTTTGTTCTCATTGAAAGAACGAGATTTCTTTATCCAACAGAATGAAATTCATTATTGAGTCTAGCACACCACGTGCACATACGACACTTGAAGTGGTTATGCTGTGATGCGCGCCTAAATTATGACGAAGCTTCACTGTAGCTGCATTTCGAACCTTGCAGACTACATCGTGCGCACAACGTCTGTGCGGTATGCGTTGCCAGAAGTACAAATGCAAAAAATAAAGACACTGAAGTAGTGCAGCTGCATGTGCGCGAATATGTGCAGAACGGAGGTGTTCTCTAAAGTGAGTACATTCACACAAACTGAAACATGTTCTTTTTTGCAGAGTATAAAAATAAGGACAACTACATTGAATGTCTTTCGTTCCTGCTGCTTCAACTAAACACCGTCGCTAGGATAATAGGTATTTTCCATTGGTTTATTTATTATAAATTTCTGGCTTTTCTCAAACTATACAATATACCGAACCTATACATCGACTATTCACTGTAATTGCTCGGTGTTATAATAATAACTTCTGTTTACGATGTTACGTTCTCTCGAGTAGTCAACAAAGCTACGCTATCCTGTAACTTTTTTTTTAACTGCCGTCGCTTTTTATGCAATTCCAGCGTTTGTTTTCTCTGAGTTATTGTTATCTGTACTGTTGTAACCATGCACATACTGTTTAACTGCATTTCCTTTAATGTCTATTGGGACATGTCAAGCTACTTAAGTAGCCTTTAGCCCAATACGACCACCCAGCATGTACACTAGAAAATAAAATAAAATTGATTGATTGATTGATTGATTGATTATTGATTGATTGATTGATTGATTGATTGATTGATTGATTGATTGATTGATTGATTGATTGATTGATTGATTGATTGATTGATTGATTGATTGATTGATTGACGCGTACTCCTGTTTGAGAAGTAACTGTCAAATTATCAATTATACACATGATTGCAAGGGCAGGGAACTCAAGAGCTGTCTGAATTCCAGTGCATCCGGTGGGTTAGGAGTGCTAATATCTGCACGTTATCATGTGAACTCATGCATTCCGTAGAACCTTGCTTTGTAAGACGCTAAACTTTATTCCAACGGGCGGACGCGCAAGCTCTTTATAGAGCATTGCTAAAATAAAACGCGAGTGCCCAAAATTTTTCTACGAATTTAAAATCAATAGCATGTGCACAAACTGCCACTCTGTCAAAGTTCCCGCCAATCTTGACACATTCGTGCAAATTCTCGGAATCGGGTGATGTGAGCCGAGCCGCGGCGCCGAAACAGAGGGATCTCTGAAGTCAAACTAGTCGACCCTGTCGAGTCGGGAACGCCCTAGGACCTACGTCCATGTACTGAAGGCGCCGTATTTCCTTTTAGCAGGCAGCAACATCACGTTGAAATCTACGCACTTGCCTGCCTAATTCACGGGTGGTCGACGCCGGTTTCCTTGAAGAGGATTGCAGCGGCGGTTCTAGCGCAACCGGCGGGCTTCCTCCGCTAATGGGGCGGAAGGAAAGCCATTAAATTTGCTCGATAAGTCAGAAACGCCCCTCTCCACCCCCCCCCCCCCCCCGAAGCTAGCGATTAATATCTGGCTCGATATCAACTGCACCACTCCGAAGCGATCTTGAACCGCGGCAAAGAGGATTTTTCAACGAATTTATAAGCAAAAGTGGTACACAAACTGCCAGTCTGTCAAACATCTCGCCAATCTTGACACACTCGTTCGAATTCACGAGTGTGTCAAGACTGTCGCGAAGTATAGAAACCAGCGGTCATACTTTCGTACGCTGATTAGAGCGCCAAATCGGCGACGCATTGCGGCTGCTGCTAAATACATGTTGTGAAAGTCAGCAAACTGTGCTCCATCTCGGAGCGTGGTTCAGCTTCCCAAAATGCCGGCAAGGGCGTCCTACATCCATCATCACTTTCCGGGTAGCCCGCATCTCAGCGGGAAGACGACACGGCATTGGCAGGCAATTACGGTGCAACTGTATTATTGTTCTGGGCTTCAAATGTGTTTTTTATTGTTCGTCTATACAGTTTGGCGACTTTCTTTCTTACGTTTATTTTCGATCAAAAAATGCGTGCACACCAGACGCGCTTTTCACCTCTCTCTCTCTCTCTCTTTGCTTTCTGAAATTTCACTGCAGAGCTAAAGTTCAATTCTCGACACTCTCGCAAGAACTTTGCGCTTAGGCCAAAAACTCCGGAACTCGCCCCTGGCTTTCTCTTCAACAGCGCAGTTTCAGCAGTATAGGGATACTTGGCTGTACCAATTTGCGTGGGCGGCGAACGCATCCCTGCTCACGTTTTTTTTTTTCTTCTATCTCTCTCTCTCTCTGTCTCGTTTGTTCCGCTTCCGGTTCGCGGCGCAGGGCTAATGGCGCGGCGGCGGCGGGCTGCGAAGGCGCGAGAGTTTGAAGGGACGCGTCATTCACGGCGGAGCGCACTTGCACAACTGACTCTCTCTCGCTGCGCGCACAAAGCGAGCTGATTTACGCGGGCTACCGTGCAGAGGAAGCACGGAAGCTTTGCCTAGCGACGTAAACGACATTACTTCGCGCGCGCGGTAAAATAACTGCCAGTCGTCTCGGTTTCTGTTCACTATAAAAAGAGGAAGAGCCGCTTTTCTTCTGGTCATCGACCTTAAACAGCGACCATTGTGGCTAGCATAGCTTTGAATTAGCTGCGCACTACAGAGCAACCAAGTCCGGTTGGGTACATAAATATTTTGACACAAAAAGAACCGCTTAAATATAACGCCTCTTATAGAGGGTGCGCCAGCTAACGTTGGCCAAGGTGTTAGAAGAAAAAAAAAGAAAGAAACATGGTGCAAGATATAGTTATAAGACCTAAGGCGTGCGTTCGCCAGACATGTGACGAACGAACACCGTAGGTATTATAACCACATCTTGCCTCATGTTATTTCTTCATTTTTTGTCATAACAGCTTGGCTAACGTTAGCTCGAACACGCGTTATATCTTGCGCAGGTTACACATAACCACGGCAGAACGGGAACCATTATTAGTGGAAGAAGATACCACATACTTAGTTACCGGCATTTTCTTCTTGATTACCCGAATCTAGAGGAGAATGTGACACATCACATCAAAAGGGCACAACACATCAAATAATAAACTCACTAATGACACATCAAATAATAAACTGGGCTCCATCCACGCTGCAGAGGTGGTTGGTCCAGCAAACCTGTGATATCACCTGATCCGACAGAACGATGTGACGTAGCTTTTAAAGATTGAGCAATGCACTACATGAAATGATTGACAGCAAAACAATTAAATGCACGGTTCCTAACTAAGAGGTACAGTGTAAAAGGCATCCTAGCTGTGCGTTGCTTGATTTGGGCAGGAAACACTGTGTCCTGCCTAACCTGAGCCCGACGCCGCTGTGCATATTGACGTTGCTGTTCCAGTCGCCGCTCATCGTGCTCCCGCTGCTCTTCGGGGGGTGTCCTAACTATGCGTGGCCTTTCCATATATAGCGCTAAGTTTTACTGAGCAAATGAAATCAGTTGCTACGCAGGTTCTTCTTACATATGAAAGTGTAGCGACGTCCCTCCCGGATTCGCATGCTACAGTAGCCGCTTCCCGGCAACTGCAGCTTATGCAACCGTAGTCTCTACCGGAAGACGCATGCGGTGAACGCCAAGTGCTTCGCTTTAATTGAATGCGCCTTATCATCCATCATGTGGTTTTGACACTTGTTTTGTGCTTTTCTTTATTCAAACAAATACTGGGGTGTGTCTTCTTCTTCTTCTTTCTGGGTTTTACGTGCCAAAACCAGTTCTGATTATGAGGCACGCCGCAGTGGAGGGCTCCGGATTAATTTTGACCGCCTGGGGTTCTTCAACGTGCACTACAACGCAAGCACACGGGCGTTTTTGCATTTCGCCTCCATCGAAATGCAGCCGCCGGGGCCGGGATTCGATCCCGCGACCTCGTGCTCAGCAGCGCAACGCCTTAGCTGACTGAGCTACCCCGGTGGGTTACTGGGGTGTATCTTGCATGCATAGTTGTAATGGAGATAGGCACTCTTCGTTTCAATTCATCGAACGGTTTTCTGTCGACTGTTCTGTCGAGGGATCCCGGGATCCAAGTCTTATCCCCCATCCGAGTCATAATCCCGAGATGCAAGTCATATAAAGCTTCGCTGTAAAAAAACAAAAAAAAAACAAAAAAAAGACTTTCGTGTGCCTTAACATACAATTCCGCATAAGGGTCTTTAAAGAGTTTAGCACTGCGCAGTTGTGAGAATCCAGTGTGCAACCAGGTCTTGCAGTGGATGGCCATCGTGGTACCGCTCTTAGTTCGTACGTTGAACGGGTGCTCACTCAGCCTTGTGCTGCGGCATCTACCAGTCTGTCTCACGTAGCTGCGACCACGAAACAAGGGCACATTGTAGACCACGCCTGCTCAGCTTTTTACAAACTGTCTGGTGTTATCTTCACACTTGACAGAGCCGCGGCTTTCGTGGTTTACACTTGTGAGAAGTGTGAAGGTCACACCCGGAGCATCTGGAGTCCAGAATCGCCAGCGGCATTCCATTACAACCAGTGCTGGACAGAGCCTTTTCGCGCAAGGACCACTCGTTCTATATACAAACTCAGGATCGGATGTATACATCCAGCCGAAGGACTCTTCCGGCAGGGTAGGATGACATCCTCCAAGCGCCTTCACTGTCATGCCGTTGAAGCCCAGGCTCACATTATCTTGGATTGCGTAGCTCGCAACACCAAAAGAAGTCCCATGGTGTCTGCTTTCCGACGCCACAATTTCCGGTCGGCGAGCCTAGAGGACCTCACGTTCCCTACTGGGCCACGGGTACGTCACAGCAGGGCTATCCAAGCTCTATTTGGTCTCGCGGAGGACATAGCCCTTTTCGCCCAAGTTTAGGTCCACATCACCCGTAGAGCCACCGACTTGACCTGAGGGAGCCTTCGGCTCCCCGTGGCCAGTTTCTCAGGACCAATAAAAGTTTGTCACCGTCCCCTACCCTAAAATCACTGTGCTGGACGAACAAGAACTCTTCCTCTCCGTGATGTCCCCAGCCATTGAGTTGGCCACGCGCAGCACTTACATTAACTCGTTTCCTCGCACTATTTCTATTCTTTGCCCATTCCTTTCCCCCCACATCGCGGTTGATGTGTCCATCATTGTTTCAGACAGTTACCGCAGTCTTGCTATTTCTTGATAGCCACTTCCTGCTTCTCCACCACCCTTCCTTAAGGCAAGATATCCGACTTGCCGGCGTCAAACCACGTAAAAGGGTAGACAAAAAGAAAGCAATTCGCTCTAAAGCTTTCTAATATCTAAAATCATGCAGATCCAAAGCATATATTGGAATCTATGTGAAGCTTTAATTCCAACGGGACCAACGTTCACGGAAGCTTTGGCAAAGCTTCCGTGAAGCGGTTAAGGAAATGCTATAATTATGCAAATTTCATTCCTGCTTGTTTGGCGTAAATGAAACTAGGCGCGCGCATCTGGTCTTGCACACTCATGCTACGCAAAGTTACAAATAATATAGGCTTGCGTTTCTTTATTTCTTATTTCTTTAAATTTCGAATGTACCCGCCACTTGCTGGCCAGTCCCCCGTTGTAGGGGTTTGCCATCGTACATAAATCATGATCATCATCAACACGCAGCATCATCTCTAAGGACTAGTTGGCGTTGGCCTGATATGTGCCTCCACTTCTCGGCCAACGCCCCGTTATGGGGATGTGCCATTGTAATGAAATCATCACCATCGTAATCTACACGCGGGCAAGCCTCTTGGCCGATGTTTCATTGTGAGTATGTGCCACAGTATGGAAGGCATAATCATCATCAAGAAACGGCGATCATCTCAAATCTATTTGGCGTTGGCACGATATGTGCTACCCATTTCTTGGCCAACCTCCCATTGTAGGTATGTGCCATTGTACGGCCATCATCATCATCATCATAACGCGCTGGCGCGCTTCTTCGCTGATCCCCTTTGTGGGTGCTTGTCATAGTATGGTAATTATAATCATCATCATGCGGTGATTATCTCAAAGAGCTGGTTGATGTTGGCACGAGAAGAAGAGTGCACGCCCAGTTGTGGCCTAACGTTTGGCCATAGCCTCGCAATCTTTGGCAGAGCGAAAGTACGCAAGTTATTGTTGGCAACAAAACGCTTCTATGCGGTGCAAATACTTTATTGTTCCCGGGTTTCCATGCAGTGGTTTCACCGAATTTTTGCAACCTTTATAAGGTCATCAGCTCATGAGCCAATGAAGCGTGACAATATTTTCAGACCAGTTGGTACAAGCAGACTTGAATTGGTAGACTCCGAATGAAGTCTTCAAAATTGTTTAGTTTCTTTTCGGTGAATACGAGGTCAGTCGTCAGTAACAATACTCACCAACGCAGGCTAATTAACGTAACCTCAAGAAACGTTTATTACATAAAATCCCTCCCGCTGCGACCTCTCAAAATCGCATTGTGATTTATCTTTGCCAGCGAATACGCCAGTTACTTCCAAAACTAGAGAAACAGTCATTTATTACGGGACATGCTTTGTATATTCGCAACCGATAATTATTTATTGAACACAACAGTCAAGGGCTAGCACCGTCAGCAGACAGCTAGAGAAGCGTCTGAAGGAGTGAGAGATGCTTGCTACAATCAAAACTGGAGACGATATACCCCTATAGTCTACAGTGACTCCTTTAGCGATATTATGCAGGAACGACGCATGAGAATCGCAGAATTGACGCGATGCTTGTGTTTGCCGCTCGAAGGAACGTTCGGCGGATAAGCCCCGACGATCGTCGCATAGGCGTGTCTGTCTCCTGGGGGTAACGCTCGCATCCTATAGGCGCGGAATATCGTAAGCGTGTGAGGGCACTCAAATCCGGCTATGGAGAAATAAAAAAAAAATAGCGGGGATGGCGTAAATCGGATATGTTTTTCGTATTCTGGTGGCCCAGCAGAGGCGAGAAAGAAGAAAAATCCTTCGAGTGAGTGGGCCTCAAAGAGAAGTCAACACGGCGTGTAGCTGATAAAATCGACGGCCTTTCTTGAGAGTATGCGCACTTCCATCTGACGCTTCTTTATCGCGCTTTGTTATTTTTTTGTTTGTGTATATGTGCGTGTTTGCCGCTTCTACGCGAGCATCACTCTAAGGGGAGTTGGCCTCCTGCAACGATTTCCTGCCTCATGAGTCTTGCGCGTCGGGAAATCGCTCCCGTATCGATCAGTGCGAAACTTACACCCCTACTTGCGAAAGGCAACGCTTACAGGAAGCCCTCAACCAAACCGGAATAAAAAAAAAAAGGCGGAAAACACAAATGGGCTATTTAACTACGGTAGCAGAGATGAAATTTTTTTCTGGAGGAATGAAGTCAGCTCGTATCTTGCCTTTCTTGTTCTGTTTTATTCTATTCTAGTGGAACTCACTCACTATACATCCGTTTTTCAGCGGGACGAATGATGCTGCATGCTTTGTAAAAGAGTAAACAAATTAGGACGCCTGATCTAAAAAGAAGTTTTTTATATTATTGAAGATCTTGTGAGAAGCGGCAAGACAGATTGGCATAGTGGCGAAGGAAACATGCCAGAAAACAACAATAATATGATTATATGCCCTCAGTTCACAAAGTCGTGGAAAATCACAGAATTGAGAATGTATGCATATTTTTTAAACACTGCAGAAATGTTATGGCGCTTTTATTTTTTCTTCAGAAAATGCTAAATTAGCATAAAGGTTCTCACCCATTGGTATGCGAAACACAGATCTCAGCATATATTTGTATAATCTACCAGGAGGCATACAGATTAGGAATATTTGTGAGAAGCGAAAGCGGAATGGTTACTTTCTTCTAAGGATACAGCGACATGGTGCCGTTGACGGAATAACTGATACTCCATGATATTTTTTTCCAGGTAACTTTATTGAAAGGCGTTCAAGAACCGTTCTTAAAATTATTGGCAAGGCAAAACAATCAATACCAAGCTGCGGCGTTATATGGCTACCATCATACCGGGTGTTTCAGTGAACACTTTCAAAATTTTTTTAAAGGTTTCCTGTGGCAGATAGCATAACTCTAGTTCATGAGCTGGTCTACTCGAAAAGGCGGACATTACTTGCACAAAAAAATGAAATGTATAATCGCCTAATTAACAAACCTTCACTAAGTCAGTTTTACCTTATTACCTTATGGCCCATATTGCAATTTACAAATTCTAGCCGGGGAGTTCGCAAGACGTATCCACCTGGAAAGAATTCTCAGGATGACACCAGTTTCGAGATATTAATTCCCGAACTTTGTGAAGAAATGCATTGGCGCTCCGGTTACTTTTGTGCTTCAACGCATAAAACGACGTTTTGTTAAGAAAGTAACTGGAACGTCAAGGCAGGTGATGAAAGACGGCGATAGCGAAGAGAGCGGAGGAGGAGGAGGGCGTGACGAAAGGGTGAGAAGAAAAGCTTAGTGCCGCGCAAGACGGGCGACAACCGCCACGGGATGGCGCCAGAATAGGGCGCCGTCATCTGTTCACTAATGGCATGCGGCGAGCGTGCCCAACGATAGCATATAGAGAACGAAAGCGCTGCATGAGCGGAGGTCTGTCTGCGGCGGCTGCTGTAATCGCGCCCACGCGTCACTCACGTGCTGTCTCTCGCGATTAGCGGGGCAGTCGCGCCACAATTTGCTTCGTTTGCAACGTGCCGCGCAAGACAGATTGTCCGCGCCAGCCAATATATCGCCAAATGAAAACACGTATAGAGCTGCGCCTAAATTTCGCATTAGGGAGTATCGTAATCATCGGTGAATTTTTTCGTCAACGAATATCTCAGCGGAATGACGCTTTTAAATGCGCGTAAATTGCTTTTGCCTCCTGCGGCGTCCTCCTGCGGCGTCCTCCTCCGATACTGTCATTGCAACTTTGGTGTTAAAGCCAGTATTTAAAGGTATAATTAACCAAATCGTATTTAATTAGCGAACTAACTGCGACGGTTTTCTATAATATTGCGTCCGCCATGTTGAAAGAACAAATAGGGAAGAAAGCATCATCGCATCGCCTAAATCCTAGTTTTAAGAAATCTGTTTCTATTAAAATAGATCCCATAGTATATTAGACATGACAAAAAGACTCCATAATTTCTGTTTCATTTAGTGGGGATAGGTGAATTTTAAATGGGTTCGATGAAACGATGTGCCTTAAAGCACATGTTGGATATGCCTTAAAGACATGTACACCTCTTCCTGCTTATCTTAGCTTTTGTTCACGAAAGAGTTTCACGCTATAGTGTTTTATGGAATGGACACCACACAAACGTGGTAGCGAAAATACGTAATATTGCTACACGCGTGTTGTCCTTCACGTAACAATATTAACGAAGGCGACCAGCTCGTGACAAGCATCTCTAATGAAAACAAAGCCTTGTGAATTGGGCGCGTCATTTCTCCTTGAAGCGAAGTTATTTCCCAGCCATTCTCAAACGGTGATTCAGAACCATGTACCGTTCATCACACCAGCCATCGAATTACAAGGGGAAAGCAAATAAGGACGATACAAGCGAATACCTTTTGTGGACCAAGCTCAAAA
This sequence comes from Dermacentor silvarum, assembly GCF_013339745.2. Lineage (NCBI taxonomy): Eukaryota > Metazoa > Arthropoda > Arachnida > Ixodida > Ixodidae > Dermacentor > Dermacentor silvarum. The sequence continues at coordinate 121,642,279 of NC_051159.1, forward strand.
ACAGTCTGATTAGGGTGCCTGTCCGTGCCGTTCGCTTTATCTAGAAAGATGGCCCATTAGAGCTTTCCCCGGCTAACGAAAAAGCTATCAATTGTTTAAATCACCCCTAATGCATGGAGGCTGAGATTCAGACGCATGGGAACCCCATTAGCGGACATTTATTCTCAGCGATAACAAGCAGCTCAAAGCCGCTTCATAAACTCGAAATGAACAAAGTTGAAATGGAAGTAAGAACAAATGACAGGAATTGAAAGCGATTCGGTTCAGATCTGGCGAACGAGGACGTATATCAGCTTCTTTTATGCCAGGGCAGTGGAGCACCAGCGCTGGTTCCAGCGAAGGTTAAAGTATGCAGAAGCCCGGTGCAAACATTCCCAATCATAGCAGCAATGTGAATACAATCTTTCTATCTGTACCCTCAGCGCCTGGGATGAAGAAAAGGACCATAAGGAAGAGCTCAATTCACAATGACGTCGCTGCCGGTACCGTATGTACAAAGGCTATACCGAAATAGCCCCAGCCACCGCGTCCGCCGAAGGAATTTATCAGAATGAAACAACGCGGACTCCGAAGAGGTCGAACTCTCGAGAGAACGTGTTTGCCGAGAGACTCAGGGTGGCTTGGCAAACGCATTAATGTGTGTGCGCTAAACGGACAAACTGCTTTGCGTGCACCAACACCAGAAACGCGGGCCATCAACAACCTCCTTCTCTGGTGTTTGTTCGCAAACAGCCCGTTTTCTTTGGGCCGACGTCCTTTTATTTTGAAGACAATGTCCGGCTTGGCAAATTACCGCCACTATTCTTTATCGGGTGTACGTATTTCTAACGTCTGTTTCTAGCCTCTCTCGTGTGCCGATCCCGAAAATACTGCAGTGTAAAAATGTGACAATACTGATGATGTTGACCCATGAGGATGATGGTGATGACGATGATGATGATGAACCAAATAATTTATTCTGAGAGCCGCGCTGATGACGGTTATCATGACGATGATGATGATAAAATTTTGGAATGCGATGCAACCTCTAGGTGACGTCGACCAAAAGTCGTTCCAGCGCGGTTGTCACAATAAGTTATACGGTTCATTCACTCCCCTCATACCCCCTTCTCCCCTTTTCTTGATTCCTCCCAAATCACGAATCCCGCTGACGGCGAGAGTTGAATTCATCGAGTGCAGGCGTTATTAACGTCCGAAAGGTGCGCCTGGGTTATGATGGAGGCCGTATTTCTGGAGGACTCATGGCTAGTTACAACCAGCCGAGTTCATTTGGCGTGACGTAGCATACTGTCACGTAGTAGTGACGCTGAAGTAAACAGTCGTAAAACTGTGTATCACGAAACTGATTCTTTATTGGACGAACCTGTGCCCACAAAAGCAAGCTACACTCAAAGCACAATGAAAGCGGCGAACACAGTCGGCGGTCGTCGAAAATCTGATCAGCGGCGAAACGCGTCGGCTTCTATACCTGAGTCATCGAAGGTTCCAGCTTAATCCCTGATGCCCGCGGGTCTTCTAGAAAGTTCTAGACAACTCGCGTCGGTCATACAATCAGATAACATAAGCGTCGGTGAAAACAGGCAACGGAAAGAAGCAACGATAACGTTCTAGAAACTTCCGATACAGGCGCGTCCTGCGCCGAGCGATAACGTTTAACATTTGTTAGCCGGTGGAAAGCGGCCACCGGTGAAAGATAAATATGTATACATGTCAATACGAACTAGCTCAAACCTCTACCCTTGTTACTTGGAATGATGTGAAATTTCGACGTGTCATCGGCAGTACAGCGTCGTTATGGCTAAGTAACAGCGGCGGGCATGAAACAATACTTGTGAGATGAGGTACATCCTGCACGCTTTCGGATTACGCTCATGTTGTGACCTGCAATCTACACGCGCTGCCAAATATGGGAACCTACTCTCACGCACTTGTATCAGGGCTTCTGATAAGCAGACATTATTTTACTACAGCTATGCTTCAATTTCACAGGTAGTACGTGTGCGGTGAAGTTAGTCATTAAGCGTTTGTTTAGCAATTTTTTGTAATTAGTAAAATTACTGTCAAAATGTATCTTACTGCTGATGCCCGCCTAGCAACTTAGCCTAACTGGAAGAACATCAGGGGCCTAGATATGATAGTGCCTTTTAAAAGAAAGCGCTCCGCATAAAATAAGACGCCTGGCTGGTTAGGATCAGTGACCCGAGAATCACTTGTTCTCGGGTAAGTGATTTCCTAATTCAACGATGTTCTTTCTAGAACAAAATGTTTTTGCAGCGTACGGAAAGAGATGCAGTAAACGGAGCCCCTGCGGCGCCGTCAGAATAAATGGCATTTGGTTGGTTATGGTCGACATAGAGCATAATATATTACTATTATAAGTAACTGTGCGGCCTACTACTAGAATTCATAGCAGTCTTAAGAACTAAATTATGGTATTTTTAGGATTCACTGTTTCGCAGACAGCTAAGTCTCACCCCTTTATCTCAGTTGTTTGCACAGTCGCATTTTAGTTTCATTAAAATTCGGAACGTAGAATAAGCTAATGAACAGATCAGACTAATACACATTTAATTATTGATTTATGGTAAGCGCAATGACATGAAGTTTGTTGCCTGATATATGTCAGCTTAGACACCATGAAAGTACACCTGATTTAGGAGCCCCTCTAAAGATGTGCCACAGAATACATTCATACTCCCTGTAATAAAGATCACTCGGATATCAAAAATTTTTCAGACATATTTAAAATTGGTGCCAGTCGCACGACCTCTACCCATGCATGAATCACTGAACGACTAACGGTACTAACGTTAACTAATTTAATCTTATTTTATTTTATTTTCCTAAAGACCCTGCGGCGGGGTAATACATAAGAGGTCGGTTACAGAAATACGTAAAAAAAAGTCAGATCATTTTAACGTGGCAGTTGATTAGTTGAATTTACTGTGAAGGTCTAAGGGCAGGTGATGAGTGTGGCGTTGTGGGAAAGGCCATTTCAGTCATTCGTAACGAAAGTGCACTAACGGCAAAATATTAAAGGCATAGTTCCTGCAATTTTTAACAGCGAGGTGTTTAACCTGGGCGTTTGCCATCAGGTATAACGCCGAAATGTGGGCCGCTCTTGGTGGTAGTGCAGAAAGGGTCCAAGCGCAATGGCACATACCCCTGTGAACTAGCGAAGCTGTTCAAGCTCGAGGATGGTCCGTCGAGTGTACGCCACAAAACCTCCGCCTGGCGATGACGTCACCATGCGTCGCCTATCAACGTTTCGCCGCAGCTGCGCCGACCGCGCCTAGCCTCGTCACAGCTGTGTGAGCCATGACGTCATGGAGCGCGCCACATTGCTTCGCCTTTGCTTTGCCGAGCCATGACGTAAATGCGCCGTGCCGAGTGGGTGCGTAGGCTGCGCAGAGGCGGAGCTAAGCAGTGACGTCACTGCGCCGACCAATGGGATATATAGCTCCGCGTCGCCGCCGTGTCGACACAAAAGCCCCGCCATCTCTGCGCCGAGCACATCGCCGCGAAGATGGGGCGACCGAAGAAGACCGTCACTCCCGAAGAAGAGGAAGCGCGGCGCGAAAGCCGCCGCGTCACTTGTTCGGGCCGATCCCGAGTATCGCGCCACCGAAGCGGCGGCGAAACGTCGGCAAATCACAGAAGGTCCCGAGTTACGAGCCGGCGAAACCGAGCGAACGCGTTTGAGCGTCCAGAGCGTCCAGGTACGTTAATGACGGAGTGTTCGTTGCTCCTTGGGCTGCCGATGATTCCGGTGTGATCTTGTCAAAAACGTGGCCGATTCTCGAAGCAGTACCTCGCAAAAACTTGGCCGAACCGAGATAAAGATAAGTGGGGTCGCCAGCTTCGCTGTTTGCCCAGTCTTCGCACCGCAACTGTGAAGCTGCCCCTAGTTTTTTTTTTTTTTTTTTTTTTTGTTTTTTTACTAAGCTAGTTACGCATTGTATTTCTTGTAAAGGTGTCGTCCGACTATTTTAGTAATGGTACCCGTGTAATTCAACTTAATTTCAATCCACCTTAATCCAAAGAGCGGTAATTCTGGCCCCGCAAGTAAACCTGGTAGACCTGCGTTCGGCTATCTCCCACAAGCAATCGGTAAAGAACTTCGATCGTCTTAAAGAAAACACTAGGCGTGCGCGCCTTGTTGTACAGTTCAAATAATCTACAGTTAAGTTGTTCGTCCAAAATATCTTATACACTTACTTAACGAAGACCTCCGTAGAGCATTACATCATAGGACCCGCTTGCGTACGTCTACGTGTGTGATGTGCTCACGAATCCGATAAGATGCGGCGTGGCAGCATTTTACCGTCACCAGTTTCCCAATCAACGAAGCGGCAAGCAGACGGCTCCATAATACCGGCGGAAGGCATTCCTGTCACTGATTCAGACGTGACTGTTTCGTCCAGGCACGCGGTAACGAAAAGGCCCGAGGTGCCAGCAGTACGGAGGACGATCAGCGTTACTCGCCGCGGGAATAGCGGTGAACGCTGGGCCACACGCACTGCTGCGTGGGGCTAGGCTCACGCGAGCGCGAGCTTGACAGCCGCTGGACGGGGGAAAAAAATGAACGCATCCACGAAGAAAGCGGTCCTGGGAGGCGACGCTCGGATACCGGCGTGGGCGCACATAAATCATTTCCTTAGCAGCTCGCTCGGAGGGGCCGCGGTGAGGGAGGCTGGGGCGAGGAGGTTGGTGTATAGGCGGCTAGGGTTTCGACAATACGATGCGGCACCCATACTGAAGGGAGAGGGGGGTTTGGGCGGAGAGCAACCTCGGTTGTGGGTGGAGGATGCGGAGGACGAACAGCAGGAGGAGGAGGAAGGCGATGACGAAGGGAGCAGCGTCGGCATGGAGCTCCGTTATCTGGCAGCTGTAGACGCGACCCCGGCGGAGGTCCGTCATTTGTTGTTCCAGCTCGCTAATCTGTTCGCCACGGCCGGTCTGGAACTGAGCCCCCAACGGTGCCGCTAGACGGGCAAAACAAAATAGCCCCGGCCGTGAAAAGAATGATCCGTGCACGCTTTACTGTACAGATTGTTGGAGTGCGATGGCCTGTGTGCGGCGACAGTATATACAGCGGCCGGTGAAACCCTTCTGCCGCATGTTCTTCCTGTATATTATTGCCTGAATCTTTACTTTTCTCTCGATTACGGAGGTACGTGTGTCGCCTGTTACAATTTTCAACACATCTACAATGATGTGAGTTCTTAAAGTATGTAAGCCGAACCTCGAGAGGTTTTGTTGTTTAATTTCGGCAGCGTCTGAGGCAACGGTGAAAACACGACTTTGCTGCGGAGTGCAGGTTGTCCTGTGGTGACATCTTTGCTGAGAAAACCCTCCAGGTCGAAGCTGAAAACAGTTGTTCCGAACCCATTTGGCCCCATTAAAGGAAGCAAAGCATCCGGAGGCGGTCATGCATGCCAACTCAGAGAAGCTGCTAACATATCCGATAATGATAACAGAGCTTGCTGACAGGACGCCCACTTAAGTAGTAGATACCACGCGCGGTAAGATGGCAGGGATCTTATACATTCCGGGTCTTTTGTACACGGAGGTGTACACTTTTCGTTCTTCATGGGGGGACCGTCCTATTCGTGCGTTGGCTTCCTCTGCACTCTACAAATAGGGACAGACCAAGCAAACGTCTCTATAAAATTGATGGTCGCATCGTCTGCTAAGGAGGGATCTAGCCATTTTTTCCCGAAATTAGATCTATTGTAATGGCATGATTCCTATACGCTAACCAGAAGCGTATATGCGGGCTGATAACTCTGTGCGTGGTCAGTCGTGATCAGTCGTGCGATCAGAGTAAGGCACATCAATGCGGACTGAAGGCGGCTAATACTTACAAGTATCTATCAACGCACTGTCCACTGTCAAACCAGCACGCCATCCTTAGGTGCAGTTCACAAAAAAGTACATTAACTTCTCCTCTGCCCTGTATCAATTTCATCCTGAAAAGACGCTTATAGGCACGCTATGTCTACTACTGTGCGAGCGCAATATCTGTGCTAGTAAAGTGTATCTCTCCTTCGCCTTCACCTTTTTCCGTATATTCCCTCATCTCCTCTCCCGCGTGCAGGGTAGGAAACCAGGCGTCCTTCTGGTTAACCTCCCTGTCTTGTTTCGTTAATTTTTCTCTCTCTCTCTAATCGGTGCAGTTATTCTGAATGCAGCAACCAACAGCCGATTCCACACGTGATAGATGTTTGTGCGTTTATTTGTGTCACTTTCTTGCGTTATTGTTATTCTTATATTCGAAATGTATGCCAATTAATATGGTGCCTTTTCGATTATAATGACGATTATAGTGGCCCGGAAACATGGGTTTTCGCAAAGGTTTTTGTACGTTCGAGTGATACAAAATAACAGGTGTCGGTAAATCGTGATACCGAAGGTAACACCGGCCACTGACAAACAGTTCTGATGCCAAATAAGCTTGATGAATTTGATCCCTCCTGCCAACCGAAGATTACGGTTTTGTCCGCCGTAATCTGTCAGCTATATATCGTCGGTCATTTGCCAGTCAGCACACATTGCTGTCGTGCTCGTGTGCTTCCTTCAACCTACGTTTTCGCACTTTGTTGTTTTAGTAATTATGTAAGAATGCCACTCTATTTTTTCCCTACACGATTGTGATACACCTATTTTTAACATTTCCTTTTTATTTAGTAGCAAATGGCTGCGCGCATGTTTAAAATTGCGAAGCGGAAGCGCTCAGGGCCCTCGAAAAACAGAAATAACGAAGAAAGCTCGAAAATAGCCGTAACGGTTTTTAAAAAAATGTATTCACGATCCATTTATCGGGCATAAAAGCAGTATTCGTTGTTAGGCCCCCCGAACGAATGTCGCAATAAACACAGGTCATCAGCGACGAAAAAAATGATTCCAAGATCATAGCTATCATGTAAGGAGCGCCGAAAACAAGCAAGGACAGGCGGAGCTCCGTCTAATGGCCGTTGCTCAACGCAGGGCAAAGCCAACGCACGAGAGATGCTCGAGTTCCAAGAGAGCATAGACACGCGTTGTGAGCGGACTCTGCGACGAGAAAAATGCGGCGCTCGGGGGGTGAGAGAGGGAGGAGGCACGAGAAGGATAAAGAATGAATCGAGACAGATGTGTTCGCGCGCTCGCGAACGCAAGACGCGCTCGGCGAACAACGCGCGCACGTGTAAGCTCTCTCTGGAGAACATAAAACGGGGAAGGTAGGAACGAAATAAACGACGCTCAAACAACGCGGAAGCCTACGGCTCGCCTACGACTACGGCGGCTGATAGATGTTGCTTTGCATTTCGAAGGAGGAAGGATACCGTGATAGAGGCGCAGGAGAAAACAACAATGGCATTTAGTGGGGGAAGACAAATGCTTCTCGTGATGCGACTCTCGAGCGGCATTGCAGAACGGAGATTGCACGACGGAGGCCCCGAAGTAAAACGCAAATGCCTTTTTTTTTTTCGTTCTCTCAACTCCTTCCGTTTTCTTCTCCGCCAGCCGGGAGAAGAGGTTTCTTTATGCCTCAGTGCAGGGGCAGTGCTTTTTGTCGAGAAGTACGTGTTCCCCTACTCTTTTTTTTTAGGGACTTCCTTCCCCAGTACTGCTTTCTTTGTATCAATTTTTCGCGATTTGTATGTTAGAGAGTTGCGCTTTGTTCGGTTTCTCCTCCTCAACGCGCAGTTGCTATACGCGCACTCGATTGCTGCATGTACAATCATGCCCGAAGGATAATGTTTCAGTTGGGTATCTCTAACGCGCACTGAGCCTGTTAGCGATTGCGCAAACCAATTCGCGAGCTGAAATGAAGAAAAGTCGTCCTGTCGCGCGGACGCCCGCCGGGTATTTGCAAATCAAGTTATCCGGAAAAAAGGGTGGGCCACCAGATATCTATTCTCAGCCTCTACCAATGCGAACATAAACCAATGCAAGGGCGTAGGGTTATCGCTTCGCATTTAATAACGGTCTCATGAAAGACATGTTACTTAATAAAAGGCAGAGATCTTCACAACAGAGAAAGAAGCCCAATCGACCATATAAAACAGCAGTCTAAATGGGTAACGTTACCAGAAAGGGTGTCTCGATTTTGGTGGGGCACTTTATTTCTTTCAAGAGCATTACACTGGCGCATAGATGGCACCGTTTTGGTAAACTATCTTCACCCTGCCTTCTCAAGGTTCCTGTACGTCTACTTATCTTTGTAACGCAGACACTGACAGCGAATACTTGGATAAACAAGATTTAATCTTCCTGAAAAACCACTCATAGATGTATGGAAGTAATAATCGCAAACGAAATTTGTACGTCCAAAATGTCTCGAAGCGAGCGCTCGTAAAACGAAGGACTCAGGTCAGCAACCAGCTCAGCTAGCCGATAATACGTTCAGTCCTCAACGTATCGATAGACATGTGTTTTCAAAATTAGTTTTGCAATTCGAAGTAAGTGCGCGCGCATGAACCAATTTCTTCTGAGATGTTCTGCAAGCAGCCAGCTTTATTTCTTTTAGTAAAGAATATGTGCTGCCGCCAATTTTCACCACAACGAGCACAAAAGATACAAGTAGCCACAATACCCACACATCCCTGTACTACTAAATACAACCATGACTGCAAGGTACAACTACAATGCCTATATCCAGCTGCCCTTTATCCAGCATCCTATGTTGCAGACTGATAAGCGCCGCCGTTCAACGCTCACGTAATCTTTGCCGCTGCAGAAAGGGCCTGTAGTTAAGTAGTAATGACATAGCGTAGTCAGATCAGTGGCGACAAGCTCTATGAGCCTTTGAAATCGCCGAAGATTGTAAAAAACAATAATGAGGAAAGGGTTAACGCAAGGAACCTTGAAGTATTGAGGTATATACACTCCAGGCTAGCAATAGAGGGTGGGGAAGTGGTGCCATATTTTCTGTTAAAATGCTCAGTATTCGTAGTTTACTGGAGAAGAAAAAACGGAGAAGAAAAAAAACAGAAAATATTACTTTGTCAGCTAACACTGGTAACTATGGATAAGCGAAATTGAATGTGACACTCAACGGCCACTTTGACAAATTATCTTCAAGCGAGGTTCTACGCGAAAGAGTCTTTCGTAACACGATTGCATTTCATTTATGTGGCAGCGGTCAGTATCATCGCAGCCGCTTTAATACGTGTTTACGAGACACGTGTGAAGCCTGGAGATTGATGGAGAACTTCGCATAATAAATAAGCCAGACATTTGTAGGGAGAAGCCACAATCAGATTGGTTAGCGAACTTTTCAGTGAGCTCTTTGATCATGGTACAGCAAATAATGAACCGAAGTTATAGTGAATGGGTTCAAGAGTTATAAATACGTACTTCGTTATGTCATCTCAGTTACGTGATACATGTTTAGGCTGATATACCTTATGGACGCAACTGCTCGTACAAAATATGCTAGTGCATATATTACTTAGGAAAAGCTCATAAAAATTTTTAAAAAAACGTCTACAAAAAGTGAAAGAGATTCGTACGATATTATCAGGTTATAAACAAAGTAAAATATAAAGCGGCTGAGCCTCATACAAAAGTGAAACTGCTTCTACACTACTAAAACAACATAATCGAAAAACACAGCATCGGTGCCTGTGCCACGTTTTCTCTGGCCTTCTCAGTCGGCGAAATGCAGCACAAATTCAAGCAGAGAGCTGGGCCATCTTCGTCCCCCGCTTGCCACTTGTTTCCAATATTAGGAAATACGGCTCCCCGGAACTGCTTCGCATCTCTGGTCGTCTCCAGATGTGTTTTCGGAGAGCAATACACCCTGAGTGGAACAGGACACTATACTGCGAGCCCGGCACAACGAGAGGCTATTATGATAAACCCGTTCGCTCTTGCCTCCAGCTTCCCGCTGAGCTTCAGTTCAACTCTGAGCACGAGGAGCCGTTTAAGTCGAAGCTGTTCTGTTCCTGAAAATGCAGTCTCGTAAACAGCAGTTCTTTACCCTATACTTACCCTCTAGTTTTTCATATACACTCATTGAGAAGGCCTGCTTATTTATTTATTCACCAACTTCTTTTTTCTTGCGAAGACGCCGCTTACTACAGCTATGCCCGATTCTCGGAGCCTTCTTTATGAAGGACGGGTTGGGAATGCGGAGAAAAAAAGGGCAATGAATGAAGCCAGACTCCCCGTCACGCAGCATATAGCAGTGAATATAGGGTGCAGCCCAATTTCTTCACAAAATACGGCAAAACGTTACTAATGAAGGGTGAGAATGGCGTTAATTGCTGAATTAGTTGTTTATGCAGGCTGAAATAAGTGCGGTAGAAAGATGTGTGAAGTTACCACTAATTTGCATACATGCAATAACTAGTCAGGTTTATTTGTGTCCTGTTCTCTATCCGGGACCGAAGCGTTCTCATGTAATACATTATCTGTGACTATGGCGTTATCTTAGAAAAAGTGTTCTCTATTATGGGATTTTACGTGCCAAAACCACCATCTGGTTACGAGGCACGCCGTCGCGCAGGACTCCGGATTAATTTTGACCACCTCGGGCTCTTTAACGTGCACCTAAAGCCAAGTACAAGGGTGCTTTCGTATTTTTCCCCCATCGACATGTGGCCGCCGCGGCGGGGATCCGATGCCACGACCTCGTGCTTAGCAGCGCATCACCAAAGCCACTAAAAGCAACCACGGCGGATATAACGAGTGTTCTATGCGTGGCCCTCAACTCTGTAATTACGGCATGGTTGTTAAAATCTACATTTTATAGGGTAATTAGTGAATTGAAATTAATAATTTGTTTGATGAGTGCAATTGCTCGCGCGCTTAATGCCAACCAGGGGTCAGAAAGCATGAGAAAAGGCAGCATTCGCGTTGCTCGTGTAGTTTTTTTTTTTTTTTTTAACATTGCGAAAATATACCTTCGATGAAAATGTGTACATATGCACTTTGGGATTTGGAATGCAAACACGAACGAGATTTATTGTCGTAATGAGTATCGAATGAATACCAATAGCTTCTTTCTTTTTAATTTGAAAAAAGAGGAGAAAGCGTATGGTCTGTAAAGATGGTACAACAATGCAAGAATAATTCTGTCATGTTTACGACATTAAAGTCATATACGTATTGGCTAAGGAAATTTATGGCCGCTCGCGTACGTTTTCTGCTTGCAGCAGACAAGTAGTAATAAAGACGCAAGCCAGAACTGCAAAAAAAGAAAAAATTAACACTCGGCGTGTTGTACATCTACCTGCATATTTGAAGGGAACAACGCACAATACAATACAAGCGAGGCAAACACAATCGCAAAGCGCCGACTCCCGTCACCCCATCAACGAAGTCTGTTGCCGAAAGTTGGCCTCATCAGTGAGCAGCGCGCTCAGGCAGTGAAGAGAGATTTACAGGCAAACGAATGACCTGAATTTCGTTTTTTCGAAAGATGCGCCAATTTCAACAACGAAACCTGTGCAAATCCTCACAACTCAGAAACAAGAGCCAACAACGAAGGATTTGTGTCAAAATGAGCTGGAGTGATGGGGTTCGTCTGAACGTTTCGATCCAATTGCATTTTTTTTTGTTCTTCCCAACTAGCATTTCTGTTCTATTCAATTCCGCGCTGACTAAACGGCCAGAACCCTTCTCTTGGTCCAAACACCTACGAAAAAAAAAAAAGATGAGCTACTCTATGGCTAAGATTTTCGGAACGTTCAATTATGGCGCCTCACAAATGTGTTCTGTTCTTGCGATGTTGAAATCCCATTAGACTGGTGTCACTTTCACGACCTCGGCTCTCCCGAACGAAAAAAAAGAAAAAATGGGAACCGAGAAGTATGGCCCGGATTGTACGGCTTCGCTATTGAGCAAAGCCGTCGTTCGGCTTCCTCCCTGCGCTACCGTCAGTCGCACATCTGGGCCACGCCATCCAAATCTATTCATCCTATTCTCCGACCCGCCAAGCAGCAGCCTGTCCCCCCACCTTCGTGGCTCCTTACGCGCCGAGCGAACGACCGCATGGGAGGAGGCGACCCTCTCGCCGGGGTCCCATCACCTCGCGCACGCGACGCGGCACGCTGCCCCCCGAGCACGTGAGGAGCCACGCGCTCTTTTAAAATTAACGCCGCATGGCGTGGCTTAATGGCGGGCGATTGCGTGCCTCCGAGCCCTGGGAGTTGCACGATGGGGCACGGACAAAGAGGGCAGGCATGTGGGGCACGAAAAGCGCCGGCAACGAACGGCTCGATGCGCGTGCGCTGGGTTGCGCTCGCTCGCTTGCGTGGGGGGACTTGGCGGCGCGCCGGGGAGTGCCTCAGACACGTGCCTGAGAGAAGTCACGTGCACGCGAGAGCTTTGGGGAAGTTGTCCGATAAAAGTGGGACGGCGCTGTAGTTCACGCGAGAGACGAGAGAAGAGGGGGGGGGGGGGGATCTATGGAGCGGTGGAACAGAACTTGTAAACTTCGCGTGCGTGGAAGCGACGAGATAAAATTAGGCGCTCCGTGGGTACTGGAAGTCATCCTGTGAAGAAGATGGGTTCGGAGAATGAGGGGCCGGGTAAATTGGGAGACTTAGCTGTTCAAAAAAAAAACGTGAAAGTGTTTTTCCTGGCCAGTTCTTGGGACGCGGAGCAACTGGTGCGCGGTGTGATTGGGTTTGATAGCGTTCTTCAACGCCGCGTTAAAGATGGGTGCGCCTGCAACCGTTCCCTAACTGGACAGATGAGATATTGATGTAGTTTCACGTGAATTTTCAAGCGATTGTATGTCCCGTTTTCTTTTTCTGAGATCTTATCATTGGATGCACTAAGATGCTTAAATAAAAACTGATAAAAATAAAAAATGAAGGCTTCGCAGTGGAGGAAAAATTCGTCTTTGTCCGGGATTGGAACCCGCGATCAACGCCTTTTCTGGGCGGTCTCCATACTATCTCAGCTAACCAAGAGACTAGCAGATCGCAGTGCGAGGGCAAATTATTCTGCAACTCGAAGCACAGGAACACTGAATATGGAAAATCAGTTAAAATGAGTTATGCGGAATGCCGCAGGATGGGGAAAGGTTCACGAAACGTTTCTCCACCATGCGGGATGCCGCAGAAATGATTTGCCTTAAAGAAGAACTTGTTAGGAAGAACCTTCCTGATTCCATAATTTGGACTTGAACTGATTGTCCTCTTTCTCACTTTCTCGTGCTCAAAGAGTGTGGCCCAAGCGGTTAAGGGCAGTTCGGTAACGGCGTTCGTGTGACGGTGAAGCCAGCGTGCGACGGCGTGGTCGATATCAAATGTAAATGCAGTGCAACATGTGTCGAAGCCTGATATTTGCTTTGAAACGTAATAATAAATTATTATATGTAATACAGAGGTTGCCTTACGTATACCTTATTTGAATAGACAACAGCTTATATGCGCGGTATTTTATAAGCGTCTTAGAATTTTATAACGTTTTAGAATATACTGTCGGTTTTTCTAAATGTGACGAGAATAAGTTTCAGATATGTTGTACCAGTAATTCGCAGCAGAACATGAGTCGATCAATGAACTAGCAGGATAGGCTGCTAAATCAATATCGTGAGCTATTCACTTTCAATCCGAATCATAAACCGTCGCAGCACGGCATTTCTCGCTTTCAAGCACGGAAGAACTTTTTTTTGTTCAATTTTCCTTCAATAATTCGAATTCAACGCTTCATATTGGATGTTTACCGGCATAGCAAAAAGAAAAAAAAAGGAAACGACAGAAGAGAAGTGATACAAAAGACAGAAAAAAGAGGCAGGCGCAAGGTAATCAGTAGCTTGATGAGTGATACCTGATCATATTGCTCAAGTGTCGCACTCAAGCCGCGTTCCACTTGCAGTGGAGCAATACATCGTGCCGAATAGAAAGCCTCAATCCCAGAAGCCATGCTTTTGTGAAAGCGGTTTTGCCCTTCAATATTTTTAAGGGGAGAACGAGCCAGACGATGACGACGACGCAGAAGCGCCGTAAGCGGAACTCATCTACTCCCCTAGCCGCAGCATAGCGTGACAAAAATATAACGCAATCCAGCCGCAAAGAAAAAAAAAAAACTCGGAGCTGGCGAGAACAGGAGAAAGACAGACGACATAGTCATTTGAAAAAAGAAAAAATTCGGGGAAGAGCAGTCAGAGTCGCTTTTAATATAATGGCTCGCAGACAGATGACCGACCGTTTCTTATAACCTGTCCCCTGTCATAGAGCGCTCACCGCTCTGCGGAGAGATTGCGCGACACCGTAGTCCGAATATCTCCGACAGCCATTTTCATTTCTTCTTTCAGAAGCACCGCAGCCAGAATCCGAGAAGTGCCGCAATATGTTGAGAAAGAAGAGCTTTCCTGAAGCGCGCTGCCTCTACACCCTCATATTTTCATGCCTATACCGTGCACCGGAATAATGTTTTTTTTTTCATTTTATTTCAATTTTTATCTCTCTCTCTCTCTCTCTCCTTTATTGTTCTTCTCGGTCGGAGTGCCCCTGAGCCGAAAGCCGACGTTTGCCTGGAACTCCCTTTTTTTTTCGCGACGAGAGCGAACCGGAGCAGGAGATGGACGTTCGGTTGTGGCTCCTCATATCCTGGCCGGAGGGGCCCTCCTAAGCCGCTGTTACCTCGCCGCATTCCTACTCTCTTATCCGGCAGCGCAGACATCTGCTGCAGCCGCACTCGTGACAGCAAGGGCATATGAGAATGTCTATGACCGACGCCATGGCGGCCGGTGGAAGCCGTGGCGTGGACGGTGGTGCTCTTGCCTCGCTCGAACAAACGCTCTCTGGCATTTTTTTTTGTGTGTGCAAGTCTTTCTTGCGTCACCTTCTGTGAATTCCTGACGTCCACTTTATGTCTGCCAGCGTAGACAAACGTCCCGTTCCAGTCGAGCCTGCTCGCCAAAAACAAAAAGACAACAAAATGGCCAGATGACAGCAAGCAGCGAGAGGGCGATATATGGAGACAGGCGGAACGAGTTGTGCAAAACATGGTCAGCGTAAGCAGCAAACAGGGGAGGAGAACCGTGTGTAAAGGTGAAGAAAATATATCTTGTCTGACAGGCCCCTCACACAAAATGCGCTACACAGCCTTCCTGCCTTCCTCTTTTCTTCTTCTCTCAAACTTTTTTTTTGCCGATGTATTTTTTGGTAGCGCTCAATTATTTGCAATGCGCCTGCTCGTGTCGAGGTCACGTATCGAGTGTCGACGAGAAGAAAACTCCGTGAAAACGCGAGTGCCGCCTTTACGGCTTCATCCTATTTCCTCTGGTTGCCGCTCTCGTCTAACCATAGGATTGGCGACGAAGCCTTCAGCGCTGTTTATGGCGTGTTAACCGCCAGGCTTGGAATTGCAGCACCGACCCGCAACGCCGAAAAGGTTGCCGGGCGCCATAATAACCTGCACGAGTGTTCAAGATACTCCCAGTGTCTCTTCAGTCGCGGATAACGATCGGTGCATAACCCTGACAACACTCTTTGAAGCAGGGGCGTCTGTAAAGCACCAAACAGAAAGGTACTTCTCTATTCATACGGCACAAATAGCGCAACCCTTCTGAAGTACCCACTGAAGCCATTCGCTTCTTTCTTCGCAAATGTTGGGGAAGTTCCACACTCCTACTCTTCCGCTTAGATAAAAAACTTGAGCACGCACACATTTGCGAGATCAAAGGAATACTCTGAAGATCACTCCTTATGGGAAAATAGAGACACTAGTAGCGAACATGTAACCAATCCATTAAGCAAGGAACTAAATAGAAAAGACTAAGCGACGCTCTATCTGAGAACTATCTGGAAATGGCGATGAAGGGAAACGCTCTCTTTCGGTCGTTGGCGCGTACGTTTTCTAACTTGCATTTAGCGCCAGAGATATGAAATGTACTTCTCGCTCCGATGGAGCCAAACGCATCCTTTACTATTCCTCAGAGGCTGAATGTTGCTGCCGCCGATACTATGTGGCTGCATACATTTCGCCAGTTACACTCCTCTAGGTGAGACGTGAGCGAGCGCTTACGCCTTTCCGTAAGTCTCAGAGGTGCAACAACCGGAACTAGAAAGATAACTAAAAAAAATAATGAATTGTTGAATACCACCAGTACATTTTATTAGGCTGCGTCCGACACCCCTCACGAAACGAATTGCTGTGCCGGTTTCAGATTTCTTCTCATAACTGCATCTTACTTCACTTTTCTGTGGCCTGAATCGGCTGAATGCTGCTCATCGAATCTAAAGCATCGGGATGCGCGCACAAGGAGCTATATATAAATATGGCCTCGCGTGTGGCTTGCACACGTGGCCATATTTCAACTGCAGTGAAAACCACGCAGTGGTTAACCTCAACATCGCTAAATCGAATAACGTGGATCTTTTTACAACGTGCTCCTACTCTAATGACTAATGCGTCGGCTGAGTGCCGGGGGCCAGACTGACAAAGTTTTGCACTGCAAGAGAACATCATATCCACTGAGCCATCGCTACCCATCGCAGTAATTTCATCTGTGCCCCGCAGACGGCTTTGAAGTCTCGCCTGATGATGCGTGGGAGAAGATTCAGCAAAATGCACTGAAAAAAACAAGCAAATTTCAGGGCGTTTTGATATCTGGCTGTAGTTAAAGTAAGGTGAAGGAAGCCCAACGTAAAGAATAGATAATATCATTATTCATTGAAAAACAGCAGACATACCCTCTGGGATTTCCTGAGTGGTTAGCTGCTCGGACATGTTCAGTTCCACCGAGAATGACTCAAAAATTCGTTGTTTTTTTTTTTCGTGCTATCAATGAGCTTACGCGGGGACCGCGGTTCCTTAATGTCTTACTGACGGAGTCCCCACCCCCAGAGGTCCCCAGAGAGGTTGTTGAACTCGCAGTTGCGCTGCGGACGCTTACATAAGAAGGCGGATGGAAAAAGAACTCCAGCCCTGGATGCCACGAGATCGGCATGCGCCGCGTGCAAGGATCATGCCGGCGGCACCGTTGAATCGCATTAGGCGGATCACGGCGCCGCTGAAGAGAAGAAAGGACTCCGGAAAAAAGGTACTCGTGTATTCATGGTAGCACCAACTTCGCCTCTGGACACACGTCCACTGCGCCGCTCCCCCCCGCTCTCTCTCCGCTTCTCTCTCTCTCTGTGTGCACGGAATTTTTAGCCCTCTCCACCCCATTTCCAACCTCTTCATTGGTGCCGACGCCATTGTCGGAAAAAAACGGGACCACGCCGGCCTGGCAGATGGGACCGCGGCATTCGGACCCATTTGGGGCAGCCATTCCGAAACCCGAGAAGAGTCCCATTAATGATAACCTCGTTGAAGGGATCGGCACCCGGCGAGCGTCTACGCTTCGCCCTAGTCTTCCTCCCTCCCATCGAACCCCGAACCCGCTGGATTCTTGCGCCTCTTTCCGTCGCAATTTAATTGGCTTCGCGGATATTCGCGCCCCGTCCCGCTCGCTCGTCCCTTTCAGCAGGTGCCCGCGGCCCAGTGGTGAGCCATTTTGAGACCGCGGGCGGCAGCAAAAAAGGGGGGAGCCATAGTGCTGACACCCACCATCCCTAATGCTAGTGCACCTTTCGAGGGGCACGTAGTGCTCTTCTTCTAAAGAGTAGAATGCATACATTGCTAAAAAAAAAGAATCTTCGGCCCAAGCCGTGCTTTTAAGACGGGGTCGCGAGTTCTTTGGTCGCTGGTGCAGTCAGGCGAGACCTTCATAAGAGGGGTTTCTTTTTTTTCTTTTTTTTTTCTTGTGAAACCATTGTTGAATGTTGCATGGGAAAAATAGCAATAAAATACGTCGAAGCCAAGTATAGTACTTTTATAGAACTGAACCTCCTTACCATCGCCGATCACGCAGACAGTCTGATAGTGGTGATATAAATTACAGTAATCTATAAAATTCAGAGATATTTCCGTTATTACAAAGTTTATTGGGCCTATAATTTGCTCACTTTTGTTGAAGTGTTCTTTGAATCGAGATCGGGTACGTCATTCTCGTGGAAAATACACTGAGGTAGAGGTGTCATTACAACGTCACCGTGCAAAAGTAGTAGTCGTCATAACGGCTTCTTCTTTTCGCATAACAGCAATAAGGATTTATAAGACAAGAATAAACATCACAAGTTAAAAATATCAACCACGAAGATTGCAAAGGAGAGTGAACGAGGTCTGGATTTCGTTCGCGATATATAGCAACATGCTATACCACACTTTATGCGTACTCCCGAAGGGCGAATGAACTGATATGTCCCCTTCATCATGAATACGTATCAACTCGCCTAGCTTTCCATCTTAGTTCAACTAGAGATGTTTGATAAGTTGTCGGGAGAGATAAACATTCCATGCTTTTGCGACCAAGAGCACGCAGAAATGAAGCGAACTGGCATGAAACAAAAGCCTTGCAGACTGTTATAACCACACAGCCTATCATCTGAACGTATCGAACATGTTGCCCGAAAAACTGCGACCTTTTATAACGTCCGCCTCGACTGAGCTTCGCCCTACTGCATCGCAACTGTATTTTACTCACCAAAGTAGCTGAGCCTGAAGCGGCGTCAGCGACGCCAACCAACGTTCTACCATCCGGTCTCTGTACAACACCGCAAATACATACAAAGCTGCAGACATGTCCTAAACATGCCCCACGGCAATGCGCGCCCTGACTACTTCTACCATTGTAGCAACAGGGTTCCCAATCTCCGAGCGCCAGCGTTGCTAATTAGAAAAACGCGACTGTTTTCGGCGTCTTTTACGAGCCAGAAAAAGGGAACCGAACGCGGCCTTCCCATTTACCCTCGTTAAGGTCGGCCGTCAGATTGCAAATAGAACAAAATGAAGGCGCTCGTTGCAAAGTGTACAAGTCGCTGCTGCACTCCTTTAGTAACCCCGAATCAAAGCACAGGAAGAGGTTCTCCAAAGGTTCAAAGAAGCGAAAAGAGAAATCTCGGCCAGACGTATAAGTAACGCCTACACCCCCGCTTTCCCTCCCATCGTCGCCCTTTCGCAGGCTTCCGCTTCTTTCTTCCATGCGCGAAGAGGAAGCCTTGCGCGCGTAAGGCGGCAAAGGAGAACCCTGGAGACCAGGAGAAAACGCCAGAGTGCTTACGGTGCGTAGGAAGAAGACGACGACACTGGCGCTAATCATCCAGATTAAAAGGCCGGCTGTTCGGGCAACGGCTAATTAGGCCCGATTACGGAACCAGCAGTGGCGACACACGCGATAAGAACAACGTCTTCGTCTCGGCTCCCTCCATACCACTCGCCTGCCGCCCACGACTCGCTGCTTCCTAACGCCCTAGAGCTCCAGACATAGCTGCCTTATATATATATATATATATATATATATATATATATATATATATATATATATACGTCGCTTTGAAGCTGTGTGAAGTATACAGCGTTTCCTATGCTAACTGTTCGGATGAAACTAACTGTGTCTTGTTAAAGACCACTTGAAAGAACCTGCTGAATAATTCGTTGAATATAGTCACTTGTAGTCAATTAACTGCTGCAGTCAACACGCTACTGCCACATATTTTGTTTTTATTCGTAGTGACTGCCACACGCGTCTCGCACTTACAGGGATCATAATTAACATCTATGAAGGCTCGGAAACACTTACAAAAAAGTTTAATTTGATACCAAAGATTGTCTAGACGCCGGGCAAGGCATCATGAACGTTATAGTAACGTCATGACACAGAGCGAAATATGCTGACAGCGTGCAGCAATAAGGTTACATATGATCATATTTGTCACTGAAGATAAACAAAAGTACTGCGCGAGTTTCTCACGTTTGGCGACCGATCCAATAGCAGAAAGACAGCGAGACAATGTTTCCTGACGTCATCATACAACCACCTTCTAGATGCTGAAACGGAAACTGGTTAGAAGAAAAATTGTTATTGGTAAAATATTTAAGGCAAATATGTAATTACGAGGTAGTTAGAGTTAACTTGAAAACGTGTTTCAGTTGTTGGCGATGCACTATAATTGTCATTCCTGCGAAAATTGAGAACAGCCGATGTGACTTCTCACCTGCGTGCCAAATGAGTAATACTGTCAAACACGAAGAAACAAAAGTGTCTGCGTGCCTAGCGCGTCGTTCTCATCAATGAGAGAAAGCAGTGAGTGAGTGAGTGAGTGAGTGAGTGAGTGAGTGAGTGAGTGAGTGAGTGAGTGAGTGAGTGAGTGAGTGAGTGAGTGAGTGAGTGAGTGAGTGAGTGAGTGAGTGAGTGAGTGAGTGAGTGAGTGAGTGAGTGAGTGAGTGAGTGAGTGAGTGAGTGAGTGAGTGAGTGAGTGAGTGAGTGAGTGAGTGAGTGAGTGAGTGAGTGAGTGAGTGAGTGAGTGAGTGAGTGAGTGAGTGAGTGAGTGAGTGAGTGAGTGAGTGAGTGAGTGAGTGAGTGAGCGAGCGAGCGAGCGAGAGAGAGAGAGAGCGTGCGTGCGTGCGTGCGTGCATGTGTGTGTCTGTGCGTGCGTGTGTGTGTGTGTGTGTGCGCGTGTGCGTGTGCGTGTGTGTGTGTGTGTGTGTGTGTGTGTGTGTGTGTGTGTGTGTGTGTGTGTGTGTGTGTGTGTGTGTGTGTGTGTGTGTGAGAATTACATAAAACGTATTTTTCATCCAAAGGCACAATTTCTTTGCTACTAAGCGGCCATGCATAACATCCACACTTGTCCTCCTACCAGAAAGTCAAGTACTGGTACCGAATAAGAAATGTTACGCGCAATGACATGAACTCCTCTCACTCAATTTTCTCTCAAAAGCCTCTCCCTCCACTGTCTCATTATTTCGTGATCTAGGTGTCGGTCTCACGTTATATGGCCGAGGAGTACCCCGAGCTGCGCACTTTTTCTCTCATTCGCTTATTCCCGATGAGAACTCAAAAGAAGAATGTTATGAGCACCACAAAAGAGAAGAAAACGTATTTCTACTGTCGTTTCAAAGCAAAGCGATGTACAGGAGCATGGAGGGGGAAAATAACAATGGAAAAGTCACAGCAACGCTTTGAAAAAAAAAAAAGAAGTAGAACCGCAGGAAGAGGTATGCATGCCTGCAAGCTCTGATATTGAAGCGAAGATTCGGAACTCGGAGGAAAAGCTTGGCGTCCTTTAGCGACCAGGACGTCACGACAGAATCTGAGTGCGCGGTTTAGCGCAGCCACGCAAACGAAGGCACGCGGTCCAATTTTGTGGTGCTTAAAATTCTTCGGTCCCGTTATCCTGCTGCTTCCCGGAAGCGGAACGCCTGGTGGAAACTGTCGCGTGATGAGCGAAAGGCGAGAGAGTAGCGCTTTTAAACCCAGGTTCTCTATGCGGAGAAGTAGTTAGAAAGGGGAGCACGGACTTGAACGCAATGCCGTTGTAATTGCCTAAAACTGCAACGAGCTCTGCTCTAGCGTGTGCTTCGGACCGAGTCGAAAGGCACGCGGAAAGCCAACGTGCGTTGCGCCTGTCTGGCTGGGACAGGCTGAAGAACTTCGTCGTCGAGAAACGCCTTCTTCATTTCGATTCGCGCAGACCTGCAGTAGACGTCTCGCGTGCTTTGGGGCGTGCAAAAAATACCGCGAGTCAAAAAGTTAAGGCGGTGTTTTAATCTCAGTCAACTGCAGTAGGTCAGTTCGTGAAGCGCAGACGGCCTAAAGGCGTTTCCAAGTTATCTTGAAGTGACAGCTTGCGCAGTGTTGCTTCCATAGATGAGTACAAAGCTAAATCTTTCCAGGAGAGAGAATTTGAGCCTTGTATAGCGGATTAACCGACTCTGAAGTCTACAAGCGACTTCTTCTACGGTACCTGAAGTTGACAGACTTAAGTGCCCGGCTGTAGATACGCGGCGTCTTGTCTAGTGCACGTGATTGATGTGAAGTTCTGTGATCTTTCTTTCCCTCTCCCACTCCTTTCCCACGTGTAGAGGGTAGCAAACTGGACCATATCTAGTTAATTTCTCTTCCTTTCATTCTCTCTCTCTCTCTGTAATTCTACAAGCACAACGAAAAGATGAACCAATGATTAGTCAATTAAGATCATCATCATCACACCACCATAATCAGCCTGTATGATTCCACTACAAAAAATAATGGATTAACTTATTAAACAATTACTTTACGGTACGTATTGTAATTTACAAATGGTAGCCGGTGATTTTGCAAGGTGTATCCAATTGGAATGAATTTACAGAATGACACCCATTTGGAGATATGCGCCATCAAACTCGCTGTAAGAATGCACTGTTGTTCCACTTACTTCTTTAACAAAACGCTCTTTTATGCGTTGAATCACATAAGTAACTGGAACGCTCATCTATTTCGTCCTACACTTTGGTAAAGGATATCTCGAAACTGGTGTCATCCCGGGAATCTATTTCAAGTGGATACGTCTTGCAAGCTCACCTGCTACAATTCGCACATTCCTGTATACGCCGTATAGTTATTGTTTAAGAAGTTTATTAGTGGATATTCATAAATAAGTTGAATAGGTGTTTTGATTTCTGATGCGATTAATGTCCGCCTCTTCGAATAATCCAGCTCAAGGACATGAAGTATGCTATCTGCCATAGGCAACTTTTTAAAATTCCGTAAAGCTTAAAATTGATCATCCCGTACATCTTAACGTAAGAGGAGAGGCGGGGTTGTACGACGGACAGGTAGGTACTGGTCAAAACGCCACAAGTTAAATATCCTCCAACCTATGTCTGTGTAGCATATACAGGGTGTCCCAACTATTACGAACCAAGATTTAGAAATATACAAATGCCACCAGCTGGACACAGCCAAGATAAGGTTGTTTGCCATCGCTTGGCGACAGACAGACAATGAACTTTTACTGAGGTCCTGAGGGACTAGCCGGCGGAGACCCGTTGGGGCCCCCGGCTCGCCGCTGGCTGCTCCCATGTCGTAATCGGGAGGCCAAGCCTCTCCGCTCTATCACGGGACCTCTGGACGGCCATGGACTGGAGCTTGAGTTCCGTAGTCGAGATGGCCTCGTCCCAGTTCTGTTCGCTGGTGAGTGACGTATCCCGTAACCCAGTACACTGCCAGAGCATATGAGCTAGAGTGCTAAACTCCTCCCCACAATCCGGGCACTATGGATCAATTTCTGTGTTAATCCTGCTTAAGAACCATCGCGAGGGATATGACCTCGTCTGAAGCATCCTAAGCGTGATCGATTGAGATCTACATAGATTTGTGTGTGGAGGCGGGAAGCGCCTGTGTTCCTCTTTATGCTGGGAGACGATCTCTTCGCTTGGAGATACTCAGATTAATTTTTTTTTGCATTCCGCCTAATTACATATGTAGTCTTAAATAACTAATCAACTTCTCAAATATTATATTTAGATGAAAAGTGCCAATGAGAAACTTGTAGAGCAACATGAAAAACTACAGCTTTCTGCTGCTTAATACGTGCTACATAAAAGGGTTTTTCTAAGCATGAAAGAAGCCCGCGAATGCACTCAAAGTGCCTCGAGCGGCCAGTCGCGCGGCAATTTCTCCTTTCTGAACGAACAATTAATGCCAGCGAAGGAAATCACGGTTCCCTGATAAGTGAGCGTTCTGCTGCGGAGAGAAAATACGTTTTGCCTGACTTGCCACTAAGCAGAGTTGAAAATGAGATTCTTCCCTTTCCTTATTTTTCTCTCTATTCCCGTGGTTTTCCCATTATAGGCGGTCATCTCCTAGCTGCCTGCTTCTTTCCGCTGGCTTAGTGGAATGACGAATAGCAGAAGCTCCTGTCCACGTCATAAAAAGCTTTAGCAATAGCGCGTTGTGTATAATTTATTTCTAAGGAACTTAAAAGTCGTTGAATTGATCGTCAGCTGCCATTTTGCAAGCGCAGCTATATTATGTGAATAATGCTTGGATTACGCTGTCCAGCATTCCAGCTGCTGTCCCGCAACGTCCCAGGTTGTGCTTTCCACGAATTTTGATACGACCTCTTTTCTTTTTCACTGTTCTTTTGCTGCGTTTTGCATCGCCTTATCCTGTACATAAATAATGAACACAATCCGAGATTGCGTTCCCGAGATATAAGACACGGTGGCATAGATGGGAGAAATTGCTCCATGTCCTCCGTCACACTTAGGTATTTCCCCGGGTGTCTTTTATGCTTATTACATTCGCCTTTTAATATTCAATACTGGCGTAAGATGTCACTTACTGTTCAGTAACTTACGCTTGAGTGGAAAGCCCCTGAAGCGAATCGCGGTGTTCCGAAGCATAGGGAAAGTGCAGCGTGGTGTTCGAACTTTTGAGCGATACGGCCGCGCAGTGAAGTTCTCACACGTAGTTGCACCACCACCTGCTCCCTTTCCTCCACCTTCACGAGCACGTTGACTGAGAATTCTTCCCCAGTTCCGAGCCAGCCAATCAAGCTGTAGCCGACATTTGCAACAGCCCGATTGCAAAGGCAAACATGCGGCTCCAGATACTGGAGAGCAGCTTTAAGAGCAGGGCTTTGCACTCCGTGCGCCCTTTTCCTTCCTATGCTGCCTCTGTGATCTTTATCTCTCTCTTTGTCATCTTTCCATTCGTTCTCCTCCCTTCCCCTAACTGCTGACCGATGTTCAGGTGCCAGCCGCGCGCTAGACATTTACGGCGTGGTCAGCAGGCTTTGCTCTTCTATGTGAACTACTTTCTCAATTTCCCTTCATATTCTTGATTATCAAAACAGGGAGCGACTTTTCGACTTAACGCAAGAAATCCCGCAAAGTGCAGCTTGAAAACAGGCCTCGCCTATCGCAAACATCGAAGCTACAAGTCCTAGCAATGCATCCACACCCCTCCAGCGTCGTGGTCCCCTGGCTTACTTCGTGTTTGATAATCGCCAGGAATATACCAGGTAATGAATCTAACGAGTATGAAAGAGAGCCGGGTATAACGTCGTGCCTTGTTCCTATACGTAACGACGCGAGACTCGGACATATACTGGCTGGGCTAATCTAGCGATGCTTCCCGCTCGATTCTATGCCACTCTTTTCCTCCACTGTTCGCGTTCGGCTGATCGCGTTGGTAACGCTTGCCGAGTGTCGCTATGATCTCTGACGAAGCGTTCTTGCCGAGCGCTTTACCACAGCATCTAAACGTACAGCCCGATGCCCTTACTATTAACCCACGTGGGGTCGCCCGTACAGGCCACCCAAATCGCTCACGCTACAGCACGTGCGTCTCAAAAATCTGTACTATTGTTGGCGTTCTGCGAAGAAGCGGCCCGCAAATTGGTTGTGCGAAAGCGCGTGCCCTTTGCATCTGCGCCTTAGTATCGACGATGAAAAGTGATACCAACACCGCCTTCCAAATACAAAAACGGGCGAAAGAGCAAATACCTTTAAATCGCTTAACTCGAAATTTAAATCCCTGCGGTGGAACATGGCCAGTATTCATAAAAGGCTATTACTCTAGGATTGTTCGTAAGAGAAATTTTCAGCCAATCCTCATACTGGAATTATTATTAGCGAAGGCAGCCGGACAATGGCAAAGTTAACTTATGAACAAAAAGTTTTGTGAATTCGGCCCCATCAGATTACGAAAGTTTTTAACAGCGAAACTGTTTAAGCCGGTAGATGCGCCGATAGGTGTGCGGAGAAAACCCTCCGCCTGGCGATGACATCACCTGCATCGCCTAGCAACGCCTCGCCCAGCTGCGCCGAGCCACGCAACAGCTGCTGGAGCCGAGCCATGGCGTCATCGCGCGCGCTGCATCGCTTCGTCTTAGCTCTGCCTAGCCATGACGTCACCACGCCTCACGGATTGGTCGCCGCAGCTGTGCAGAGGCGGAGCTAAGCCGTAACGTCAGGGTCCCGCAGGGTATATATAGTTCCGCGTCACCGCCGCGTCAACATCGCTGCGGATGGGAATGGGACGACCGAAGAAGATCGTCACTCCCGAGGAAGAGGAAGCGCGGTGCGAAAGATAGCGCGCCGCTACTCAAGAGCGGATGAGACGACTTCGGGCCGATCCAGAGTATCACGCCGGCGAAGCGGCGACTAAACCACAGTGAATGGCAGAAGATCCAGAGTTTAGAGCCCCCGATAGGGAGAAAACCTGAGCAACCAGAAGCGTCGCCAAAACGATCCGGGTCTGCGAGTCCTGGATAATTTCCAGCGGCAAGTGCGGAGAGCCACGGGAGGTGATGACGGACGGTTTTCCTGCGAGTTTCTGAACAGTGAGTTTGGACACAGTTGCCAAGTGTGCGATAGACTGTGGTTCGACACGAACTTGTATACCCTTAGCTCCGTGAACGACTGCGAAAAGCGAGAGACTGCGGTGTGGATTGTACGAGAAGCGTTTCCCGACGACGAAGCCAACCCCGAATAAGCCAAGCTCTGCAACACATGCCGCGACGATTCCCAACACCACGCATAACTTGGCCGAGTCTCGAAGCATAACCTCGCAGAAAATTAGCCGAACCAAGAATAAGCTAGGCGGCGTGCTAGGCGTGCTTCCTAATCGGAAGCACGCATATTTCAAGAAGCCGTCTGTCTCACTGCATAGTTTTTAAATCGACTTCCTCGGCAGGTAACATTAAGTGCGTTCTATTTCTTTGATGCCTTTTCAAGCGCGCTTCCTGACCGTACTTAATCCTGGTTATTCAGTGGAATATCTAGGTTGATAATATACGCTTGTAGGGCTCTTTTCTTTTTTTGTTGTTGTTTTTTTTTTCTTCTTCTTCTTTTGCATTCGTGTATGCTTTCCCACAGAAGCTTACACATGCAACATTAACCCTCTGCGGATATTATTATTTTCAAAACGTTTCACTGCAGTATGGTAACGTCAACGTTCCTTACGGCATTAAAAGACAATGTTGTGCTTCCTTTCTTCACGTTAACAACCCTATACAGATGTCAGGGATTTTTCTTTTCTTTATTTCTTGTTTTACCGGGAAACGTAGCATTCAAATAAAGCTGGCTGCATTGTGCAATAACTAGGAACCCCAGTAATTGCTGAACGGTGCTTTCAAATGAACGCGCGATGACCAACTTTTCGAGTTAACGACCCCTCGTTCTGCGTCCTCATAAAGTTTCCTCGTCCAGGCAAGTCGTGATGCAAACCACGGCGCGTCGAGGTAACCCGCAGCTGCCTGTTTGGACGGCAAACCTGGGGGGATGGGCGAGGTAGCGGAGGCGTGCCAAATGTCAAACTTGACTAATTGCGGTCGAAATTAGGCAAGCGTTGCCGATGAAGGGCGGCCGCGGGCTCATTAAGGTCGCCGGATCCGGACCCCCGTCCTGATGAGTCGGCGTGATTCTTCGCGTCCGGTTTCCTGGCGCGCGCTCTCTTCGCTCGCCCAGCGGCCAGGGTGCCGCCGCAATTCGTCGAGCTGTTCCCTCTCTTCCAGTTGTCGATTTCCGATAAAGAATTCCTTTTGGGCGCGTGACAGATTCATTGTCTTTCGCGGAGTAGCGGAAACTCGCGCTGTCGGTCAGCGAACTTGGCCTTAGTTTTTGACTTCTCATCGTCAACCTTTATTTCCTTTCTTTATTT
The DNA here is from genome assembly GCF_013339745.2 of Dermacentor silvarum. Taxonomy (NCBI): domain Eukaryota; kingdom Metazoa; phylum Arthropoda; class Arachnida; order Ixodida; family Ixodidae; genus Dermacentor; species Dermacentor silvarum. Next base: position 121,669,700 of record NC_051159.1, read on the forward strand.
GGGGAGAGGGGAGAGGGGGGGGGAGAGAGAGAAGGCGCGTCTGTATGCTCCCGACAAAGAACGAATGCAAGAAGCGTAAAACTTATATTCTAACGGCACATAAGGTTTGTGTCAGCGCCGAAAATATTGTAATAAGATCTTTTTTCCGTGACTACGGCGATGAAAGTGGCCGAGAGGCCTCAAATTGGCGCACACAGATATTACGAAGGTATGCTAAAAAATATGCAAATCATAGTATTTAGAAGCGGTATTTAGGCATTTCAAAAGAGTTTTGAAACTTAAGCAAGCATGAGCAAATGTCACAGTCCTGCAGGCGGATCTAGCCTAGAACAATGGCTCATGCTTTTTCCCCACGTGAGTGTATTTGTTATGGAATGGTGTGCTTACACCTACGCTAACTATTTTTCTAGTATGCGAAGAGAACATGCAATACGTTCTGCCTATCAAGCTTGTAGATTCAGCGTACAGAACACTGTACACCCTGCGCGCAAGATAGCCTTAAAGTGACCTTGAATTCGTCGTGCCAAATGACATCATGAGCGAATATCCATACGCACGAATGGTGGTTTTCAGACTCGAGGGTATCATGTGTGAACTCGGAAACCTCGCTAATCTGGTTAGGCGTAATTCGCTTACCTTTTCATTTCAGTAATTACAGAAATACAGCTTAATTCTTTGTTGTGTTTCAAGTCTATGTTTCTTGCTGTCCTATACTATCGCTCCTTTAGCGCATTTTCCGGCGCTGTTTTATTATTCTTTTTTATTTTACAGTATTTGTGCAGATGGAATTGGAAATCTTATTCATTGTTTGTCATAGCCCGTTTCAAATTTCGTGTTGCCATTTAAGTTGATGCTACGATTATACACGCCTGAGAAGTACTGCTCGCTAGCAGAAACACTTCAAGTGAAGCAATGGAAACGCGACGACACTCGGCAATCTCAATTTTATATTCCTACGCTAAATAATGTTACATTGTAAAAGAAAGAAAGGATTACCAGCCTTGACGTTGCTTCAAGAAGCCAATGACGAAACCCTGTAACACATCCTTATTCTTCCTATGTTTATACAGCGAGCAAAAAAGCACTGCAAAGAATAAGTGTTGCTCTGAACTCAATCAAGACACTATAGCGGAACGCTATACGAAGATAAATAGAGGGTTTTCTCCCGTCTCAGGGGAAGAAGATGCCGGGCCTCCAAGTTTCACTTGCCCCTCTGACTTCGAGACCTCCGCTCGCCCTGGATGTCTGTAATCAGTTTTTCTTCTGATCTCTCCTGCACTAGAATTTATTGATACTAGGCAGACAAAACGCACAAACCAGAAATGCAAAAAAAAAAGAAACACCTCTCATGCTCATGCCGCTTGTTCCGCGACGCTGAATAATTCATGACTTCGAGAAGGGCGTTTGAAAATTACGTATGTTAAACAGGCCCTCTATCGCCATAGCACCAGGCATGCAGAACAGTAGAGCGCATTTTTCACTCGCCTCGTATTTGCAGAGCAACCGAGATCCCCGCAGTCGCAACCCCTCCCCTTTCTGCTATCCCCCCTCGCCTTCCCATTGCTTGTCATTGCATTCTGCGGCTCCGAGTGCGTGTCCCACGCTCGAAGACGACGAATAAAGGACAAACCGACAAGCGACGGCCCCATTGTTTTTGTCCTTGTTTTCTTTCCCCTTCAGTGACCAAGAAACACAACACGGCCACCATTTCTCTCCGCCCGACGGGAACAGAAGCGCGAGCAAGCGGCCGAGGCGCGTTTCGTGGTGTAGTATACAGCGGATCGAGGCCCATGCCGCCGGCATTTGTGAGCAATGATCGCTGTTTGCCGAACCCCCGGTCCGAGAACGAGAAAAAAAACGCTTTATATATCGCCAGCACTGGCCGAGGATGACATGCGATGGTCTATTGAAAGGAGCGGCAATGCGTTCGTGATAGAGCCTGATGCCCAGGGAGTCGAGAACATGCCGTCAGGATTTCGTGTTCGTGCTTCGCTTGTGGAGAGGAAAGAAAAAAAATTACGTGCGCGGGATCGCACACGGAGTTCGTGTACTTGGTTGCCCAGCGGGAGAGAAGGAAACCATCGGTGAAGCAACGAAGAGAAAGACGCAACTACACAAGGGGGAGTCTCAGCAATAAGTGTGTGTGTTGCGTAGTGGGCGGTAATTCAATACAGACGAGGATGCTGCGTGAGGACGGCACGAAAGCGAAGGGATTGCATTGAAGAAGCCTAACATTAAAGGAGTCCCAGAGGCCGAAACGGGAGTCGTGACGTGGATGCGGTGATTTACAAGGGAAAAGGCAGATAGCGTTGGGAACGACTACGTACGAGGAATGGTCGAAATCTCGCAAGCTGCAGCCACGGCTCGAGATCACAGACTTAAGGTGGTGGTTGGGCCTCGTTTATGTGAGAATGCGATAGCTACACCGGAAGGAAGACAAGAAGGATTGATGGTGGTGGCTAAACACACCATTAAAAAGTTGAGGAAGAGTGCGCAGAAAAATAAACAAACAGGTTATTTGAAGCACTAGAGCAACGCTATAGAAAAGAAAATAGATGACGATTCAAGGCACGTCCACCATTTTCTTCATTAAATGTAATTTTGAAATTGTGCTTTCGTATACCTTGAATAAGAGAAATCGTGAAATTTTGAATTTCCTCAACATGATTTAGCGTCTCTCTCGCTGTGCTCTTCGGGTGCAATGAAAGGGTAATTATAACACATATAATTCCGGTCTTAGCATTGTCGAATGAAAGTCATCTAGCTTTCTACCGAGACTTTTGACTATGCAGGCACTGAAACGTAATGTATCCACAGGCAAAAACTCTTCGTACACCTATGCTCTTTCGCAGAATCAAAAAACAAACGCTAGTGAAGTTGTCAGGTTTTCCCACCGAAGAAGATGGTACGGATATTACGCTCTACGCTCTCTAGGCACTGTTTGGTTCGCGTAAAACGTGCTGCTCACATGATGCTCAACTCCACCGTTTTGAGTTTTATTTGCAAGTGGCGAGGATTTGTGATTCCTGGAACTAAACCATATCTTTATATATCTCCAGCGAATTATGTGCAACACTGTCCATACTCGTACAAAGTGCCGTTCTAATCTAACTTCTATTAATCTTGCACTGGGCGCGAAAGTTTGGCGTGCACGCATTAGCACAAAATGCTCTTTGCACGTTTCCCTTCCGAGGCCTATGGCCGATTTGCTTGAAAATAACGGCGTTGCTGTAGAACGCATAAAAGAGATATACCAGCTAATAATGTCAGAGAGCGGGCTTGTTGGTATTCCGTGACGTAACTTCCTATCGCGGAAGGAATGGACGAGACATCGTGTATGTCGTTTTCCCACTGTCTCGTCCAGTGTTTCAGCGCTACGAAGTTACATCATACGAGATAATGTCGACCACGTTAATAATACATTGATATTTGCCTTCCCTTCAAGGCACTATAATGTAAGCACTATGGTAAATCCCCACAAAGAATCTGGCATTTACTTTTTCTACTTCCCAATCAAAAAGTATATAAACACATAGGCGATAAAAAAAAGATAAGGGTAACGCAAATTCTTTATATCAACACATTTGAATGTTTTCAACCATGATGTACACACGGTGCGTGCCTATAATAGAGGTTCTTTATCGTTACATTCCTTCTCATGTGTATTCCTCCGCTGACTCGAACGAGCAAAGTCCACGCAACGCATCTGTCCTCAATCCAACGTAATTACGCACATGGAAGCACGTTTACCGATCGGGCGCTTTCCACAGCAGGTGCTTCAAAAGCGCTCTCAGCTAAATGGTCTTGCCCATGTACTGGTAAGTCAGTTAAAAAAATTATTCACAGTACCCATGATAGGAAACGAAAAGCAAAAACTCAAAGACAGTGAAACAAGTTATACTACGCTTCAGTCACCCGCCCTCATTTGCACTTTAGTTCATGAAAAAGTTGCGTGGAAGGAATAAGAAAGCAAATGCGAAGAGACGCGAATGCTACCGGCTAATTCTTTTGTGACAAAAATAACGGTTCGCCGCACAGCACGCTTGCCGGCTCCACTATCGTCGGCCCTACCCTCCCTACCGTCTGTCAACCCCAGTTTGGAGCCCACGTGCCAACACCTCCCTCGTTCTCCTCCTCCTCCTCCTCCTCCTCCTCGAATGTCAGCGAGGGACATCCAGTGACGGCGTGGCTGACGGAATCAGATTAGAACTGCCACCTGTTTTGAATAGCCGATGAGCGCCCGGCGCCCGTGCTGGCGCGATATTGACTAATCGTGTTACGCTCAGCCCTCGAGCGCCCGCCACCAGCACCGTAGTTCAGGCAAGAGCCCACCCTACTCTTTTGTATGCTTCGAACGCCAGCCGTTACGTTGCCCTATCCCGAAAGCCGCTCTTGTATTTTCTATTGTTCTCTTTCTCTTCTTTTTTTTTCGAAGCATTTCTCTCTACTAGCTGCCGACGGGCACAAGGCGGAGCTGTTTATGGGCCGCGCGAACGGCAGTGACATCGGCGGCAGGGTTTTCTCTGAGCAAACAATGCGGTGCCGCTGAAAGCAGGACGCGCTCTATATAGCTTCGGAGACCTGAGGACCTGACGAATAGCGATAGAAACGAGCATGAAAGGTACTCGAGGCTGTTCGAAGTAAACTACATGTACATACTTTCAATTACGGCGCTCTCGGAACGACAAAATGTTTACATGTTTAGAGTTTGTAATCGGTATTTTATTATGACAGTAGCAGTAGTACCTCGTTTGTCAGTTTACGTGCAGAACAAACGACTGATATTATGAACGGAATTAGATATATAACACAGTATTGATGCTTGCGTACCATAGCAAATGATCCCGTCTCTATAGTATGATTTCACGGTATTGCAAAATCATTATCGCGGCCAACAAGTCTGTTTTGCACAGGTATATTGAGAGCACGTTATTTCCGGTTGGCTGTTTCTTTCGGACTGACTAGATACGAATCGTAGGATTAATGAAACATCTTCTTGAGCGAGGTGGTTCATAATAAGAAGGGAACAACAGTAGCGCGAAAGAATTAAGGACGAGACGATTACGCAAAACAGGCGCTTACTTCTGTGGTTTACTGAAGAAACATGATATTTATAAGTACAGTGCGAGACCAGCCGGGGGATTCACATCGATGATAAAAACAGCCAAATTTCAAAGAGTCAACAGGAATTCCCTAAAACAACTCCATCGTAATCATGCACCATGCCAGAACTATGCGGCCCAGTATGCCAGAGGGAATAACAGAAAATCTAGATGATAACACAGGTCAACACTTGCCTGTAAAAAAATCCATGAAGCTAAGTTGATGCACATGCGCTGGCCTACTAAGTAAGAACCTCTAGAAAAACGACACTTAGAAAGCAAACGCTGCGTCGGTAAACATGCTCGTGCACGTGTTTACTGACGCAGCGCCTCGTTCTTTAAGCGTTGTTATTTTTTTTCTAGTATAATTCAAGTGTTATAGAATTTTTTTAGACGAGTATCCTCGGTAAATTTCTGTCTTCTTGTTTTCCGTTCTGTAATGTATTCCTTCCGAGTTTCGGTTACCGACGCAGCTTTTTCCCAGTCTAGTTTTTCCAGGTTTTCATTAGTTGGTAGGTTAGCGTATGTGCTTCAACCTACTCTCCCGCACTTTCTTTTTTAGAGGCACATGTCGTGTTATGTTATCACATAGTTATTGCTATCACCTCTGGTATACTGGGCCGTATGCCGTATGGTTCTGCCATGGATGCATGCCTATGATTTGGGTGTTTTGGGAAGGTCCTAGTGACTCTTTGATATTTCGCCGTCTTATCATGAATGTGACACCCCGTGCTGATCTCATGCTGTACTCGTAAATATCGCATTTCTTCAATAAACCTCCCTGGGCAGTAAGCGCATGTGCTGTGCATTCGTCGCGTCCATGGTTATCTTGCGCGATCGTTCTTTTTTTTTTGTCAGTAGCAATAAATCATGCTTTTAACTAAAGCTATCGTCCATCTTCTTGCCTTTTCGCAATGAAACAAGCTGCGGAATTTTCATTCCGTCCCGCCCGCTGAGGCTATATCAGACTCAACTGATAAAGCTAAACACAATTGGTTTGTAGCTAATGGGAATAAACGCGATGTCATCTACACTGGCATCTATTGACTGCACTGAGCGTACGCAAAATAGCACAACGAACCACAGGCACAAACAGGTCGCACGCATTCTTGGGAAAAACAATCGATTCAGCTTCTTTTGCATTTCGATTAGCCTCTCCGCTATCGACGTTGTGTCAAAAATATACCAATATGTATTGCGCAACGACAAATTACGCGTGGCCTTTTCATTTGCTCTGAGCCCGGAGTATTCGGTCTTAGAGCTCCCCAGGGAAGACATTCTTTGTTTGGAACTCGCGAAGAATGCGTGACACTTTCCTTTCTTTAACGTCTGCTGCTTGTCACACAGGATTTCAGAGAATCTGGCACTGAATGGCAGGTCATTAAATTTATTAATCTTCCTTTTCAGAGCTGTCGCACTCTTAAGGCGCCCGTTAAGTGAACAAGTCTCTTACACAAATGACTGTCTTCAGAAAGGGGATTCTTTTGTTTTCATCCTTTGAAAGCACTGCGCGGTTTTCTTGTCGAAATGGTCACTCTTTCTAAATATATTTTTAACATTTTGAAGCGTAAAAACAAGCGCACCTAGACACCGCATACGATGTCCTCCACGCTTCGGTCGCACGATACGTGAGAACTCGCGAACACGCTTTAAATTAAATATTAATCCTTAATCAGTGTCAAATTCTGTTGCTATTATTTCCTCTTGCGGCAGCGACGTTTCACGCACTCTAAAGACGCAAGTGTTTCGTTCTTTCTTCTGTATTTAAGTATCTTTCGTTTTCGTATTGTACTTCGACGTAACTTCAATAGAAGAAGAAGTCAAGAAATACTTGCGTTCCGTTTATCCTGATAGTTTATTTAAGTGTCTCTGTGCGACTCTTCAGTTTATTGGAAGCATCTTGGAAGGGCCAATTAAGACTAAGAGAAGGTTGGGCAATCGTGTATTACACGATATTCACTTAAAATACCCTCTCTTTTTCTTTGCACCTTGTCTTCCCCTTTGTCGTCTTCACATCGTTTAGCTAACAAAGGTGTACTGGCCTGCTATACTCGCCGCTCATGCATTATACTGAGCGTTTGAAAGAGGAGTACCACGAACAGTGGTAGAACGTCTATCATGTGGTTACAGAGAATTCCGCAAAGGTTTATGTATGACCTTTGTCTCCACCAAGGAAGTTGGCTATTTATTCTATAGCTAATTGTCTCAAGACTAACAAATATTCCGGATAGCCTTTGGCTACCCGGAAGATTGCCGACCAAGTACGGTTTTCGGCGCGGAGCCCTTTATACTTCCGAAACGATATTAGAAAAAATGTCCAGCAAATATAGGCCGTTCTTAGTAGCGTATCTGGATATGTGTTAATGTCCCATGTGGCTGACAGATTCAAGTCGTCGCCACTCCTGTATACCGCTTTAGAAGGGTAAGGGGGAGTTTGAAAAAGTGGTCGAGGTGCTCCTGTTACACGGATAAAAAGTTAACTTTGGTTTAGATAAAAAGTTCCTTTTGAAAAGTTAACCTGTCTGAATGCAGAATAGAAAATGCAAGATCTTTAAAAGGCTCTGATCAGGCCAGCAAAATAAAAACGCACCAGTGTATAGCCGTATGGCTACGACTACACACGGCTAATCTAGCTTTCTCGTATTCCCAGTAACACCGCTCTCTTACCTCGAAGTGTTAGACGCTTGAGTTATAGCTGGGCCTAATACGAAAATACTGATTTCAATAATAGCTGTATAACTATTGAGCTGAATTACAGCGTGACACAGCTCTGCACCTGTTCTGCACCTAGGATGGATAGTTGAGCTAGTTGGTATTACATCTTTGGAAAAAAAAAACGGTGTTGCAACGACGAAAAACCATGCAGAGAGGAGCTCTCATTCGGAGACCATAGCGCTTGCATGTGTCCTATTCGTGCTTCGTGGTTCCATCGCCATAATTTCTAAATGTCCTGCATCTGTTCGCTTGAGCAGGCGGTATATAGTTCGTGCTATGCAGCGCTGACCATAAGGGCGCGCTGCAGTTCCTCAGGCGGTGGGAACAGTAACATAAATGCAGAGACGCAAGCAACAAAATTTGCCTTGAGGTTCCACGTACGCTTCGGAAAGAAGTGAATCGCGCCGTAGAGCCCGTTTCTTAGCTCACGCAAAATTATTCAGCTTTCGCGTCAAACGCGCTCATCCAAACGCCTTATCTTAAGCAACGACTCTATACCGCGTCCAGTTCTAACAGGCAGAGACGGCGAGTGCGGCCTAGTACTTTTACGGGACTCTGCACTTGACACGCCTTCTGCATAGCACTGGACAGTGAGCGTCAGTTACGCATGACACGCCGTATCGCGCCTATAAAACGGCAGCGGGGGCCGCTGCCCATCCCCTCGCCCTTCCCCCACGACTACCTCTCTGTGCCTTTCTCTGCGCCAGCATTCGATCCGGGCCAACTTTACGCGACGCGCAACAGCAAGAACAGTCCACTCGCACTTTCACGCTAGTCCTTCGTTTGCCCTCTGGCGTAGAGGAGAATCCAACTACTTCTATAGAGCGACTTTCGCGGCCCCGCTACTCATGGACATAAAGCTTCCGGCCACTCACTTTAGCAGCCAATGTAAGAGCGAGGAACAGAAAAAAAAGAAGGAGGCGAGATGGATAAAACAGAACGCTCAAAGTAAGAAGTTTCACCTCGACGGCGGCTTCGCTCTGCGGAGTCGTCGCGGCGCGCGAGTTGTCGGCGTCCGAGGTGTCTACATCGTCAGAGCGCTAACTCGCCGGCTCTCCAGGGAGGGGGCGTAAAAAAAGTGCGCCGACGTTAACTCGACGAGAAGGACAGAAAGGGCACGGGTGCGGGAGCGGAAGGGAGGGAGGGCGTTGATGGCTGGACCGAGAAGCAGGGCGGAAGTGCACTCGTGTTCGGCGCAGCCACGCTTGGAGGTAAGGTGAAAAGCGCGGGAGCGGGTGGGGGGAACCGTGGCCGCGTAAAAGTGAGCCGCGATTTTTGCGGGAAAGGCGGTGGTACAGCGGCGAGAACGGCCACTGGGGCTCGCGGGTACGACCCGCCTTTTCCACGTATCGCCCGCGGCCACCGGCGGGCCGGACGTACACGGTACCCACGTGAAACACTCTCCGTCTCACTCCCATCTTCCCACCTGCTTTCCACGTACTCCGGACCGACACCGACGCTTCTTCGATTAATTGAAGCCCACATCTCCAGTTGCGGTGGCTAGACAGAAAGCTGGCGGGAGCCCCTCTTTTTCTTGCTTCCGGGTCCAGCCGTCTACAGCGGCTGGCAGCGGTGTCCATCGGTCCTTATAAAACCCTGGGAGCCGGGAAGGGAGCGAGGTGTAAGGTGTGCGAGCAGGCGGGTAAGCTAAGACACATTTACGACCCTGCTTTATGAGCCTGCAGGCACCTGCCGTTACGAGCTAGAGGGGGTAGTCTGGGGCCGGCCCGTACCTGAAAGGTGGAACGAAAGAAGAAAAGCGTGTCTCAGCAATAGCCCGGTATTTCGGCTCGCTTTACTCCTGGCCACGTCGGTGTTCACAGGTGAGGAAGAGGAAGGCAGCGCGAAGGCGTAAACCCCTCAGGTAAGCTGCAGAGGGACCACACGAAGAAAGGAACGTAAAGGTGGCGCGTGCAAATAGCGGCCGTCCCACACGCAGGTGCGCAGTGATGTCCCCTGAAACAGTCTTAAGAACCATTTGTTTTACGAATGCTCTTACACTCCCGATTTGAAATTCTCGTGGGATCCTTACGTAATTCAGCAGAGAACACCCTACGCACCTGCTTGAATGAAAAAAAAAATAAACACAAATGAAACGAAAAATATGAATGCAACGAGTACGCCTTGCACGCCAGGGTGACCATTTTCTTGCATCCGGAATGGTACGAACTGGTGGGGTTACAATCGGCTTTCTGGCTTTATCAAATCAAATGATTTTCGGTCACTACCTTTGTGCCCCTGATTTTGTTCTTACCTGAAAGTGCTGAAAGTGTTCTTACCGGAAAGTGTAGGTAATCGCAGCAAAGGCTTTTCATTTTCATTTGTTTTCGCTCTGCCTTACGGTTGTCTCTTTTACTTTGCAGTCTTCTTGGGGTACAAAACGCGAATGAATTTACAGCGCCGTTAGCTAAAACAAAATAAACTCATGTATCACGTGCGCACTACCTGATATTCAAATGTGGCGCCATTACGTTCTTTTTTTTCTTCTTCTTATCTTACTTTTTCTCTCTATTTTGTTTGTTTTGTTTGATTGTTTGTAAGCAGGGATTGTTTCTTCAAGAAAATTCCATTTAACAGGATTCTCACACAGGAGTGTAGTTCCTTCGTCGGATAGCACTAAAGCAGTTGTCCTCACGAACCGCTCAACCGCTCGCTTTTTGCACATGCGTAGCGTCGATAATTTCTCGTTACGTTTCTTTCTCTACTGCTAAGGTCATCGCATCATTGAACTGCCAGGTCATTCCCATCCCTTCCAGTGGTCCTGATGGTGGTCGTAGAATATTCTTGGAAATATACTAAATACTATTCAACTTCGTAACTAAACTATGTTGCTGAGCGACTTATGGCGATCAAATGTTAGTTGCTCAAATGCCTCACACGCTAAACAATTACGTCATAACAGTAGACCTATTTATTCCAGGCACTTCTAAGCAGAAATTCAGAGAGACCATGAAACAGCACTATTATGCGAAGTTTAAATGCCCTTTTAAATGCTATTAGCGCAAACATGTTCTTGGTTTCGTTAATTATTTTCTAGTTCTGTGCAAAATGTTTCAATTTTTTTTGCAATTCATGGGATACGCTATTTAAAGCGGTTTTATTATTTTGTCCTACAGTTGCCACTACAAAGGTGGATCGCACCAATCAGGCAATCTAAAACCATCATCCGAGTCCCCAGAGGCAAATTTAGCAGTGCTACCTGGAATAAATCGACAAGAAATAATTCGTATCGAGGAAAAAGAACCGCGCTGCGAGCACAAGGCAAGCGTGGCCCCTTAAAGCATGTTGATAATTTTACATGCATCGCACACTTCATTTTCCTCACTCTATTTGTTAAATATTTTCCAGAATCTCGCACTATTGCAGCACTATGAGACAGCAGCGACTACTGCAAGCGTTTATCCCGATTTGCCTGAAATTTGTAAACTTCGAGGACACGGAGCTCTAGCAGTGATAGCAAACGCTGCTATAGGCGTCCTTACATTTTCTTACTGGTACGTACAAGATTTCATGAGCAATCAAACAAGTCCACAAAGTGGCTAGCTGTGTCTACGCCGTAACCACAACCCACCGTTGCTCAATTTCGCAGCTATGTCGCAGGTCGATTGCAAGTATCATTCTTTGTATTTAGCCACAAAAGAGTAATCCAGCTTTAAATGAGCGTACGTGGCGCCATTAACAGGCTGCCGTTGTTCTAAGCCGACGCCTCCGTGTCCGCATCGAGAAGCTCGGTAATTACCCGCTTCCTTACGAAGCGCTACGCACAATGCGGCTCCACTTGAAAACGATTTGTCGCTGCGCTCGCCTCCGAATTAGAAACCACAACTCTCTAGGCTATACATATATCTATTTTATTTGGCTAAGGTCTGTTCTAGAAGCGCTGAGCAAGCAATTAAGGAGCTTCGCTCGCTAGGAGCCTATGCATTAAAAGACAAATCCCACGACACCGGTTGCCGAGCACTTTCCTCATTTGAGTTTTTGGGCGTGAAAGCAGTTGAAGAGCTCCCGGAGCGAGCAAGCGTGTAAGTCAGTGGGTGAGCGAGGTAGTGTTGTTAACAAGTGTTTCTTTTGTTTCTATTGTTTAAAAACATTTACTTATTCAGGGAGCAAAGAGCAAACAGTAGCATCTTGCGAGCGTGTCAAGCGTCTGGGGATAAAAGAAGCATGAGGTAGCGTGCGAGGGAGGGTGCGAGTGCTTATGTGCGTGCGTGCGTGCGTGCGTGCGTGCGTGCGTGCGTGCGTGCGTGCGTGCGTAGAAAGAAGCCCTGGGTACAAGCCCCTAGAGTTTGCTTTTCCGCCATTAAGAGTTGTTCTGCAAAAAATTCCACCTTAAAGCTATTCTACTACAGGGAATAACTACTGCTACTATTCTACTACAGGGATAAGAGAGACAACGGGGATAGCCGATATTCTAGTTGACATTAAGAGGGAAAGATGGAGCTGGGCAGGCCATGTAATGCGTATTAGGGATAGGTCCGCAGACCTGTGGACCATTAGAATTACAGCATGGATACCAAAAGAGAAGGGAAGTGCAGTTGAGGACGGCAGAAAACTAGGTGGGGTGACGAAGTTATGAAATTTGCAGGCGCAAGTAGGAATCAGCGAGCGCAAGACAGAGGTAATTGGAGATCGCAGGGAGAGGCCTTCGTCCTCCAGTAAACATAAATATAGGATGATGATCGATTATGACTACAGGGCATCACCATAACACTTGAAATACATACGCGCGCCTGCAACCGATGTGTTGGGCATTACAACCGTGAGTTCCATTATTCTGATAGCAATTCGAGGTAACCTCGAGGCGCGTTTGCGCTGTCCCCATAGTCCTTCTGTCACGGCATCGACGAGCATGCGCTTCCCTCGCGTTAGATGGTCTTCACAGACTTGCAATGCGTTTTCAAAAAATTGCTAATTTTCAAAAAACAAATATAAGTAATAAATAAACCCACATTATTGGCATCGATTCTGGGCTTTCTCGGTTGTGCAACTTGCCTGGATGCGTTTACATACTAGCGTGTAATCTGGTACGTTATCGTTCAGGCATTCAACGTTTGGTTGGCGCGCCGCATGCTCGACACAGGTTATCACTGCAGAGTCCACTAAGTCGGCCGCGTTACTGAAACTGGGTGCGCCGGAAGCATGCCAGGAAAGAAACATCTAGCGTAATCTGTAGACGATGCTTGAGGCTGTCCGAGGCATAACATCGAATTTTTTGTACATATGGAAAGCACCCAGGGACGGGGTGACGTAATCAATATATTCCGTTTATTTTCCTTTTCGCGCTTCGTCAGTCGTCCGATCAGGAGAATCGGCCTAGTCATGAGAGGTGGATAGTAAGAATGGTAAAGAATTTAGCGCAAGAAGTTATTGCGTTATACCAGCTCCGGAGACTGTCAGAGGTGAGCGAAATGCGAGGAAGATCAAATAAAAGCTATTGTGACTATGTGAATCCCAGTGCTTTTGCATGACACACTGGCTCTGTAGTTTAAACCAAGGATATTCATTATTAAAATTTTCGAATATCAATCTCTCCTTCTGTGTATGCAGTACGAGCGAAGTTTACAAGTTTCGTGGACTTATCAACGGTCCATTATACGGCACTTCACTGGGATTCAGTACGAATTTTCTTCTATCTGCAGACTTCTGCTACACCTTTGCGGGAATGTCAATGCTGCTAATCTCACTGAAACATTTGGCGCGAATGTCCCTAGCAGGAAGAGATTTATGCACACACTCGCTTGCCTGTCACACAATAGCACGTAGGGCAATATTTTTTTTTTTTTCACTTCGCAATGGCGTCAAACAAAAAAGAATGACGCATAATATTTCAAACGCGTTTACTTTGTTGCAGTATGCACGTCCTTTCTCTACAAGGAACATTTCTGTTCTTTCAGCCTCGCCTGTCACTCGCTTTCACTGAATCTGCATGGTCACGTAGAAGATAAACATACACCGAGGCCAGATATCCGGGATAATAAATGGCGACAGCCGCAACGAACAACAAAAATGAGCGGGCAAAAGTCGTTGAAATTCCGCTGACCGATACTTTCCGCCCTGTCCAAAGCAACTGAAATGTCAAAGTTCTTTTTTTTTTAACAAAACAAAATGCCGTGGCACATGGATACCAAGAAGCACAAGGAAAAAAAAAGGAAACGTTTCCCCTTTGAAGTCGACTCGCAAGGCGGGGGTATAATTCAGCATGATGGATAACTTGGCAAGGAGTGGCTGGAGCGAAAAAGTGTCGAAGACTTTATTGAGCACCTCGTACTTCACAGAGTGCGGCGTAAGGAAAACGAAGGCGTCTCGAGGTCCGCAGCAAGAACTGAGAGAGGGTGGCCGTTTTTCTGCATTGCGGATTGCTTTTTCCCGTCGCTGGCTTTTGCGAACGCAACGGGTTTGCACCGCCGTGCGGACAACGGTGAGCCGCTTTACGAACTAGAACTTGTAGCAGAGGCCTACAAAAGAATTTCTTTACGTGTACAAGACCATCAACAAGACTGAAAAATGCCCAGTACAGAGGCTGTGAGCTTGCAACACAGTCCACATAAGAAAAAGAAGGGAAAAAAAATAAAAGAACGATGCAGTAGGAGGGCGCCATGAGATTGCTCCCACTGAAAACTTTTGCAATCTCTTCCTTGTCATTCCCTATTGTGACGTGAATAATAATATCTTACTGTCTTGCAATACGTCGCTGTTCCTCCTGCCACATTTACTATATTACCAGACATAGGATGATTCCTCAAAGTGATTTGTGGAGGCACTGTTGCTTTCGGCGCCTTTGAATTGTTACGCATGAAAACTTGTCTGAAACGTCAAGAGCAGATGCGTCAGCTGCTCCCCAGTAAAATACACCCTTATTGAAGTTAAACAATGCACATCTCGTCAAGGAGGTCATTAAAGTTGGCTGTCGGCGGTCTGAAAACTCCGGGAAGGTTCCACTACCGCTAGGGTGCTCCAATCGAATTTAAGCTTACCTACATTGAGCACGAAAACCTCCGCGCCACCAACTAACAAAACAAGCGCTTCAGGGGCCCTATAATGTAAAACTATTCCTTACTGTTTTTATTACAATCTCCTGATGTCAAATTTACGTCACCGCCGACGTAAGCATCGGGCGGTGACCCGAAGCCTTGTTTGAAACCACCCAATCGAACGCTCTCCTCGTTTATAGGAGGTCACCTTTGTTTGATTTCAAAGCGAACAGCGTTGCCTACTTTGACAAGTTCTTTTCTTATCTAATTGGGTTACAAGACACGAGCAGCACGCAGAAATGGGAGAGGGTTTCGGTGGAGCCGAGCGAGCGCAGTGAAAGTAGATAGCCAGGTGAGGAGGATGGTGCCGGCGTCAGGGATTGGCCCGCTTCCCCTTGTTTAGCTTGCGATGGCTGTTCGAAAATCGCGGCAGTGTGCAACGGAAGGTTTAAAATGTCGCTAAAATAGATCCTCAGCCAAGATGTGTTGGCAAAGTGATGACGTATATGTGCCGAAAAGGCTAGACAACGTTATACTGCAACGCAAAAAAAAAATGAATATACGCAAATGACCCTGTTCTCCCCAGCAGCTCCGAGCAGCCACAGCGATCAGTACGCAGACGTCTTCTATTGCTTTCGTAACGGGGCAATCTCTGGCTTTTGTGAAAAAAAAAAGTTTCGTTCTGTTCAGCATATTAATGCATCTTTAATGCGTACTTGCTTTAATGCACTTTGACATGGTGAGTTTTTAAGGTTTTGTGATGTCGCGTGACACAAATGCGAAGTGGGCGCCCCCCGCAACCTCTTGACCAATAGCGGAGGGCTAACGACAACTAATGTGTAGAAGCGGAAATAATTATTCTTTATTTTGTTCTGTCTAATCCTACACAATCAGTGTGCACACGCCATATCCTATGGAGAGATTCTGCGGATTCCGTGACGTCGAGTGACAGACAGGTGAATCGTGGGCAGCCCTGAAAATGTTAGACCAATCGTGGAGAGCTCATTGTATAAATAGAATAAAAGCAGTTTGGAATAACCTTCCGTTATAGCGCCCCAGGATACCTAAAGTATTCAGCGTGAGGAACAATATCCTGATAAAAATGTGTGCGAAAAATATAAGGTATTTACAGGGGGATGTAAAAGAGTTATTAATGACAGCAAAGAGAAGACTTGCATACGCAGAAGTTTACCAGAGAGAGGGTATTTACTGAGCAAACGCAGAGAGACGTCTGCATCTGCGTCATGATTGTGAGTAATACCACACGTAAGTTCCGCTGCATCACGCTATCCAGTAGGATTGGACAAATGTGCAGGGTGTCACTGCAACACCTATTGCTTCTACGCAAACCCTGACACGCCGGCCCTGTTGCATTGAATTAATAAAAACGAAGCCATGGTTTAGGTTCCTAGCCTTGACGCACACACTCATAAACAATCGGGGCAGGAACCATAGCAGTAATGTCGGGCCAGTATAAGAAACCTGAGCTATTTTCACTTCAAAGTACTATAGAACATGACAAATTAAGCAACGAATAAAGGAAAAATGATGCTCGATCTTCATGCCTGCGGTGCTTCTTTACGATGTGACCACCGTGTTGCATCCATAATCCCTACATTCAAACAAATAGCTAAATGGTTCAGTGCTTCAGTATTCGTTATTTTGTCGGCTTAACGACATACGCGACTTCAATTGCATAGATTGACTTAAGCATTATTGACAAGTAAGAAAACTAAGTGGTTCATATTACGCGGATTACCTAGTAAATTATGACTCCAATACACCTTCTAGTGACCTCCACTCATTACATGTTTGTTTGTTCAATCAATTATTTGTCCGTTTTTTTTTATTGTTTATTTGTTTATTTACGTTCTGTCTAAATGCATGCATTGTGGAGTTTAACACATGCGACATACAAATACGACTAGAGCGTGTCGCTGCCAGTTAATCAACAGTTTGGCAGCAAACGCAGCAATCGATAACGAGAGTTCTCGACAAGTATTCACCCCTAGCAACAATAACAAGAAAGAAGGCGGTGCACAGGAAGGCGTAGGGATTCTCCAGTAGGCGGTGTCTTGGAGACGAGGGAAGCATCGCTAACGTTCTCGCCACTCCACTCGCTGAGGATGTTTGATCCGGATTAAGGGCTCGCTGGCCAGAAGGACTTGCGCAGCGGGCACGCTCGACCTTCATGGCAAGCATCCTTCTTCGCCGTTTACAGCACGCTAAAGGCCTGAGGATTTCGCAATAGGAGACAAGTGCGCTGAATTCAGCAGCTCAGCCTGCCTGCCGTCTATATTTCCGGCGTTGCGCCGCTCGAAAGCGTGGCTGTGCACAAGCCCACCAGTGGAGGTGAAGCTTTCAAGGACGAGGCATCTAAATACCCAAAGTAAAAATATTCAATTTTTAACGCAAATGCGCAAAATGCATCGAATAATAAACACAATCAAGGAAAAGAAAAAAATATTTTGGGGAACTTTTCGAGCCCTAGGAGGGTAACACCAAGCGATAAACTGGAAGTGGGCTTCGCCTCAAGCCACCTACCGATTCGTTTCGAACTTGGAAAGACAGCCCTCGTCATATGTGATCCATCGGTGTACACTGCATTTGCTTGACATCACTTTGTGTGGCACCATTGCAGCCGAAGATCTTGTATCGGTGTGCCGCCTCCGACCCAGCTTTCAAAAGAGAGCGTGCTTAACTTCTTCCTTGTGCTGTGTTCCTACTCTAAACCAAGAAATGACGCTTGCTGTCTCTCATTCTGTGCTGTCAAAAAGACATTTAGCCAGAAATTCTGTACTCAATGTTGAAATCCAGAAAGCACTGAAATTATTGCTGTAGTGTTGCCCTTTGGTACCATTCGTTTTTAAAGGATAAAATTGCGTCTGGTCACAAGTATTTGTGAGGTTCAGAGCTGGTTCTGTCCAGATTCTACGCCGAAGGGTTGGTAATCCGCTATATAATGTTGTACTCGATGACGTTGGCGATTTTTTGCACCCTACCGTAATGACGTAGCGGAGCGCGCTGTTAAAGCGATAGCTTTCTTTGGCTCTTCTCCCCCACTTCGCAGTGTGTCAGATTCTGGCATTTTATGGTCAACTTGGGACACTAGCAGTCACTAGTGGATACGATAAATGAATTTTAACGTGAAATCAATATGTCCATTGATCGGCTTCAAACCTTTCCCTGCTCCCCCCCCCCCCCCCCCCCCATCTTTTCTCTACACCTACCATCCTTTCATGCACCCGACAATTCGTCTGTGTGAAGACATATCTTACGAAGATTTTGCTATATCACACTAAACTAAACAATCAATGAGAGCCCGAAAGTGCCAGGTATAAAATAAAGTGTCCACCTGAGTAGCAGTATTAACGCACATACGTACTGGTTCCTCTTGAAACTGCGGTTGCATACTCAGTGACTGCAAGGTGAAATACTTATGTCAGATATAATAGAGTCATGTTTCCTCTCTTCCTTCCTTATTTTCCTTTTTTTCCTCAGATGCCCATATCTACAGCAGTCGCTCGACTTTCCGCCCTCATTTCTACAACTGTAATGCACAAACGAAACTGGACTGCCACGCTGTGCGTGTGTTCCTTTCCACTTGAGCGCCGTAGGGTCAAGATCCTTATTCGAGAAGCCGAGCACGCGCCTCCGAATCCACTGACTCGGACACGCGGAGCGCAGCCATGTTACGAGGAAGAGGGTCGAAGCTTCGCCACAGGGGCAAAGCTGCGCTCACTTCCTACACCCCCCCATCCTCGCCCCACGCGGAGAAGATTATGCGCTCCGCAAACGGGATTCACCACTCGACTTCTCCGAGCGTCCGCGAAGTTCCTTCGCTCGCAAACTCTGGCTTCCTGGGCTCGCCGCTCTCCGGTACTCGGCGGCAATCTTGAAATCTCACTCGCGTGTGCAGAACACGAACTCAGCAGGAAACGCTCCAGAGTTTGTTCTCGGCTTTGCCCTACAGAGTGCGGACAAACAGTAGAGCTGAACGCGGTTTCGAGGAGGGCCGCCATACCAAATAGTGCGGGCCTATCCCGAAACCAAAAGGAAACGCAAGCGTGAAATGCTTTTTTATTTCAATACCATGTTCGTTTGCGTAAATCATTGCGCGCCCATGGGAAATGTTAAAGGCAACACGCGGCATTCGCATTGAAAATGTTATAACGCGTTCAACGTCTATGTGAAACACGACAGTGGTATGTGAGACTATAAATGTTCACCGAGACAGCAACTTGTTACAAAGTGTTGTCTTCCAAACTGCACGCCACGAGTTATGGTTGCACAAAAACAAATTTCGTGTGTCATAAACTGACAGAGCTTCTTTTACGCCCAAGGTTATATTCTTTGGCCACGGCCTTTAAGCCCTCAAAATGGCATAAAGTTAATCTCATCAGGCAAGCTTAAGAAGGGGCACCGATGCCGGCACCACGCGCAAACGACATATTACAACTTTTTAACCATCGACGCAAAGGATCTAGCGACTGCGCTTAATACCCCTGTTGCACGGGCACTTTAAGGACCGTTAAGGAAAACGGCAGTTGGCCTTAACGGCTGTTAGGCCGAGTTACACGGCAGCGCAAGCACCGTTCGGTTTCCAACGGCGATCGACACCAACGGAGCTCGCCGGTCTCCGTTCCACCGCCGTTTCCGTCCGTTGCGTCGTGAAATAGGCAAGATGGCAGCCCCCAGCAGCAACGTAACCCCGCTACAGGCGAGCGCGCCGGCGCGAAAACGCTTTGCCTGGACAGCGTTGCAAACAACTCTCGCAATTTGTTACAAAAAAGTTGCAGTGGCTTAGCTCGGCTATGCCAGGATATACCTATAGCGTTAGCAAAGGTTCAGCTGATTATTCTTAGCTTTCCTGGTTGTCTAGATTGTCAAGGATTAGCTTGATTGTCATGCTTACTGCTGCTCCACTGACACACGCGGTATACGTATTATATGGCACATGTATTCATTCCTCCTACGCTCAACCGCTAATTGCCAGGCAACTACTTCGGGATCCGATGAGTCAAGCTTCTCCGTTCTTCTGCGCTGTTGAGCAGCATTTGCGCTCTCCTTCTCCATGGCTATACCACACTGGCAAACGCCAGTCAGAAGCGCAGCGGCTCCAGCGCAGTGTCACACGGCGACTGCACAGCGAGCGCGCGCCGGCGCCAGTGCGTCTACCACGGCTACGACGTCACTCCTCTGGAATGCGCAGACCGGCGGCGGTGAGTCGCGCGTGGCGGCGGCGGAGTGCGCGAGAGGTGCCGGCTCCGGTGGCTCCGGTGCGCAAGCCGTGTGACATCACTGATCCTTGCGCATGCGCAGCACGGCTCCTGATGTGCCGCGCGAAACGGGCTTGGCTAGGCCAGTGTAGCTAACGCTACAAAGCACACTGTACAGCATGTAGCGCAGAAAATAATTTGAGAAACAACATTTTTTCGAATTCACGAGGTAAAAATTTTAAGAGTCACGTGATGAATCATCCAAACGGAAGTGAACCGAATGAACATGGAAAGTGCCGTGTGAGTGCAGCCACCACCGTTACGTTCCCACGACCGTTACGGCGTTCAACTGCCGTTTGCGTTAACGGCCGTTGCAAGTGCCCGTGTAACAGGGGTACAAGCACTCTTCAAGAACAAACTGAAGGTGCCCGTATGTTTAGCCTCAGCAGGTGGAATGATATCGCAGATGCTGCTAATGGCTTATCGTTGCAATATACCAAAGTTGCTTCGAAGGGACTGCCTTGCCCTTCCGCTGCCTACCCAAAATAGTGAAACCAGTAGTTTGTATGGCTGTAGATCAATACAAATGTTCGGGTCAGTATAGAAGTGGCAAGAAACAGCACGAAAGACCCCATAAAACAGTAAAACAGACAAGTACAAGATGACTTCGTGCTTTCCGAAGGAAGGTACGTGATGAAATGACTAAACAACCCGTTAAAAGTTCCGAATACTAACGGCTAAAGAGCTGACGATGTCAGTCTGATGGCGTCGATAACCGCTAATAAACACGCGGTAGCCGAGGAACACCACGTAAATGCGTAAGGACGAACTCACGTCACCTTAGAGATCGACAGCAGTGTGGTCGAGGAGTGTGAACTTGTAATCGAAGAGGTATCCCCCGTCATATTTGTAGGTTTGTCTTGCTTTGACGCGGAAGAGCGAAGCCTTGATCGAAGACTCAATCTCACCGAGGCTCTATTCCTCCCTAGTTCACGTATGCGAGACGTCATGACATCCGTCATTTTCGCAGGCTAACTCCGGTGTGGTCCTGTGCCGTCTACAGCTCCGGTGTAAAATTTATAGACAAAACAGCTCCCGGCTTGGTGTTCTAAACGCAAACTCCAACAACACGTGACCTTAAAGAAAAGAACCCCTAATTCGATAAGGACACCTCGCCTATTTGGGCAACAGCTCAAGCCAATAGCCCACCATCGGTACGAGAGCGCAAGGGTAAGGCAGGCCGATATTTATTTATTTATTTATTTATTTATTTATTTATTTATTTATTTATTTATTTATTTATTTATTTATTTATTTATTACCAAAGCATTACAAGTGTAGCAGTATGCTCGGTTTTATACACGTAACGAAAAGATGAAATAGCCTCGTTAACCATCACAGAGGGTGAAAGGATACTAAATACAAAGTGAATAAGAGTAGAATATTTAAAAAATGACACCATCTTCCCGTAGGGGAACCCTGAGTAGTCTGCGAACCAGCCATGGGGTCGACTCAAGGTAGTTTTATGAGCTGTATAAACTTGGACATGCAGCAGCACCAGCAACGCGCAGAAATGTTGTCGACGCCGTCGGCGTTTTGCCCGCGTTCGCACCGAACGCGCGCGGCGTTGGTGACTTTTGCCGGTGCCTCTAGAGCGCCTACCGTCGCGTCTCTAACCTAAGCTGCTTGTTGCCATTCGTTGTGCAATCCGGAGAGGAGAGGAGCGTCGGAGAGGAGAGGAGATGAGACAAGGAGAGGAGGGGGGGGAGAATGTGCATGCGCAGTAGGGGTGTGGACGCACGGCGGTTGGATGGATGGAGGGAGGTAGGGAGGGAGGGAGGGAGTGACATAGCCTCGAGCATAACATGCTTCGCATCTAAAAGAAACTGCGGCGGTCGGGCATGGTCTGACTGTCCCAATGTGGGAGCGGCCCGCTGCGCGCTGAGTCGCGTACCTCAGGACTTTCATTAAAGTTTTGTATCCGTCCATCCATCCATCCATCAGCCCTTCCACTGGGGTGGAGATGGAAGACCAGCGGAGCTGTACTATCGGGGAAATTATGTATTTCCAATTGTAACTATTAAGATGTGATGGTGTAATTGGTTATTTAAACTATAAAGAATGAGAAATATATGTGATACGATGGTTATCGTTTATTTATTGACCACAGGGAACATGGCATTATGGTCGCTACGGTACACCGCCATAGGGTGTACGGCAAAAGTTGGCACGTTCTCACGAAACACAGCCTTTGTAACACCTGATGGGCTATATGAATTCACCGTCATGACCTTCAGCCTCTGCAACGAGCTCGCCACTTTCGAACGAATCACGAACACCATGTAGCATGACGGCGGCTGTACGAGCCGTGCCGTCGTCCCTCAGACGGCGAAGGCGGCTAGCGAAGCGGCGGCTGCGACGACCAGCGTGGCTAGCTTTCTAGAACGACACTGCGCGTGCCGAGCTTGCGCTTCGAGCACTCGCTGCGCTTGTTTATTAAAGACGATAGTCTTTCTTGGGGAACTTAAACGCTGAAAATTTGGTCTGTCTGTCAGTCTGTCTGTCTGTCTGTTTGTCTGTCTGTCACCCGATTCAGCCACCCGGCCAAAGTTGGACCACTTGCTTAGCGCCCACACTACTTAAACTGGTACAGCTGTTCATACTTGTGAACGTTATCGATCACAAAGTAAATATTACGCATATCTGAGGCGCAACATCACTAGGTAAGTATTGGAGGTGTGTTCCTTTAATAGAAAATACATAGATACGTAACTCTAAAGACTCTAGCTTCATAAGCTGCGCTGAAAATGCCATGCTATGCGCGCCGACGAACGACGTTCCCCGACTGCGCGCCGACGAGCGCCCTCTGCCATGGAGGAAGGAAACCCTCTGCACAAGCTCATGTTTCCCGATGTATTGCCAGATGGCGTCCATGTCTCACGCAGCGCCTCCTCAATTTTATCAATGCCAGGAGGATGCGGCCGATTCAACATAAAGGAAGCACTGTCTGAGGCAGGGCAAAACATAAATGGCCGCTTGATGAAATAATGCGGTAAAATGAAATCTGTTCAAAGAAACCTTCATGCCAGGACGGAAATGGTACGAGAACAGCATCACGGGTGGCCGCGGATCAGACCAGCCCTCATGTAGTACGGCCGGCAGAAGACTATCGTCTTTCGACGACATTTGCAGCGAAGCACGCAGATACGCGGCAAATTTTTTTTTCCTTCTTTGACAGCCGGCACTAAGGCACCGGCTGAGAGCGCCGACCAAAGCGCTCCGGGCTGCGGCGTCGGTGGGCGCTACAAGGCGGAACGTCGAAATGCGAAATGGGGCTACAAGGCCCAGACGGAACGTCGAAATGGCGAGCCAGTTGAGTCGTGGTTGAAAAGTGTCCGTGGCCAGTCCGAATCGTCAACGCGAAGGCATCGGGTCACCACCACCACTCAGGCGGGCGGCACTGGGAGCTCCGCAAGGGTCGAGGGACTCGCTGAACGGACGCTGTTGGGAGGGGCGCGTCCAGCCGGCGATATAATGCTCGGAACATGCGTCTTGAGGAAGGAGGCAGGGGGAGGCTTGTAAGGCGAATCGTACGTCGACGGTAACTCCCTAAAGGCTGCAGAAAATAGCGCCTCTTCCTCTTCACAACCACAATCTCTCTCTCTCTCTCTCTCTCTCTCTACCTGCGCGAGCGTTGCCGGCGGCGCATCACGGACCGCACCGTTACATGGCGTGTAGGGTGCGCGCACGAGCGATGGAGTGCTGGACGGGCCACGACGCGTGCATTGCACGGGGATGCGGCATACCTTGTCGGAAGGTGACAATGATCCTGCGCAGCCGCCGATGATGCGCATCGTGAGGAAGCCACTGGCCGGCCAGGCAAAGTGGGGTCAGGGGCCACAAGAGCATGCGGTGGTTCCTTGAGGATGCCTGACGTGGGATGCAGTGTGGGTCGCAGAAGGTCGTGGCCTTTGTCCGCTGTGGCGATAGCCGGCAAGGTCGGAGGCAGAGGAGTCGGCACGGTGCAGAGCTCGGGCGCCGAATCGAAGGCCGGCTCAGCGGACGGTGTGGACGGGTCGGGTAGAGAGTCAGAGACCCAGTGGCAGGAGCGAAGTCGGAGACAGACCCGATGAGATGCGGCACGGGAGCCGGCGTTGGGTCGGCGATGTCTCCACTGCCACGTGTCATCGTCGGTGGCGATAACGGCGATGATGTGGCCTGAGGATGATGGCATGCGGGCGCCGGAGCAGACGCGTCTGGTGTTGGCGGTGAGGTTGCTAGCAGAGATGACTCGCGCACCGCGCGGTTTACCTCTGGAAGAGGGTGGTAGGCAGCACCGTATAAGTCGAGCACGCACTGCCGCAGTTCATCGTACGGGCGCGCGCCAGGCGATGGAACGCCGAGGTGGAGCTGGAGAGCAAGCGGCAGGACGTCAAGGAGTACTGCGTACTTGAACTCCTGAATCCAGATGTGGTTAAGCTCCAGAGCAGCCTCGAATTGGGCGAACCATGCGCCGACGTAGCTGGACGAGAACGGCGGCAATGGCGGGTCAAACTGGCTCCGGCCAGGTGGCCATGGCAGCGTGTCGCTCGGTGGAAGGCGCGTTCTCCCAGCGAGCCTACATTCAAGTGCTGGCGTTGCATGTAGGCTCCCTACGTTGTCCCGGGTCACCACTGTAGGAGGACGTGACGGCGGCTGTACGAGCCGTGCCGTCGTCCCCACTCAGAAGGCGAAGGCGGCTAGCGGAGCGACGGCTGCGACGACCAGCGTGGCTAGCTTTCTAGAGCGACACTACGCGTGCCGAGCTTGCGCTTCGAGCACGTGCTGCGCTTCTTTATTTTAACACGAAAGTGTTTTATGCCGGGGTCCACCAAGACTTCACTGACGTATTTCCGTCACGGATATGACGTTCTTACAATGTACACGAACATAATACAAAGAAAGAAACCAGAAGAAAAAGTTCCACAAACATGCAAAATTTGGAAATCGAACCCACGACCTCTCGGTCCGCGACGATAGATCGCCGAGCGTTTAACCCATTGCGCCACAAACACATTTGCAGAGAGCTACACAGACGCGCCTTATATATCTAACACTCCTCCGTGTACCCGGCCGCGCTCTTGCTCGGGGCGGTGCCGCCGCCTACGAGCAGAAAAGAGAAGTACTGCATTATGACACTAACGCGCACCGACAGTGAACGCTTCGGTGGTCTCAGCACTACGACGCCTCGATGCCAGCATTCGAAGGGACGCTGGCATCAAGAAGCACTACCAACGCCACCTAGGTGGCGTTCACCGTACTCAGCACAGCGGAGCATGGCCTCCGCAATTAGCTCTGAAAATGTTTCTGAAGTTGATCGCGGAGGCTGCAATTACGACGCGCTGTACGCGCTGATTTGACTCGGTGACAATTCAGTTACGTGCTTTGTCTTGCGCGTTGTATTAGTGTGTCAGTTACGTGCTTCGTCTTTCGCGTTGTGCTAGCGTGTGCAGCGTAGTGCAGCTTCCATATGCACGACGGTTGCTCATGGTCATCGACGTTGGTAGTCGTGATGGAGGAGACGTGCCACCAGGCGTCAGCGTGGGTGCATCAACGCCTAAGGGCGCTTTAGCCACAAAACACCAATACACATTATATATCAATGTGCAATAAACATTACACTACTTCTGTGAAGACACGTTTCACTTTCGTGTTCTATACCGATTCCTATATAAGAGGGATCAACCACATTTTTTTCCTTCTTTGACAGCCGGCGCTGTTATGATCGGCTTGGAACTCCGCATCTCACTTGTGGGAAACCAAACCCGCGCACGTTCCCGTGACGAGATAATCCTCTTTCATCCCCGAGAAAGCGTCACACCACTACCACCTGAGTAGACGCAAAGGGCAAGCTACCAAAGAAGAGGACCCGAGGGAGAGGAGGTCGTCAACTTGACCGCCCGACAGAGGTCTGATACTTCCATCAGTTCACCGAAGGAGTCAACGGCAGGTTATGATCTTCCTGGAATCGGTATCTCTCAAATGTGGGAAGCAAGCCCCAGCGCTTTTCCCGTGACGAGATAATCCCCTTCATCCCCGAGAAGGCGTCTCAACTCTACGACCGGAGCAGACGAAAACGGCGAGCTACCAAGAAGGAGGACCCGAGGGAGAGGAGGTCGTCAACTTGACCACCGGAGAGAGGACTTCCCCGAAGGAAACATCGGCCACCACGAGGGGATTTAAGGCCGTCCTGGGCCCCGTGTCAGAGGGAAACACTCGAGACTCAGAGTCAAAACCATGTACCAATGAAGTGAATACAAACGTTTTTATTTTTCATCATCACGATGCCCGCCTTCATCGTCGTCTCCTGATTCCTGCGGTGACGACCCACCTCACCCGGTCGAGATTATATCAGCGCCAAGGCACCGCCGGAGAGCGCCGACGAAAGCGCTCTGCGCTGCGGCGTCTGTGGCCGCTACAACCTAATGTGGCCTAATACAACCTGTGGCCTAATCTTCAGACAGGCACAGAAGATTAAGGTGTATGAGCAGGGCTTTCATAATGTCTGGGGACGAGTCCGCCAGCCTCTCCTGCAGGGTCGCAGGTCTTCGTGTAGTAGGTATTTGACTGAGGATCCCGCGCATGGCTGCATGGGCACCCGGACAATGCTACAGAACGTGGCCGTTATCCGAGAAACCACAGCACGCCACACAGGTGGGAGGCCCGTCCTTGCCTTGCATGTAGTGCTGTATGTGGGGCGTCAGTAGAGAGTGTGTTTGCGCACGCCGCACTAGGGCCGCCTCGCGTCGTGTCATGGAGTGGGGTGGATTTGGATAAACTCTGCAGTTGCTACGCATTTCGTCTATTCTTTCGCGCCGGTCGGAACGCGCCAGAGCAAGTAATTCGGTATGGTTCAGTGAATTTGGCCACCACAGAGGAGGGCCCGGGAGACTTGCGCGGGACGTGGCACGTGCCACTTCATTCCCTCTAATCCCCGAGTGACCAGGCATCCAGCCACTGTTTCCACACACGTATGGAAGGGTGGGCATCAAAGTGGTTAGCTAATGCGTTGTAATGCGCGTCTGGAATGTCACCTGTCGCGAGGGCTCGACAGGCTGCTTTACTATCTGTGCGTATCAGTATATTACGGGCATGCGGGTTGGGCATGGTAACGGCCTCCACAACGGCGGTGATTTCTGCCAGGCGTTGCGTGCTAATGTTGTACTGGAAGGTAGCTGCACGGGGTATGGCTAGGGCCATGGTCATGCGCCTGAGTTGATGTTCTTTGATGCCTCTTACCTGCAGTAAACTCGTTGTAATTGTTCGGTTGTATGTTGAAGCCATTCCTTGGACTTGCCGTCGTCTTGCAACCAGAAGCCTAGCACCTTTATGTAGGGTTTCCTAGGAATGGGGTCATTCTGTATGGAGAGTGTAATGAGTTGCCGATCTTCCCGAGCCTTTTGAAGTTTCCCGTTCATGATGACGATGTCCTCTGATTTGGCATTGGATATAGCAAGCCCTCTTTCTTGAAGGTACCGAGCTGTGGTGTCAACGGCCGACTATAGTGTGTGTTGAATTTGTGATGATGAACCTTTGCAGGTCCAGAGGGTGATGTCATCCACATATATTGTAAAATGAAGGTCTGGCACTGCTCTGAGATGGCACGTCAGACCGGTGAGAGCGAGGGAGAAGAGAGTTGGTGACAGAATTGATGCTTGCGGCACCCCTTGTTGGAGGTACCGTGCGTCCGCTTCTACCTCATTTACCTTCAGGGAAACCGTGCGGTCAGCAAGAAAGTTTCGGACATAGTTATATAGCTTCTGTCCCGGTCGGATCTCTCTAAGGCCTTCGAGAACCGCTTCGTGGGCGACGTGGTCAAAAGCACCTTGATATGCAGGCCAACTATGGCGCACAGTTGAGAAGTACTGTATTCAGTGTACACATCCTGCAAAGCAAGCATCGTATCTTGCGTTGACATGTGTTTCCGGAATCCGATTACACGTGGGTCGACCGGATATGTCATGTCCTGTTTCAAGAGTAGTCGCGATAGTGCCATGCGCTCCATAAGTTTTCCTGGACACGACGTCAGTGAAATGTTCTAACGATTTGCGTCACAACACAACACGCCTCGAGCAAGTCCTTGCGTGCCTCTCCACTGCAGGATTGCCACTAAATTTTAAGAAATCTCACTTCAGCGCTCGCAAGCTTACAATTCTCGGCCATGTGGTTTCAAAAGATGTCAGGCTCCCGGACCCTACGAAACTTAGTGCCCTGTCCGCGTTCCCGAAACCAACTACCATGAAAGAGCTTCGTAGCTTCATCGGCTTAAGCTCGTATTTCCGCCACTTCATCCGTAATTTTGCCTACATAATCGCCCCCTTGACCGAGATTTTACCGGCAGTTCTGACCTACCGCACTAGTCCCCGGCGTGTGACGACGCATTTCAGGAACTGCGCCGCCTTCTCACTTCTTACAGAACTACTCGGCTTCCTTTCTTCTCATTCATTACATAGCGAGCGTCTCGAATCAGGCCGCTTTGCTGCCTTCAGGTGCATGTGTGCACGGGTTTGTTGACCAGTTGCCTTCACCCAAAAGATCAAGTAAACCAAGGAAGGAGGTTTTACAAAATCACCAGCCGTTTCGAGAAAAGGGGGTTAAGCAAATCTTGTCATGTGTGTCTCTGACCTTCGTGGTTATTTCCTATGTCTCTCTCTCTTTCTTTCTCTCTCTTTCTCTTCCTTTCTTTTTCTTTCTCTCTCTCTTTCTTCCTTTCTCTCTATCTCTTTCTCTCTTTCTTTCTCTGACCCCCTCGTGGTAATTTTCTTTCTCTCCCTCTTTCTATTTCTCTATTTTCTTTCTCTCTTTCTCTCTCTCTATCTTTCTTTCTCTCTCTTTATTTCTTTCTCTCCCTCTCTTTCTCTCTCTTTCTTTCTCTCTATCTCTCTCTCTCTGTTCCTTTCTTTCTCTCCATCTTTCTTCATCTCTCTCTTTCTTTCTCTCTTTATTCCTCCATTTCTTTCTTTCTCGCTCTCTTTCTCTCTTTCTTTTTTGTCCCTGGTATGTGCTAATGAGCTTGGACCCTTTCTGCACAATCGCCAGGGTCGGCTTTTTCAGCGTGACACCACCACCACCACCGCCGAAACTTGTGAGCCTATAAAGCTTCGCTTTAAAAGTTTTAAACCTCCTCGACGTAGACGTCACGCCTGCGACATACAGGATGTTCCCCATGCGCCGCCAAGGCCATGAGTGGTGGCACTGGCTAACACTCCCAGGGTTAGTTCCAGGAGATAAACATAAATACCCACATATATACCATATATACCTTGTGCTTTGAGACGTTAGCTTAAAGGATATGAATGAAGCACATAGATTTTTGTAGCAGGCATTTTATATTAGGATTTGCTAATATATCGATGAAATATTCTGACTAAATCTGCCTACTAACCAGAGCAAGCACGGCGGCTTTTCAATATAATGTGTGCTGACCACGCTTGTTGATTTGGCTCCAACGAAAATAGAGGTGTGGTTTTGTTCGTAGTTAATTTCTGGCACGCCAGATCACCTGCCATACTTGTCCATCACCCTTGTGTGTTCTGCATTTTATTGCGATAGCAATTATATGGACACTCAAAAGCAGATTTCTGCCGTCGCCGTCGCCGTCAGGTTCCGTATGACGTCAATGGAGATGAAATCGGTAGGTAAGTGGTTCTTGAGGGAAAGGGAAAGGTTGGCGCTATCTTCTGCAGCCCTTGAGGGAGCACGGCTCAGCGCCAACGGGGAGGGGTAAGTGGGAGCGAAAGAAGGGATAGAGTGGAGACGCCATGGCTGGGCGAAGCAAAACCGGCAGGCATAGGCGGCACGTATCAGGCCGAGATGGAAGGCCTTGGCGTGCTGCAGAGTCTGCAGGGGTGTTGTGCCAGGCCGGTCAGGCCCGGGGTGGAGTGGGAGGCCGTGAGGCCTTCCCGCTTGTAGAAATGTCCTTAGAGGCGTGCGGAGAGCCCTGACGAGTCAAGGAACTCCACGACGCCTCGAAGTGCAGAAAGGTGGTGTCGGCCGGGGAAGAGGAGATCTTCCTCCTTGCCACAGGGGAGGCCCAGGCGGCGGAACTCCTGCAGGAGTGGGCCCCGCTGCCGAACGCTGTATGTGCGAGTGAAAGGGCGCGAGGGGCGCGCGCTTTCACAGGGAGTGAACGCACGGCGGAGAAGAAACGCGCGTTCTGCTCCGTGCTCGCTTAAGGGCTGCAGAAGTAGGCGTCTCTTTCCTCCTTTACAATCGCCATATATGTAGAGCAAACGTGCCTTCTTCCGACGCGCGAGAGGCCGCGGGGGAGGGGGGGAGGGGGAGGGAAGGGAGGCGACGTTTAGCTGCGGCACCAAGTGGCTATTTATATCAGAGGCTCCGGCAACAGTCACCAACGCCGCACGCATTTTGAGCGAACGCGGGCAAAACGCCGACGGCGTCGACAATAGTTCTGCGTGTTGCCGGTGCTGCTGCATGTCCAAGTTTATACAGCTGATAAAGCTAATATCATTACTCCGTATCATCATCATCATCGTCATCATCAGCCTATATTTATGTCCACCGCAGGACGAAGGCCTCTCCCTGCGATCTCCAATTACCCCTGTCTTGCGCTAGCGTATTCCAACTTGCACCTGCGAATTTCCTAACCTCATCATCCCACCTGACTTTCTGCCGTCCTCGACTGCGCTTCCCTTCTCTTGGTATCCATTCTTAAACCCTAATGGTCCACCGGTTATCCATCCTACGCATTACATGGCCTGCCCAGCTCCATTTCTTCCGCTTAATGTCAACTAGAATATCGTCTACCCCCGTTTGTTCTCTGATCATCACCGCTCTCTTCCTGTCTCTCAACGTTACTCATAAGATTTTTCGTTCCATTGCTCTTTGTGCGGTCCTTAACTTGTTCTCGAGCTTCTTTGTTAACCTCAAAGTTTCTGCCCCGTATGTTAGCACCGGTAGAATGCAATGATTGTACACTTTTCTTTTCAACGACAGTGGTAAGCTCCCAGTCAGGATTTGGCAATGCCTGCCGTATGCACTCCAACCCAATTTTATTCTTCTGTAAATTTCTTTCTCATGATCAGGGTCCCCTGTGAGTAATTGACCTAGATAAACATATTCCTTTACAGATTCTAGAGGCTGACGGGCTATCCTGAATTCTTGTTCCCTTGCCAGGCTATTGAACATTATCTTTGTCTTCTGCATATTCATCTTCAACCCAATTCTTGCACTTTCTCGATGAAGGTCCTCAATCATATGTTGTAATTCCTCTCCATTGTTGCTCAATAGGACAATGTCATCTGCAAACCGAAGGTTGCTGAGATATTCGCCATCGATCCTCACTCCTAATCCTTCCCAGTCTAAGAGCTTGAATACTTCTTCTAAGCATGCAGTGAATAGCATTGGAGAGATTGTGTCTCCTCGCCTGACCCCTTTCTTGATAGGTATCTTTCTTTTCTTGTGGAGAACCAAGGTAGCTGTGGAATCCTTGTAGATATTTGCCAAGATATTCACGTATGCCTCCTCCACTCCTTGATTACGCAATGCCTCTATGACTGCTGATATCTCTACTGAATCGAATGCCTTTTCATAATCTATGAAAGCCATATAGAGAGGTTGATTGTACTCCGCAGATTTCTCGATTACCTGATTGATGGCATGGATATGGTCCATCGTAGAATACCCCTTCCTGAAGCCAGCCTGTTCTCTTGGTTGACTGAAGTCAAGTGTTGTCCTGATTCTATTGGAAATTATCTTGGTGAATATTTTATACAATACTGAAAGCAAGCTAATGGGTCTGTAATTCTTCAATTCTTTAACGTCTCCCTTCTTATGGATAAGTATAATGTTGGCGTTCTTCCAGCTCTCTGGTACACTTGAAGTTTTGAGGCATTGCGTATAAAGGGCCGCAAGCTTTTCAAGCATGATATCTCCTCCATCTTTGATTAAATCTACTGTTATTCCATCTTCTCCAGGCGCTTTTCCCCTGGTCATATCTTTCAAGGCCCTTCTAACTTCATCGCTAATTATAGAAGGAGCTTCTGTATCCGGTTCATCACTATTTCGAATGGAAGAAGCTTGGCTGTTTTGGCTACTGTACAGGTCAGTATAGAATTCTTCTGCTGCTTTTACTATGTCATCGAAATTGCTGATGATATTACCATGCTTATCTTTCAGTGCATACATCTTGCCTTGTCCTATGCCTAGTTTTCTTCTTACTGATTTCATGCTGCGTCCATATTTTACGGCTTCCTCAATTTTTCCTACGTTATAATTTCGAATATCCCTTACTTTCTTCTTGTTGATCAGTTTTGACAGTTCAGCGAATTCTATCTGATCTCTTGAGTTGGACACTTTCATGTTTTGTCGTTTCTTTATTAGGTCCTTTGTTTCTTGGGAGAGCTTCCCTACAGGTTGCTTTGGTGCCTTACCTCCCACTTCAATTGCTGCTTCTGAGATCAGCCTAGTTACGGTTTCATTCATTAGCTCTATGTTATCTTCATCTTCCTGTTCTAAAGCTGCATATTTGTTTGCGAGCACCAGCCTGAATTGGTCTGCTTTTACCCTTACTGCCTCTAGGTCGGCCTGTTTCCTCTTGACTAATTTCACTCTCTCTCTCTTCAAATTGAGAGAAATCCTATACTCCGTATAGCTCTCTACAAATTTGCTAACGCAATTGATGCTTCGCCTTTCAGGTGAAACTGCGACAACTTTTTTTATTGCGATAGCAATTATATGGACACTCAAAAGCAGATTTCTGCCGTCGTCGTCGCCGTCGCCGTCGCTGTGAGGTTCCGTATGACGTCAATGGAGATGAAATCGTTGCCGCGCGCCGAACGCTGTATGTGCGAGTGAAAGGGCGCGAGGGACGCGCACTTTCACGGGGAGTGAACGCACGGCGGAGAACAAATGCGCGTTCTGCGCCGTGCTCCCTTAAGGGCTGCAGAAGTAGGCGTCTCTTTCCTCCTTTACAATGACCATATATGTAGAGCAAATGCGTCTTCTTCCGACGCGCGAATGGTCTTAAGGGGGGGGGGGGGGGCAAGGGGAGAAGAGGGAGGCGACGTTTAGCTGCGGCACCAAGTGCCTATTTATATCAGAGGCTCCGCCAACAGTCACCAACGCCGCACGCATTTTGTGCGAACGCGGGCAAAACGCCGATGGCGTCGACATCAGTTCTGCGTGTTGCCGGTGCTGCTGCATGTCCAAGTTTATACAGCTGATAAAGCTACTATCATTACTCCGTATAGCTCTCTACAAATTTGCTATCGCAATTGTTGCTTCGCCTTTCAGGTGAAACTGCGACAACTTTTTTTTTTTTTTTTTGTAATGTGTGTTCATTATATATCTGGAAGTGTCATTAGTGTTAGAATGTTTTCTTGTACACGAAGTGCCCATGTATATTCAAGAGTGTTTTATTGCGATAGCAATTATATGGACACTCCAAAGCAGATTTCTGCCGTCGCCGTGAGGTTCCGTATGACGTTAATGGAGATGAAATCGTCGCCGCGCGCCGAACGCTGTATATGCGAGTGAAAGGGCGCGAGAGACGCGCGCTTTCACGGGGAGTGAACGCACGGCGGAGAACAAACGCGCGTTTTGCGCCGTGCTCCCTTAATAGCTGCAGAAGTAGGCGTCTCTTTCCTCCTTTACAATCACGATATATGTAGAACAAACGCGCCTTCTTCCGACGCGCGAACGGCCGTAAGGGGGGGGGGGGGGGAGGGAGAGGGAAGGGAGGCGACGTTTAGCGGCGGCATCAAGTGCCTATTTATATCGGCGCTGAGCCGTGCTCCCTCAAGGGCTGCAGAAGATAGCGCCAACCTTTCCCTTTCCCTCAAGAACCACTTATCATCATCATATCATATTTATATCAGAGGCTCCGGCAACAGTCACCAACGCCGCACGCATTTTGTGCGAACGCGGGCAAAACGCCGACGGCGTCGACAACAGTTCTGCGCGTTGCTGGCGCAGCTGCATGTCCAAGTTTATACAGCTGATAAAGCTACTATCATTACTCCGTATAGCTCTCTACAAATTTGCTATCATAATTGGTGCTTCGCCTTTAAGGTGAAACTGCGACAACTTTTTTTGTTTGTAGTAATAAACTTCTCTCGACGCCGTAGTGAGTTAACAGCTGTCAATAATTACGATACCCGTGATGCGAAATTTGAGCGCAGCTTTGTAGGTGTTTTGAATTCCATCGGTTGCGTCGCACATCGTTCAGAAAGAAAGCGTGAACACGGAACGTGTGTGTGTGTGTGTGTGTGTGTGCGTGCGTGCGTAGAAGAGCATATATATATATATATATATATATATATATATATATATATATATACATGCTACGCATTTATGCAGACTTCATCTTCCTCTGTACAAAACCATCAATCATCAGCTCGTGTTCGTTTTCGCGTCGGTGCCACTTTTCCTTCTTGGGATAAAGCGTCGTCTCGACCGTGGTATTTCAAGTGGTGGAGGTGCTTTAAGATCCCTTCGACATCTATCCTCATCAAGATCTCTCCTGGAGCTACGTTCGAGACGCCGCTAACGCCAAGAGGCCGCCATGTCGCAAGACCAGCCCGCAGCGTCCACCAGCTCGGTTCAAGTGCTAGCCACCCCCACTCCCAGCTTTGCCAACAACCGGTATCGCGATCCTGAAATCTTCTCTGGCTTGCCTGGTGAGGACGTTGAAGACTGGCTCGACAGCTACGATCGTGTCAGTGAGTACAATAACTGGAACGAGACATCGAGGTTAAAAAACGTACCATTTGACGTCCCTCAAGTAGCCAAGACATGGTTCCTGAATCACGAGAGAGAGACTTCCGTGATTGGTCGTCTTTCAAGCAGCAGCTACGGCGGATTTTGGGCACACCCACGGTTCGTTCGGAAGCTGCTATTCTGTATTTTCATATATATATTTATAAATGGAGCTGGGCAGGCCATGTAATGCGTAGGAT
Organism: Dermacentor silvarum; assembly: GCF_013339745.2. NCBI lineage: Eukaryota > Metazoa > Arthropoda > Arachnida > Ixodida > Ixodidae > Dermacentor > Dermacentor silvarum. The sequence continues at coordinate 121,704,664 of NC_051159.1, forward strand.
GGATAACCGGTGGACCATTAGAGTTACAGAATGGATACCAAGAGAAGGAAAGCGCAGTCGAGGACGGCAGAAAAATAGGTGGGGTGATGAAGTTAGGAAATTTGCAGGCGCAAGTTGGAATCAGCTAGCGCAAGACAGGGGTAATTGGAGATCACGGGGAGAGGCCTTCGTCCTGCAGTGGACATAAATATAGGTATAGACTGATGGTGATTATGATGATGATGATATATTGTCCCGTAGTAGTGACGGTGAAGAAAACAGTCGCAAAACTGTGAAAGACGAAACGACTTTTTATTGGGCGAACATGTGCCCACAAAAGCAAGTTGCACTCGAAGCAGAATGATACCGGCGAACACAGTCGGCGATTGTCGAAGTCTGATCAGCGGCGAAACGCGTCGGCTTTTATACATGAGTAATCAAAGGTTCCAGTGTAATCCCTGGTGCCGGCGTGTCTTCCAGAAAGTACTAGACCATTCGCGCCGCTCATGCAATCAGATTACATAAGCGTCGGTGACAACAGACACCCGATAGAAGCGGCGATAACGTTCGAGAAACTTCCGATACATGCAGGCGTGTCCTGCGCCTATAGCGTGAACGTTTAACATTTGTAGCCGGTGAAAAGCGGCCACCGGTGAAAGATAAACAAATACACGCGTCAATATCAGTGTAGTTCACGTTCCTCTAAAACAGGAACGACAGCTCATTCCTCGTTCCTTCCCAGCTTTGTAACGAGTTCCCCGTTACAAGTTCGTTTAATGCGAAAGGAACGCGTTTCAGTTACACTTCGAACATTGGAACGTGTCGTTACATTAACGTTACATTTGATTTTTCTAAATTAAAATATAGTATCGGATAATCGTGAAGCGAAATAAACTAAGCACTTTAAAAACGTATATTATACGAATTTGAACATCGCTGGCAGCAGATTATCTGGAGATAAAAAGAATCCAAAGAAACGCTCCTAGACGAAGTTTTTTCAGGGAGCACCGGACATACTCCAGCCATGTCTAAATGCAACTTTGGCGCTCGTCTATTACAAGTGCAACGCATATGGCAATTCCCACTTAGGTCTTCAAATTCGCAGTCAGGATACTGCGTATCAGATGTGACATGTACCAATATATTTAAATTTCTTGCACAAGAAACCACATCGAAAGGAACCGTACAAAGGCGTTTAATGAATGCTGATTCAGTATTACTGTATGAGTGGGTTAAATATCCAGAATACATATTCGTAACTTAGTAAAGTCCCTTTTTGAACTCAGCAAGAGTTGCATCTCGATGTTGGTGTCTGACAGACGAACCCGTTATTTCGTCACCACTTCGTTGGCAATGCTGAAGAGCCATTCCACCGTACTGTCGGGTACTGTCGGAGGGTGTTGTCGTGTTATACTTGAGGAAAAGTTAGTTCAGTCTCTCGAAGTCCTTCGTCTGCAACAGCGGGTAGTCAACTGGTACCAGCAGGTACCGCGACAGCTCATCCTGTGCCTCGGCTGGAAGAGTTTGGTTCCCGAACGAGAAGAAATCTTCGGGTGCGGACGAGGTAGCAACATCTGCGCTGGTTGGTTTGGTCACCGCAGCCAGCTCTGTCTGGATGTTGATGGTCTCCAGTCACAAGTCACAAAAAAAAAAACGGCGAACTCACGAAAGAAATTCACCATTGTCACGTGACAGGCAAGCGGTAGTTCTTTGCGCCTCACGCGATCGCCCATCCGCGCTGCATGATGCGCTGCGTACGTGCGTACGTCTGTTCAATGCATGCCGTGGAACGTTTACAGAAGGAATGCCGTTCCATCTACCGTTCCTTCGTAAACCTAGCGAGTTACGGTTACAGTTGTTCCACCGACCCTTAAAGGGACATTGAGGTAAATGCAGGAAACGATAAGAGACTCCCCGGGGACATGGAAGTATACTTACCCGATGACGAAGGCACTCCTCAAAAAAAATTATGTCACTAGTATTCAACCACTCGGATTAAAAAGGTAATTTCGTTGCATTATAAGACGAAAGAAAATGCTACTTGTCTACTTCTATTAGATTGTTAGAAAAAAAAACTTTTTGGCGTTGCCCCTGATAACGATATGGCTGGTGTAAAGGTTTCGTTTTCGCTGGACTCTGCGCCATGCGCTTTCGAGTTTCAGGAGTTCCGATATCGCGTAGTGCTGCGCTGGTGTTACTGGTTCGCTAAACTCGGACTTGAAATTGCAAGCAGCACAGAATGCCACGTCCATGTGATGTCGCGGGATGCCCGAACGGTCCGCGCAACGGCACGTCCAGACGGTGACCAACTTCGTCGCCCGACGTCGCATTGCTCGAGTCCTCGCTGCTTTCGCGCTCGGAAGAGCCGGCGTCGAGGCCGCCGTCGTAGTACGCAACGATGCCGGCAGCGCAAGCCCTCAGCAACATGTCACACTCGTGGGAGCTTAAATCGATGAAATTGAGCCCCGCGTCTCGAGCCAATGTGTCGTTGTCAGTGTCGTCAACAAGGTCCACTGCGACGAGCGTCGACGGTCATCATGTTTACAATGCGGCGCACACTTTTCCTTCCGCTTTCGCACTGCCGTCGGCTCTTCTTGGCTTTCTTTCTGGCCGTGCATCTGTGTTTTCCGCAAAATAATCGTAGCGCCGTCTGTGGGCGGCGCTTTCTCACCCGCGACCCAACGTCACTCTGAGAGCATGACGTCACCACTCCTCGCTCGGGAAGGCGGGCGATTTGAATGGCTCTAAAGGTACGCGGACGCTTCAGACGCAATTTTCTTATAAAATAAGTCCTTTCTTGGCACGAAACAACCGTTTCGAGGTTTCTATGATCGTATTTTAACATTCCACATTGACTTAATATTTGCCTTTTGTCCCTTTAACGGAACGGTGGCGTTCCTCCGTTCCTTCCAAAAGGAACTAGTTTCAGCAACGCCGTTCCGTACAACAGTTCTTATTGTCCATCTATTTGTCTTCTTTCTTTTGTTGGTGATGCTCTTCATCTTCTTCCCCTAATTTACCACCCCTCATTCTTCTGCTTCGGCTTCTGCGTCTTCTTCGACTTCCCCACTTCATTTTGTATTTCTCCGTCTTCTTATACTACTACTACTAAATGATTTTCCTTCAACTACTACTTCGTCGTCGTTCTGTCCGCCCCATCACACCCGCCATTTTGACCATAACTTCCTTCCTTCCGCGCTCTTTGCTCTTGACTGTTAAGAAGCGTCGAATTTGACGTATGGTTTCATTACGAACGTTCCTCGAACTCGTTTCCCTCTCTCTCTCTCCGGGAGAATGGCCTCAGCACTCGCGGGCATCTCGCTCTCAAGCTGATCTTTTTTTCCCAATCGCGTAGAAATAAATTTTGTTTTACACCCTTTCTTCTTCATGGCCGAACCATACTCCCATCTTTGCCCTCATTTATTTCGAAGACCACAGGAAGTCCCTGCTACTTCACCTACGTTCAGCTCGCTCGCTTCGTCGCTAGAAAAAAAAAAGAATTAAAAAAAGCTTTTTCGCGAAGGCATTTCTTGGGGGTTGAATTCACATTTTCTTCGTCTTATTCTTCTGCCCATTTCTCCTTCATCTCCCATCTTTATCCTCGCTGTTGCCTGTTTCTCGAGAGACCTCTGCTATCAAGCGTCATTTTTCATGATCGCGAGCTCAAGTATAAAATAATTCAGGGTGTACACATTTCTTTCGCTCTCTCTCTCTTCGGCCTTACGCCGGAAATAAAAAAATAATGATATACGGGAGTTATGAAGCTCTAAATTCATGCGAGAGGAAACTGGGGGAGGGGGGGAGAAGGGAAAGGGATTTATATGCCGGCCCAAATGCCTTCTTTCTAAATACTGTGAGATCAGCGATGTGTATACGTTAGTCCACTTCCTCTTTTTCTTCTCTTTTTTTTTCCTTTTTCACACAGTTATCGATGCGCTCGGCCCCGTTGCTTTTACCTTGTCCGGAGTATCTTATTTTATTCGCGAGCGCACATAGAGCGATGCGCATATATATCGACTCCTCCGAGCCGAATCGCCCCAGAGATCCTCCACGGCGTTCAACGGAATCACCGAGGAGGCTCTCTGGAATGGCATCTGGGGCGATGCTTAAGAAGAGCCCGAAGGCACGTGGGTTGACTGAAAAAAGGAAAAAGAATGAAAAATGCACCGTAAGTACCTCGCCGAGTGCAGAGTTATAAGAGAGAGAGAGATTCGACTGCTCCCGAATCTGCAGTTCTGAAGCTTTTTTTTTTTTTTTTTTTGCATCAAAGTGCGTTTCCTTCCCCCGGGGGTACGTCTTCGGGGCTCGGAGGTATTTTGAGCAGTGTCCCAGAGTGCATATCGCTGAGGGGGTTACGATAGTGTACGGCTCGGGCACCAGGAAACGGCATGCGATTTGTTGAAGAAAGTATAACACTGCGTTGATCTCCTCGTGACGAACAGTATACGCAATGCCCGCTTTTTGCCTCCGACTACGGTTTCCCACCTTGTGGACGAGCCGTCGTTCCGCAATTCCTGCAGCACTTGCGGCACCGCGGAAACCCACGAGCGTATGGCCGGTGGATTAGGAGCAAAGCACGTACCTTGTTTAACTGCTCGCCAGAGAAGCGAGCGAACTTTTAATGCTTTCAGCCAGGTCGGTAAAGGTTGAATAAGTACTCAGTTGCTGATGAACAGTCAATAAGTGATATACTTTCGGCACTTTCCCAGCCTGACATCATCTTTCGTAGAAAGCAGTCGAATTCAGGAACCTTTAAAGAAATCTTGCGGCATTTATTTTAAGCCGATTTTACCTGTAAAAGACAGTTTTTGGTTCAGTCCGGCTCAGCTCCACTAAGCTAGAATGATGGCAACATAGCACTGAAGTCGACGGGAAGCTAGCGTTAAACGCATGGAGGAAGGGAGAAAACTAGAAGGGAGGCGTTTTGTCACGCAGCCAGCCGTCGCAAGCTACCTTTCCGTGCAGCCGCTACGTTCGCTTTCTCTCTCTCAAGAGGTCGGCGCCACATGTGACCCCACGCTCGGTGGACGCGGCCCAGTGTGGCTGGTTCACGTTAGGTTTTATTGTATGCGAACTTGTTTTAGGTGCTTTTCCAAGCAATCCGTGTATATTTTCTCCCGAAATGAAGTTCAGCAATGTAGACAATTTGGCTATAGTTGGTATCTGATAAACTTGAAAATGGTGGATACGCACTCTCTTGCTGTTGTGATATTGTGCGCGGGCCCCCTTTTCACGATCTCCTGATATGATTGCGCTACTTCCGCCGTTTACATAAACCTATACAGGGTTTCCCAGCTAACTTTAGCCAAGTTGTTGAAAGAAAAAGGAAATATTAAAAGCCCTATACATTTATCGGTTTCGCTGCAAACGACAGACTTTTTTTTTTTTTTTTTGTACAAGCGCGCGTCTACCACGACGGTGGAAGACACTGAAACTTGCCGTAACATGATTACTCTTCAAGGCCTCAGTTTTATACCGCAATACTCCCTCCTAGCTTTTTTTTCCCTTCCTCCATGGTTAAGAGTGCTAGTTATCCCGTACAGCTCGCACAGACACTAAGTGATTACCGTGCACTGCTACAGCGGTGAAGCGCATGTAGGAGAGAAACACGCGGTGGTGATGAACGTGCCCTCGGCGAGCACGTTCATTTTGTGAAAGGCGGCGTGGTCGAGTTAGAATGCTGCACAAACTCTTATTTTTGTTATTAGTTACAGGCATATGCCCTTACAATAACTTACAAACAAAGCTGCCTAACCTTTGGAACTCAAGGGTTGTCGTAGCTAGGAGGTTCCAAAAAGTCGCACTTTCACCGGAAAGGTGAACCATAAATTGCGGTAGCAAATTTACTAGTAGAGTATGCGGAGTAAGGGTAGTAGTTTTATGGGCTGCATAAACTTGGACACATTCGCTTACTAACTGAATTAACAAGCATAGTGTCAGCGCACTCAAGCAAACATGAATAGATCACACTCGATGACCGCAGGTAACCGATGTCAAAACGCTGGCGTGTGCAAGCGCTGCAGGAGCAGTGACCGAAGGTTCGTGTGGTCTGTCGCTTCAATGGAAACTGAGTGGCGAAAGCACCGCGGATACAAAGGTCAGAGCCCTGTGGAGATCGCTTTCAAGATACGGTGCGCGCGACAGCCCTCAGCCGCGCAAAGTACAAATACGCAGTTCCTGGGATAGTATAGAAACCGCTCACCCTCCCTCCCGCACTGCTTTCCCGCTTTCCTGCTTCCGCATGGGGGATTGAGTCGCCAGTTGCCCTTGCGCCCGGTCGCAAGATACGCATTTAGTGCCGCAGCTAAACGTCGCCTCCCCTCCCTCCCTCCCTCCCATCCCCCCACGGCCTTTCGCACGGACCGGAGACGTCGTGTTTGCTCTCTGCTGTGCGTTCGCTCTCCGTGAAAGCGCGCGTCCCTTGCGCGCTTTCACATTCGCACATGCAGCATATGGCGCGCGGCGAGGAGTTTATCGCCGTCGGACTTTATACGCAACCCCACGGCAACGACGACAACGACGGCGACGACAGGAATGCGCTTGGAGTGTCCATATAATTGCTATCGCAATAAAACAAGCGGTGGCGGCTAAGTAGTACCCTTTATTTCAAATTTAAGTGACCTGCGTAATAAACACGAATACTGTGTGTAGAGCCACAGATGTCATCGAGGTCACACAAACGCTATATTTATTAAGTTTGCATACTTATTCCTTGCATATAGCGCAGAGGAACATATCTTGCACTGCTTTTAACTTGCGTCGGAAAATTGGCGTAACCTACATGTTACGCCATTGACATTGGCGTAACGTTGGCGTAACATTGGCGTAATGCGAGGCTTTGCCTTTTAACCGCAATGGCAGTTTCGCGACGACTTTCGCGAGCACCAGATTTCCGATACTACGTAAAAATAAAAAAAAATAAAAACGGAGTGTACTGAACTAATATAGAACCCGGAAACACGGACCAGCAAGCCGACTGAGTCAACGGATCTTTTTTTTTTCGTACACAGGGAGAAGCGCGCACTAAACATAGTTCAAATAAATCCACAGCGTAAACGTTCCTTTGAATTACACCAACTAGCTCAAACCAAGACTCTGCACCTACCAAGTGAAAGTGCTGTTCTTTTTATTATTTCAGTTAGTAAGAAAACATACAGTCACAGGAGAACGGTGCCAGTTTCCCTAATAGAAACTCTTGTATCCACCAGATAATGCAAGTCTGCTCAGGCATCTGCAGCCTCGAGAGAACCATTTCGATTGGTAGTACTGGAAGAAGATGTGAGGCCGGGCTAGTTGGTAACGCGTGATGATGCGCGCAGTGGAACAGGGGGACAAAGGACGGGAAGAAACGACGGAGGCAAGTGCTGCGAATTTTATTGAGCGTGAACTCCTTGAGTAGTTTTACAACCTGGAGTCGATAAACGTCAAGATGAATTGCGCCAGCAGGTCACGTGTGCTTCACTCCCGACGGCCAGCACAACAGCACAAACAGAAGACGAAAGCAGCGGTGACGTTGAACCCGCAGCAATAGTTAACCCGAATGACATGGACGAGATTACATAAAACACCAAAAATATAACATTTACCAGAAACGTCATATCCTGGGAAAGCGCGAAATATATTATTCTACAGTGAAAATGCATACAGAATTTTGTTGCTGCAGGCACTCCGGTTTGTCATAAGTTATAAGGATGCGAGTGCACCTTCTAAATATTAAGTTGTACAATGTCGCAGAAGTTTGGTTTTTAAGTACACCAATATGTTGCCAAATAATTTTAGATATCATTAATTTATTTCCATGTGACGGTAATTCTCGCACTACTACATAGCACAGTTGAGACTATACAGCTGTTCTTCCACTATTTATGACCATAAATTTATGTCAAAGCATCGCGGCGTAATACCCACGCCGTTCTTTCTTTGTTGGGAACGATATAACAAATAATCGAAATGTTGCGCGTCTCTTTTTTCTTCCGCTATTATATTTAATAACATTGGGGGGAAATTTAGTAGCCTACTTCATAAATCATGCTTTCCGGCTTCCAAATATGTTGCAGTGTCTCTTGGCATAAGCGTGGTACTTCCGTTCTACAAAATTAATAAAATCAGTGCACAATATTTCTACCAGCTGTTTTTTTTATTCAAATGCATCTCATGCATACTAATTAGGGAACTCGGGCAAAGATTACACAAAACCAGAAACTGAAGCGGCGAAGGCCATGGAAGACGCAATAAAAAAAAAAGAACGGGCTTCATCTGAGAAACTGAGCACTTACGAAGAGACCATGCATGGTAGGGAGTACCCAGAGGAAAACCGGGCAATATTTTGCATTAATCTGCATTTTGTTCATTAATACTCTGGCTCTAGAGCTTTGATCTTTCGCGCGAAGACTGGGCCTCTCTCCAAATAGCGTTCGATCATGCGACGAATAGCCTCAGTGACAGAAAAGATTCGCCGTATATTGAAAGCAAGAAAATGGGCCTCATTTGTGCACTGAAAGCCGACACTATCGATATTTCGCACAATTCATTAATTAGGGACTGCTAAATATCCACTCTTATTATAATCTAAATGCGAATCCCCGGTCTCTCTCGTTTATCTACGTCTACTGTCGCCAACTGTTAGGAAGAACCCCTCCTGACCAATCGGTGGGATGCATTAGGTCAGCGCTTTTGTTTTTCTTCTTTTCCTAATAAATCAAGCGTGTTGAAATCATGTCAGACTAAATACTAATGAGAGGTGACTTCTGCGAATCCTAATAGTGCATTCCAGCGGATGAATGAGTGAAGAAAAATGAGATACGGGCTCTTTAATGAATCGCGGATAGGTTTGTCTTGCGGCATGCCTATAGCATGCTAACTCCTGATGGTAATCGTAAGAAATAAATTGGCACGCACATTGTACGTGACAAAAACAAAAAAAGAAAATGCAGAGAACGTACACAACACAGAGCGTACAAAGTAATTAAAGTATCTCGTTGGCTCCAGTGTTTCTCAGAGTGAATAAAAGCGTCTTTGTCGCGCGGGATACGCATACGTGGCACTGGGTGATACGCATAAACTCGACGAAGTAAGTGTCGTCCGTCAAGGTACGACAGTCTCATGTATATTCAGTGCTGCCATTAGGGCGGTTCTTTCAGATGTGAATCCATCTGCAAGAGCAGACTAAGTGGAAGAATGATTTATTCGAATGTAGTAAAAAATGTTGGCAAGATTTCTGTCACGGGCTTCTCCACAGACCATCAATTGTTTATTGATTAAAGATGACAACATGAGGTAAAATGAAGGCTTAGAAGCAATAAACATCCCAACAGAGTTTGTTGCCGCGATTTAGTGGGGGAGGAAGAGCACTTCCCAAATGCGCTCAAAAAATGCTCATCGCAAGCGCCCTCGTATGACTCGGCGACACCAGCCTTACGAGAATGAATTGTGGATTCTGAAGGTTGTCTGTAGGCTCCTTGAAGAAAGCTTTGCCTTCTAAGCGACTTGTCCTCTTGTCTATGTAGAGTCTATATAGGCTGTTCATATATTATTATTATTATTGAAAAATCTATTTGCTTGATCCCCGACTTCTGAACAGAAATTCTGTACAAATCTGCCGTCAAGAAACGTAGGACCATATTTACGCAGGCTCTCTGTAGACGAACTACCGCCTTCGCACAAGAAATAACGATACGCATCTACAGAGTGCTTAAATAAATTTTAGTGCAGGCTCAAGTGCCCTCACGTCCTTTCGAGAACGCACTTTTAGAAACATCGAAGACCTTTGCCCTCCGCAACGGTGTGTCTGTTCTCATTGCTCAAATAAGAAAACAGAAACCGTTTATTTTGCTCAACGTTTACTTGCTTTCACCTCGGACTTAACACTCGACAATTTTGACATGCATTTATGTCTATTTCTCTTTCTTCCTGCGGCAATCAAATCAGCGCACGGCACACCACCAGCATTTCCGGCCACGCACGTCAAGTTGAACCCACGAATGGGAAAACTTAGTATTCACTGAAATGCGCTTGCCTCATCACGCACTTCATTCCCTACTGCGATTGTTCGCGGTGTGCGCCAACTCCGTCCACTGAGCAGTTCTCCTCTGCCCCCATCGCCATTTGCCCGCATCCCCAAGTTCAGCAAAAAAAAAAATGTTATGCGGCGCAGGCCAAGCGGCAACCTAATGCGGGACCATTCGTCTCCACAGAACGCGAGCCACGGTTAATTAGATTCGCTACTGTGTCAAGAATTCAGGACAGTTCACCCTTTCTTTTCTCCCGAAAGCGAACAAACGAGCAAACCGAGCCGCTATTGGTCTCGGCAGATGAGTTCGATTAAGTGTATCGGGCTCCCTCGGTCCCTGCCGCCATTCACTCTAGGGGTATAGTCCTCCTCGGCCCCTGACTCCGCTGTCCTGGCGTCCGGACCTCTTTTCTCGGGTGGATGACGAAGGAGGGCGGAAAGGAGAGTGGGGGGGAGGGGGGCGTGTGTTCGGGGGGCCAGAGCGGGGTGGCCATTGTGCTCAGCTGCGGCTCACAATGGCGGTGCGCTTGGCGGCCTCTTTCTCGTCCCCTTGGGAGACTTTGTTATGGGTCGAGGGATGGCCAGGGCCACCATCGCTCAGTCTCAATTTTCCGCCGGAGCTGTTCCGCTTACGGAAGCGCGCCATTGGCTGAGATTGCTTCGCGAGGGAGAGACGACGACCGCGCGGCATGTTCGCCCGGAAAGGCATTGCCTTTCTCTGTCCTCGTTTTCAATTCAATTTTTTTTCTTCTTTTCGCTCATTCCGCCTTCTATTAAACGCGCGTTCTTTCCATCCAGCTAGGCTCCAAAGATAAGTGACTCTTTTGCCCTCAAAGTTCCTTGCTCATTATCAATGGATCGCGGAGCCTGCTTGTTCCCTTTCATAATAGGTGCAGGTATCGGAAGGAACACAGCGTGAGGCTGTCGTTGAATGATTCCCGAATCTGCTGGCTGGCCGATGTGGGCTGCGTAGGCAACGGTATTATACGCGGTACACGTCGACCATCTCGAGATCCCGAGATGGACGCCTCGTCCATATGAAGAACGTTTCTGTTGTTCGCAAAAGAGATGGTCCATCCGTATACGGGGAATATATATATATATATATACGTTTCCCTGTACATCTAAGCCCCATTGTTATATTCTATTCTTTAAAGCATAAGTGGCCCCTCTCCCATGAACTTGCTGCCAGAGTCTATCAGAAATTGTCTGCGTGATTGGCACAAACTTAACCCTTGAAATCCCCAAATTATAAGGGATGGCTCAAAAAAGAATGCTTGGTTATTCTGGTATAAAGTAACTCGGGGTCACGTGGGCGAAAATCACCGAAGAGGCCCCGTGTGCTTTTATAGGTGCCATTTTGCTGTACAATTCCTATGAGTATCAAAGGGCCTTAGCGGGACATATACCACAAAAATTAAACCTCTATGTGAAGATTAAGCATATGAGATACTTCCGGGTGCCCCTCGAAGCCCAACAACTTCGTCAGAGAAATACAACATCATGATTGAGGGTGTACGAGGAGCTACGTTGCGCAGGGTTTCAGGGTAAATTACACAACACGTAATTCCATTACGCAGATCAAATTTCTACGCACTGCGAGTTCCTGCGTTCCGGTAGCTGAGCACTGCGAAAACTCACCTTGTTCTCAACAGAAGGGCGGCATGGCTGGTGTGTCACCACGCTCGAAACCTGAAGAAAAGAACAAAATTTATCCGAAAGGGTTCCACAACTTCGCATTGCATTTGAACTCTCTTTTTTAATCTATCTAGAGAAGGAGGCTTCTACGGCCACCCAAACTCAAGCATCTAGGGCTTGGATGTCCTCTTTCAGCCGGGAAAAGCAGTACCTCAGACGACCTTGTCCATAGCTACGTTTCCAGCATGTTACCACGATTTCGACTGGGCTCTACGACTTCACAACCTTACAGATAAACCTAGATTTACCTGTTTGCGTGTCAAATCTGGCCACTAGTACGGTATTAAATTTATGTTCTTCGCTTCACGTAGATTCCAAGATGTGCGTTGGATCTGCATACTTTTTCAAACACTAAAACAACACGCAACTAATCACACTAAGCGAACCAATACATTGCGCTGACCATTTGCCAGCGTTTTTGTCTTTGTTCCAGCCATTAAGCAATACTTCTTGTCTGACTGTTCCTGCTCTTTCGTTCAGAAATGCAATGCTTCAGTACTGCGAGTGCTAATTATTTTTTTCTGTCCATTTGTGATGAGAGTCCAACATTTATGTATCGCGAAATTCCTCCATAATCTTATGCCCGCTTAGTAAAAACAAAGCTAGCCAGCAAAAATATCCAGAAATTTACAGGAAATTAATAAAGTGCTAAAAATATCACTTCCGCACTCAATTAACGAAAAACCGTAATCAAACTAGGGAACAATATAGAAAGTGCAAGAACCGAAGCACATTTCCTTGTCCCCATCTCCGCGAAGACCATACCGCAAATAAACACTTCTTATAAAAAAAAACTGACATTCTCTAGTCACAATTCTTTTTCCAGACCATCGTTTTATACCTTCTAGGCCCTATGGTTGCAGAATGTAACCAGCACGAAAAATTGCTCGGAAACAAGTTCGAACGGCCCATAGAAAAAAAAATACGAAGCGATTACAGTGGAGCTCAAGGAATATCTGTGACGTGACTTAATTAGCATTGCTAATGAATGTAAATTGTGGATTCCCCCCCTTTCTTTTCGCCTCTATTTTTGAATACGGCGAAGTCACCGACAAGGGAGGGGGACGGAAAGGGGGGGGGGGGGGGTAGGAACGTGCCCTATTTCTTCCTTTGATTCATGGAAGGCTCCGGTCTCGGGCGTAGACCCAAGGCGCCCCTGGTTCGCACCTTTGACGCTCGTACCTCGGCGGCAACGGGCCGCATCGAGTGATAAATGAACTGGGCCGCCTCTGAAAGATTGTTTTAACTGCGCTTCATTTATGCACATACGCGCGCACGCACTGTACACACGGACGGACGCACACGAGAGAGATACGTATGCAGAGAGAGGTAGAGGGCGTTTCAGCAGTGCCCACCAAACCAGGAATAAAAAAGAACACGGCACGGAGAATAGAATCGAGGGAAAAGGCCTGCCTCGTACCGCGCGCAAGAAAAGAATGAGAGACGGCGAATAGGAGCGCAAGAAATGAATTTCACGCCCGACGTGTTCGCAAATGATGTGCGAACCACCAAAGCGGAATTGCGTACAAAAAACGACCGCTGTATATATTCATTGCGGGAAGATAATTATAGCTCGCACGATCCCTTTTTACCCGGCGGAGAGTTAGGTTAATACATGCAGGACGATTTAAGAAAACGTAAAGTGCGGAAGAAGGGATGGGGGAGGGTTCGCCTCGTCTAAGGAGTGTTCTTTTACGATGCCAGCTAATTGCGTGGATGTTTATTTAGTTCTTCTCGCCCGGTTTCCTTTATTTTTATTTCAGGCAGTCATCTGTGAGGTGGCTAATATTTACAGATACAAATGATCATATCGCAATGCAGTCATGTGCATTAGGGGAAAACAACGTGGTATAGTAAAAGCGTGGACATAATTTCGACAATAACTTCATGACGTTTATTCAAAATCAGGCAAAATCAACAGGATGCATGCTATCGAACAAGAGTACCGGTAGGATTTTCTTAGAACATAAACGTCAAAATAATCTTGCAGGTTGGTTTTTTTCGTCTATCTTTGAGTCTTCTTGCCTCGGCAACCTCAAAGCATTTCGTGCACAATGCAAACCTTCCCACGTGCCAACGTTGGGGTGCGCGATAAAGAACACCAGGTGGTCCAAATTAACCCAGAGTGCTCCATTACAGCCTCTATCATAACCTTTGTGCCGCTTGCAGGCGATAAACTCCATCAATCATTGTCCTCTTTGGCGCGCCTCACGCTCCTCTGATGTTATCATGGACATTTTTCCAGAAAACAAATATCTGATATGCTAATTGCAGCTTCTTTGTACTCATTTTGTAAAATTATTGCTTGAGCATGTTAAGCTATACATAACACGATTGCTTTCTAGACAGGCTGGCACTTCTTGTTTTTGTCAAAAAAAAAGAGAGAAAGACCCCGCAGCGACCAATACAACTTTCTTTCTTTCTTTCTGTCTTCCTTTCTTTCATTCTTGCTTTCTTTTTTAATACAGGCTGTTTAGTGTCTTCAGATTTTGGTGTCTTCAGACAACTTAATTATAATGCTAAGATAAACGGCTAGTGAAATGTCATTCACATAGAATAAGAAAAGAATTCGCCTAAAAGAAAGAGGTCATAAGGGATTGGCAGGGAGGTTAACCAGGCTGAGCTCGGTAGGCTACCCTGTAGTGACCTCAGAATGATACTTTTGCGAACCTGAAACCAAGTGGAAGTAAGCACGAATCACTCCCGCAGAAACAAACTGAGATCGGTTGATAAAGCAACGCCAGGATATAAAGGATTGAAATTATAAATTTCGTAGATTTCCTAGAGCCTTATTGTACATTATACAATAAAGGTCTTGTCAATATATTCAAATAACGAAAGGTCAACTTGCGTTGAAGCGCCTAATGTTAGCGTGATTTTGTGAGCGAGTCACACAAGCTGTGAGGTGGTGGATATACCATTACAGAAAGCAGGTTGGGAATTAGACAGTTTCTAGGCCCAAGGTGGTTCGTAATGATATTGCAATTGTGTGCTCAAGAATTTTGCATCATTTGCGGTTTTTGTATAATTTTAAGCCATTAGCTGCCACTATGAGAGAATTTTCAGTTAGGTTTGTTTTTACATATGCGTTAGTACAAGCTACGGCTGAAAGCAACCCTACGCAGACACGTAGGGAAGACGATTGCAGGCTAATAACTGCACAAGGAGGCAATTAACAACTTATTCATGCTACTTTTTAATTTTACAATACGAAGCTTAGAGATAATCAAACTAAGCTTTGCATCGGAAGATGGAAAGTGTTACCATTAAATACCCCCCCCCCCCCTACAAAAACCCAACACACTGGCTCAGCGAGAGAAAGTGAGCGTCAAACACATCCGTAAAATTAAAAAAAAAGCACACCCTCTGACGGTTGCGTATTATTGTGACACGTTCATTTGCATACTTCGATCAGATTGGCGCTCGCCAACGTATAGCCGACAATTTCTATAGCTTTTATATTAAAGCCTTTTCTCGTCGTCTCGTGCGCTCTCCTCAACGCGATCTCGAGCTTCAACGCTTCCTAGCACCGCCTCCTCCCCCCACCCCCCACCCTCTTTTTTTTTTTTTTTTTTTCCACGGTGCACGGGTTTCTCGAGTGCCGACAGCGATATCCGTGTAACCCCCGGCGCGCCTCGAAGCCACTCGCAACAAACTGCTCGCAACTGCATGCATATGCAGCAGCGAGCAGAGGACGGCAGTGCACGCCATAACGCGCACCACGCGGCGTTGCCGTCGCCGCGACTGTCGCTAATCGCCCACTTCTCGCTAACGATCCTGCATATACGCGGCTCGCAGGCGCACAGGCGCGCCCTCTCCCGGCCGGCGAATCACCCACTCGTGGCGCGGTCGCCTGGTAGATCCGAGCGCGACGTTGAGCAACTCGGGGAGGTGGGGGGACCTGCACTTGACATGAACAAAATCGCAACGGGCTCTTAGAGAGTAAAAAGAGAGGCACCCCCATCACCCACGCACCCTCGTCTCTGCGAATGCCGTCGGCTAGCACCAACGCCACCGTACGTGACGTTCCGCTGCCACTGGAAGTAAGCGCGTGTAAAACTCGGGGGCCGATTTTAAACTTCGGCTCATACGGAATAGCCCTATATACCGTATATATGCGCTCGTATGTGTCCGCGCTATTGTGTAATGTCGGCGCACCACTCGCGTTGCGAAATCGGAGAGAAGTGCGCGCTGGTCCGTAAGTCGGGAAAAGTTTCCGGGCCATTTGTGGTGTGAGGCCGGAGCTTGAATGAAGTTTACAGGTGAAGTTTGGGGAGAATCAGAAGCTGGAGGGTGTCTTCGATTTGTGTAATGTGCGTGCAAAACGCTCGGCGTTCACGCCAAATGATTTTTTAATGTCCGAAGCATAAGGAATAGCTAGTTTACTTATATGCAATGACGAGGTTTCATATTGTTCTTTATTTAGTATTATCTGACTGAATGTTTGTGCTTTAAGCGCTGCTTCTGCTTTTATGTCAATGTGTCCGTTGATAGCTGGATATTGTGTCGTTATTTCTTGTAACTGTCAATTTTCGATTGTTACATTGTTATTTATTATTTGTCATTTGTCTTTAATATGGCCTTTATATCTGTTGGCTGAAACACACCTTTTCGTGACCCTTAAGTCTGCAGACAGTGTCAACCTTCCTATCGTAGATTCTTTTCTGCCGTCTTTCCCACATGTACGCAATTAATTATTTATATGAATATTGCCTCCCGCGTGTACAGTGTTTTGCAGAGGCTAATGTACTTACGAAACTGGCGCATTACTCGTCGTTTACGTTATTAGCTGGGAAAACATGCGAAAGTTGGCTGCTAAAAATCTTGTCATATCAACATCAGTGACGAACACAAAGCTTTAAAAGAACAACAAATATGTTTTGAAAAAGCGTAGGGGTAAGAAAAAAAAGCGGTTCGCAATAACTATCTCCAAAGTAGGGTTTACGGAAATATTACTGAACAGAAAAGGAAAAGGATGGCAAAACGGTTCAGTTGGAACATGACAGCAGCACACAGCAAGGTGGCTAACAGTGTTTCGTTTTGTGAACGACTATTTTTCTTTGTTAATCGTGCCAGCAATATCTAGACTACGGCTACTGTCCTAAAGGTATTTCAGGAAAGAGGTAATAAACTTGATTTCCCCAGTGAACTGCCAAGCCTGAGATGCTTCACTTTCTAGATCTGTCATTATGCTTTAAACCAGGGTACGTCTTTCGGTTCTATTGCCCTAGATTTGTTAGGCCTTTGTTATATTTCCCTTCGGATTACTTCAAATCATTCCAGAATAATTCAGCAGAATCATTCCCGTAGATAGCAAACCGTTTGTAAACATTCGGGGTAGTGGGTACTGGGCCGTAGAGTTGCGACAAAAAAAAAAAATGTCGCAGTTTCGCCCGAAAGGCGAAGCATCAATTGCGACAGTAAATTAGTAGAGAGCTATACGGAGTAAGGATAGTGGTTTTATCAGCTGTATAAACTTAGACATGCAGCAGCATCAGCAACGCGCAGAACTGTTGTCGACGCCGTCAGTGTTTTGCCCGCGTTCGCACCGAACGCGCGCGGCGTTGGTGACTGTTGCCGGTGCCTCTGGGGGCGGCTCGGAGGCTTTCCACGAGATCAGAATGGGACGGTCGTCGAGCAGCGCCGGAAATCTTAGCCACCTTCTCGCCTCGCAACGTTTTAGGGGCGAAGCTCCTTAGGGCGTGGGTCTGTCCTTCCTCCGTATGTAGCCACCTGTAGTTTTATGAAGTGTTCACTAGATGGCATAAGTGGTAGCCACCTGTAGTTTTATGAAGTGTTCACTAGATGGAGTAAGTCCGTAGCTCTGGTTGGCATGGAGACCGCTATGTATGTATGTATGTATGTATGTATGTATGTATGTATGTATGTATGTATATACATGTATATACGCATATATACATGTATATGTATAATATAACCGGAATCCGACTTCCGCTTCTGTTGCCACTTCCGGTTCCGCTTCCGGTTCCGGAAGCCAGCTTCCGGCTTCCGGAGAACGCTTCCGGCGTTTTTCTCTCTCGTGCGTAGCTAGGTGCGCTGCGTTGCACAAGGGCGTTCGTTCCCGACGCGCGTTCTCTTTCTCTCGTTCCCGACGCGCGCTCTCTTTCTTTCTCGTCCACAGCTAGGGGCGCTGCGGTGCACAAGGGCGTTCGTTCCCGACGAGCGCTCTCTTTATCTCTCGTCCGTAGCTGTGGATTACCAGAATGATCCCCCGGTGCTTCGCCC
Source organism: Dermacentor silvarum (assembly GCF_013339745.2). Taxonomy (NCBI): domain Eukaryota; kingdom Metazoa; phylum Arthropoda; class Arachnida; order Ixodida; family Ixodidae; genus Dermacentor; species Dermacentor silvarum. The sequence goes on from NC_051159.1 coordinate 121,722,596, forward strand.
ATTCATCATTATTCACTTCGTGAATATGCTGTGATTTTTTATATAAATACGCATTTGGTGCCGCAGCTAAACGTCGCCTCCCCTCCCTCCCTCCCTCCCTCCCATCCTCCCACGGCATTTAGCGTGATAGAAGAAGTCACGTTTGCTCTCTATATATGGTGATGGTAAAGGAGGAAAGAGACGTTTAATTCTGCAGCCCTTCAGGGAGCACGGCGCAGAACACGCGTTTGCTCTCCGACGTGTGTTCGCTCCCCGTGAAAGCGCGCGTCCCTCGCGCCCTTTCACTCGCACATACAGCGTCCGGAGCGCGGCGACAATTTCATCGCCGTTGACATCATACGGAACCTCACGGCGACGGCGACGACGACGACGCCGACGGCAGAAATCCGCTTTGGAGTGTCCATATAATTGCTGTCGCAATAAAAACATGAAACCCATCTGCAGGACGAACCACAACCACGACTTCTTTCTGGGGTTTTACGTGACAAAACCAGTTCTGATTATGAGGCACACTGTAGTGGAGGGCTCCGGATTAATTTTGACCACCTGGGGTTCTTTAACGTGCACTACAACGCAAGCACACGGGCGTTTTTGCATTTCGCCTCCATCGAAATGCAGCCGCCGCGGCCGGGATTCGATCCCGCGACCTCGTGCTCAGCAGCGCAACGCCTTAGCTGACTGAGTCACCGCGGCGGGTAACCACAACCACGACGAAACGACAAGTAAATCTATAATATAGTCTGTAAGGTTGTGCGGCGTCACGTGGAAACCTACAACAGCAATGTCATAAAGCGCAGCCAGAATTGTTATTGAAGTTTGTTTTCGATCCTTGCGCTAATGATCGCTATTTGGGAATATTTCTTTCACCAGAACAAATGAGAAAGAAATGAGAAAACGCACGTGATAAAGAAAAAAAAAAGAACACTAGCAATATTGTTCACCCCGTACTCATAATGTCCTTAATAAAGAGTTGGGAACAAATGTACCTAACTGTACCGATTCTCCCATAAAGAGCACCATTTGACTTCTTGTGCCAGCCACATAGCTTTCCGGCTTTGTTTTCCGTTTCTCTTCTTTTATTCCCTTTGATCACCTTTTCTTCGACGTTTGGTGTTCCAGCTGCATTTGTTCTGCCTCAGTCATCTGTTTTTTATATATATATACCTTCGTGTGAGTTGCTACATTTTGAGAACCCTCCGCAAACACTTCGTCATTCTTCAGAGCTCTCTGGGAGCGCCTTGGTGAATAGCGCCGATCTTATAATAGCACGTTGTCGGGGCGCAATGAAGAGCAGGACCTCCGTGCTAAAGGCGCTTAGTACTTACACTCTCACCTCCCTCTCCTCTTTTTCTTTTCTCGCCGTTTTCTCGTCGTCGCATTCAGGAGCACGCAAAGTAGAAACGAGTCACGCCATCGCTATACAGAGTCGACGACCACCAACACCGCCATAATGGGGTTCCAGCTCTTGCCGGCCGAGACTACATACTACTAGCGCCCCGGCCCACTTCAGAGTGCGTGCGTGTCACTGGGCAATATATTTTAGGGAACCCTTCCTCCGCTCGCCGCTCCTCGTAATTAAATGCAGCTGCATTACGGCTAGAGGCACGCGCCTGCTCTCCGCTCGCAGGCGCGGGCACGTTAATCAGCGCCCATGGGCGCCGCTTTCGAGTAATGCAAACAAACGCTTGGAAGACCGCGCGCAACACTTCAGGTCGTGGTTCGCAAGCGCACTCGCGTCGTTTACACCGGGCGTGAGCATAATACGGCGTGAGTCCGTGTCATCATCGCGGTGCTGCCCAGGTCGCAACGTGCGCGCAGATTTTCTTTCATTCACTTCGAATGCTCGCCCTCGGCCGACGATTATTATTCGGATGCGTCGACATTAGCGGAATAAACAAAAGGGCATCTTTATCGCCGTCTTGCTTAAGGGTGTATAAACAGGACGGCTTCGCACGATTTCAGAACAAACATTTGCTTTGATGGCATCAGCGCTTTTGCTGCAAGCGGCGTCTGTAGCACCGTCGACAGTTTGTAATAATTCATAGAAGCGGCGGAAATGGTTGACTTTATAGTAGTTTGTCGTCGTTTGTTTCTTTCTTACGGAATAATTCGTCGGCTGTCAGAAAGCAGCTACAGGCACGCTATGACGCCTTGGTTAAGGAAAAAGTTAACTTTTTTTAGCTAGATGTGCTGACACGCGCCGATTGTCTATCTTGCTGCGGTGGCAGTTTTTGCCCCGGCTCACCACTGTTACAAGGTATCACTCAGCGAAAGACGCGACGTGACTGTATGTAATGACATATCATGTAATGGCAATGACAGTACATCTATGACTCAAGACTACAACGTCACAGTATGTAATGTATGCCACCTGCAGTAGTAGTGTGTTTTCTTCATTCGAAGTACATTGCATTTTCAGTCAAAAGATTAACAAGGGACAGGCATCTCATTGTGCTGACTGGCATGTCTGATTTTATTTATACTACAATGCTGCCAACTTGGATGGCGTTTTAGTAATGGACCGGACGACCTCGTGTTGTGTAAAATGGCACCCATGCCTGGATGCACGCGAAGTCGTCTGTAGGTTTGAAAAATAAATGTTTTCTTTGTTTACTGCGATAGCAATTATATGTACACTCTCGGCGAATTTGCACCGTTGTCATCGGAGTCGCCGTGATGTTCCGTACACACACACACACACACACACACACACACACACACACACACACACACACACACACACACACACACACAGACGCTATATGTGTGTATAAACATGGTAGCACAAACACACGTGCGTGCGTGCGTGCGTGCGTGCGTGCGTGCGTGCGTGCGTGCGTGCGTGCGTGCGTGCGTGCGTGCGTGCGTGCGTGCGTGCGTGCGTGCGTGCTACATGTTTATCTACACCATTACTCCGACCCCGTTTTATGGTCTTGACTGCATTATTCCTTACAATTTCTTACATTTGATTCGCACCGTGTGCCTCCCATCGTACATCCTCTCACACAATTCAAAAGTGATAATCGATTAGAGTGCTCAGAATCTGAAAGGGATGCAATTTCACTGGCACTGCTCTTTACCGGCAGTGCAGTGGTGTCTTCCCAAACCATAGAAATGCAGCCAAACCTGATAGAGATTCTTGTCTGCGCTATCGAAACCAGGCACCAAGATATATATTCTTAATTGAATCATATAATCTAGCCATTAACCGCGCAAGTTGAGCGATTCTATTTCAGGGTTTGATCTTATGTCAGCAGTGTGTCAAGTGAACCTGCCGCCAGCTATCCGACGGACGGGTACGAACACTGAAGGCCCGGCGCCACAATCAAAAATGATGATGATGATGAAAACTTTATTTTTTTGCTAGAGGCGCAATAACCCTTAGCCGAAGCGCTTTCCTGGCATAAATCTGACGGGAAACCATCATTGTTTGTCAGTGCAAGCGCACAAACAAACGCCAATGAAGGTGGTATTATTATTATTATTATTATTATTATTATTATTATTATTATTATTATTATTATTATTATTATTATTATTATTATTATTATTATTATTATTATTATTATTATTTGCAAATGCAGGTATTATTCGTTAGCTTGCGCAAATGCACATTCGTGGACCTATCGTGCGATCTTCCATATTTTCCCTCTTTTTTTTTTACCGCGAGAATGGTTAAAAGCTAGAAATTAGGCTTTCTATCTTCGTCTATTGTCGTCATTTCTATCGATCGTGTCGTCGTCTGGCCACCTCCCAATTGTCGGTTTCACCCTCGCCAAACATCGAAGGAAAACCACAACCTCGATTCCCAGTGGTCGTGGTTGTCGCCAAACTAAAGCCCCTTCGGCAATGTGCGGTTGAAAGCCACGCGCGCTAACCAATGCGCTAATGCGCAATGGGGTTAACCATGCAGCCGCATTTTGGAGGCTACCACAAGCAAATCAGTTGTGCTGATGCCCGAAAGGGGTAAGAAATATCGTAAAAGGGAAAATTCGTTCATCCACTACACAGTAGCCGAAGCTACCAAGGAAACTCAATTACCGGTTTCGAAGACCTTGTGCGCTTGTCGAACAAGTTGGTTTTGAGAAGATGGCTGTGTGCGCGGCGAAGAACCTGAGGCTGCCGCCAAAAAAAAATAATATGATTAAAATTCAACTAGGTGAAAATAGCGTTGTCTGTGTTTTGTCTTCTTCTGCTGTTTTCGTCTAGTCGCGCGGCACATTTTCATCACAAATTCGAACCGCCTAGCCCGCCACCAAGCGTTAGCGCAGTGACCTTCAGAGCCAAATAATTTTTTTTCATAACGTTTTCTGAAGCAAAGTGTGTGTATCGAACGAACTCAACTGGCCTACTTCCTAACCCATAACCGTTGTCGGTGTTAATTAAATTATTAAGGGGAGAATTATGGGGAAAGCTGTTTCTAATACAAGAGGGACAATAGGTGGTAAAATGATGATGGAATAGTGGCAGGGTGCCCCGTTTCAACAGTGCCTTTTGCGACACTGGGAAAACTGAAGTGAAACAATGGGAAAGAAAGAGAATGAACCACCACAAGAGAAGCCGCGCATGATGGTTCACCCACGGCTTCTGCCGAACACCGTGGAGCCGTGGTGTTTGGCAAACAATCGTTTGCAAATAAAGTTGTCTCCCTATCTCTATCTCTCTATCTATCTCTCACTGGCTATCTCTATCTACTGTCACTTTATGTTTACCTTTCTCTATACTCTCTCTATAATCTTTTCACTTTGCCTCTATATTAGTCTCTCTCCATCTATTCCTAATCTCTATTCGCCATTATCTCTCTCGCGCTTGTTTCCCATTGTTTATCTTTTTACCTGTCTATCTCTAGCACTATATCTATATTCCCATCTATCTCTGCATCTCTCTCCATCTCTATCCATCACTATCTCTCATCATCTATCTTTCTTTCTCTCTCTCTCTCTCTCTCTCTACCATCAACTTGGTACCTTCCGCTCACTCTCACTCTCTTTCTATTTCTCTGCCCGTCTCAAGCTCTCTTTCTATCTATATCTCTTCCTGTATCGCTATCCCTATCTTATTCGTCTACCACTCGAAGTGAGTACTTCCCACAGCTATTAAGCGAAAAGGATAAAAACAAGTTGCGCCTAGTATCACTGTCGGTGCATTGCATTTTGGCCGAAATGGCTCAAAAAGCACGAACGCCAAACGAGATTCCAATTGCGCTGCAAGGGAGCCAATATTTAAGTAAGCACAACATTGAGTTTCCGATGCTTGAATGTTTTTTTGGAGACGGTGAAGTAAGTGTTCTTTATCGAATTTCACTTAGCAACATGTCAGTAGAGCGCGCCAAGTTTCACGTACATCGTGCGGGAGCAACACGGCTCTTATTCCTACGGAAAACGCCGCTCGAGGCCTTCGATCCTTCAAAGCACTTGTGTCACGTTGTTAAATGTGAACGTTACGGAAACGCCTTTACGAAACGCGCGAAAAATAATGAAAATGATAGGCTTAGCTAATGCCGTCAGAATGCCTAAGGACACGGGAACATCAACTATTTACTTCAAATCTAGTTAGCAACTGCTGCGAAAACGAAATCTTCTCCAAAAGAAATGCTCATGACGTCTTTCGATGCCAAATTTCTTTATCCTATGCATTAGACTTTCGCACCAAAAGGTTTTCTTCAAGTATGCAGAGCCACCTGCTTTTAAACGCAACATTAACAAAAAAGTTAAACAGACACAAGTCCCACAATGAGAGATTTCTAATTCTCGCTTATCTGTCTTCCTAGCGCTCGGAATTCGTTAAAAATCCCGAATATCTGCTCGGTCGCCCGGGGGCAAATGGCTGCAGTCTTTGCTACCATGTGATTGGGAAAACTAAATGCATTGCTACATGCATACAGAAAATGAGACACAGGCCACGAGATTACAGCGACACGGTTTTTCCTCTAATTTCCGCATCAGCACGTGTTAGCTAAGCCACGTTTCACTTCCTTTCCTTTATCTATTTCTCCGTCCCTAATTCATTCTCTCACCTTCACTTCCTTTTCTCTCTTTCTCTCTCTCTCTCTCTCATTCAGCTCCGTCGCATGCGTGCAAGCTGTTACTAATGCCGTGGCTCCACCACTGGCATCGCTAGCAGGCGATGGTGCCTCCGCCTTCGCTGGCCGTTGTTGCCTCAGTCGCAAGCATCGGTACGGAGGAGGCAGCGCGAACAACGAACGCACCACTTCCTGAACGCGTCTTATTAGAAACCACGTCCCCCCGCCCCCTCCCCCGTCAGCTGCCTGCATGTGTTTATCTTCCTCTTTAAACATTGAACGTTGTCCTGATTCGTTCCGTTCTTTCTCTCATCCACCCGCTGCCCGAGTTACGCGCCTGCATTAAATGGGCTGACACGGCGGTTCTGCGCGCGTGATTCTTGAGGCTGCTCTCTTTCTTTTCTTCTCCGGCAATCGTTCTTTTTTTTTTATGGATGCGATTTTCGTGCGGGGGGCCGAGTACGAGGAGGAGGAGCGCATTTCTCAGCGAAAGACGCTCGAAGAGGACCATTAATTTCATTGGGATAAGCAAGGGGCCTCTGCATCGGCGGCAGCGCGCGGTCCCGACTTATGTGCGCTCCTGCATCGGACATGGAACAACTCGATATACTGCCCGCCCGGTCTTTCATTTTTTTTTTTTCTTTATGGCGGGCGAGAGCGAAGCGGGAGGTTGGGGGCGAGCGGGCGTCCGCCGCAGAGCTGCAAGGAGCGTGTTCCGGCATCGAAACAAGCCATTCCCCAAGGCTCTCTCCAAACATGGGACGTTTCTAAATTACCCCCCGATATTGCGTTTGTCGACGCCCCGCCTTCTGCGTGCTCTCGATGACGCAGCCGCTCTTGGCTCGGTCCTTGGCTTGTATTTACGACAGCGTCGTAGCGTCCAGCGTTGTGAACGCTACGACGTACGATTGCCCACTTTCGTCTGTTTCTTGGTTCTTTCTCTCTCTCACACACACACGTTTTCAATTCACGCGCTCAGAAGTATACGCGCGTGCATGCGTGCGTGCGCGCTTGTAATTTCGACGTCGGGCAACTTACTCTGCGAGACATTTTAACGGGTGACACATTCGTTTAGCGATTCCGAGCTCGAGTCGAGCGTCGATATATATATATATATATATATATACCGTCTAACTTGCGTCACTTCTGGTGACATCGGTAAGCGGTTCCGCAGGCGCCCCGTAATTGCGAACTGCTTCGGAATTTAAATTGCCCACTGGTTCATGACTTAACGTTGTTCGACGATGTAAAAAAAAAACATGTAAGAAGTCGAGATTGCAACCGCCTGCCTGCTTCCATCGCTGCTATTCAGGACAATGCAAGCTTCAAAGCAGCCTTCAACAACACATTACGTTAAACTTTATTGCTGCACATGTATGCACGTTACTATAATACGTACCCCTCCTTTCTGTATTGCTTTCGGGCCTGGAAAATATTTAAATAAATAAAATGAATGAATATAACGCAATCAACAACAGTGGAACGTGTCCGCAAAAAAAATAGCATGCACGAGTGCGCGCCAGCAAGTTCAGCAGCGCTTCTTGCCAGATCTATATAGTTTCGCTTTGAGCGAACGGTAATAACGTTGCTTTTCCTAAGAGCACGTCGAGCGCCTGTCAGTATTAATACCGCTAATTGCGTATCGCACAGTCTAGCTTTTCAGAGATGAAAGGAAGTGTCTTTGTTTCCAGATGGTACTGAATAAAAGCAAGAGAGCTGGACAAATATCATTTCTTCGGGCGAGTACACCTATTTCTTCGAATGTTTCAGTGCGTCCTAAATGTCATTGTTAATACAGCTAGCTCTTGTTTAAGATTAGCCATTTCCGAGCACATTTCATTCTTCCTGTGGCTTATTCTTGTCTTAATAGCAGCATTGTTGATAAGCTTTACAAGAACCTAAGGGCACGCGATATTCTGAACATTTCAATACGCACGGAGCACTTACAACGAAGGAATACTGTAAAACCTACAGGCTCTTCTTTTGCGGTTCTACTGGCCACACTGTATTTTCAGTTATTGCATTTGTAATGCAGCTGGTTTCACAGTAAAGACCAGTGACTCAAGAATAGGGCTGCTTCAAATAGATTGTCACTCAGAATTGTGATTGCAATTCAACTAGAACGTAATTGAAAAGCTGGAAAACGCGGAAGACACCAATCTATCCGTTTACCTGGTGAAAACGAAGAGTATGTTTTTCGAACGCGATTCATTTACGAAAGCCCTTTATTGCTAAACGTCGCGATAAGAGAATAAGGAAGGCCTCCCCCCCCCCTCTCCCGCAAGAATTCATGTGCTAGAATCAGCCTTCTGCTGAAGTGCGTCCCACTGTTTGTACACAGACAAAATTCCAAGCCGTACCACAAATCAGACAACCTAGAGATCTCGTTTGAAGCTAACTGCAAAAAAGGGGGTGGAGGGGGGTGTTATAGATTTTAAAAAACACTTGTATTTCACCCCTCCTTACTTGAAATTTCGCTGATATAACACCTGTGTTTTAAACGCAACCTCCGCCCTCTTGTCACCCTCTTAGAAACAACAAAGCATATAGGGAATCCACATTCCGGGAAATGTCGATAAAATCCGCTTAGGCAAGCCGCAATCCGTGGGATTTCAGTGAAATCCACACAAATGCGACTGTAGAATTTCCTCTGCTTTGAGCACTCAAGCCAGAGAAAGCAAAAGTTAGTTGGATAATGGGAGGACAATTTGATTCAGTGGTCTCCTCGGCCATTCTGCGGGCGTTCGGACAATTGAGCCATTCTCCCGCTGCTGACCACGGGTGTTAGGTTGTTCTATATGAAAAATATCCGCAGCGCAGCCTCGGAGAGCAGTGCTGCGTTACTTCAGTTTGTTTTGGTTTTTTTCCCTTGTCAACGCAGATTCACGATATATTTCTCGGCCGAAATAGGCGCTCAAGTTATCGCACTGTTCACCAGTGCTCTTGTACCATTTGCTGCAAATGTTGCGACAGCTATCGAAATATATAAGGCGTGCTCCTCCGACATCCTCTGTTGTCCTCCGACCAATGCCTAAGTTCTGTCCTGGTGCAGTGTTCTCGGGCAATTGCTTTTGGAGATACTGTCCCTTTCGCGAGATTTTGCGTGACCCGGCACCGGACACGTCGGCGCAATACGGCAGACAGAGTTTTTGATGGTATGCTAAGCTCGTTCTGTTCGCACAGTGGCAGGAAAGCTGTCGGCCGTATACACATCGATGCGTCTAGTGCCGAATCACGTGTAAGGGATAGCGTCTCCTATGAAGTAATTGCCCGAGCAGCGCTGGCCCGAGAATAACGCCCCTGCTCCAGCCGCATACATTCGTCACCAGCTGCGAACATGTAAAAGCCTTCTTGCGACGCGTCCCCACCAACATCGCCGTGAGGGCGTCAGCCCTAATAGACCGCAGCATTCTCACAACTGAACACACCGACCGCCAAATCACTCCCTCCAGGATTCCGTTCTGGAAGTCACGTTTTGGTGGTGGTGGTGGTGGTGAATTGTAGCAACAGGCGGTCTTAGCCTGGCGACCACAGAAAGTGTTCAATGTCTCCTGTCTCGTCGCATGCCGTACAGTTCGGAGAATTGATTCGCCCCGTCTTAAATAACCAGACCGGTGTACTAGCGGATCCTGTCTTTATTCGATATAAAAGTGAGGCTTCCTCTCGGTGAAATCTCTTGGTTACGCAGGGCATATGTGGTAGAATCCAAAGCGACCCAAAGTGATTTCAAACGTCAGATTTTTTAACTTTATTACACTTTGGGGCCTTGATTTTGGGAGGATGATAGAGCGCTGCGTATGCAAGTGCGGTAGCTTTTTCGTTGCCAGACATATCAATGTGGGAGGGAATCCACTGAAACTTTACTGTGAAGCCTTTGCTGTCGAGTTCTTTCACGAGGGCTAGTGACTTGCGCGGGAACTTGATAAATGGCAGACCGCGGTAGAGTTGTTTTAACGTGGCCGTTGAGTCTGTAAGGTCAACCACAGTGGGCGGAAGCAAAGTCTTTAGTTTGCGCAGAGCAGCTGCTAATGTCACGCCTTCCACAACTGTCGACGAGGCTATACAGTCCAGACGGCCAGGCCATGTATATCTTAGAAGAGGAATATGGAATGCAGCTTCACAGCGGTCTTCGTCTAATTTAACAAAGCCATCTGTGTATACTTGTAGGTGATTCGGGTAAGTCGTGTTCAAATGTTCCAGGACTAGTGACTTGGCTTCTGCAGATAGAATGCAGCTATTTGAGTGCAATCGTGGTACACTTAAGTTGCATGTGATGTCCACGAATGTCCAGGGCGGCCCTATCTTCTCCCTCTGTCTCGAGCAGCGAAATCGTAAGACTCAAAGCGTGTTCAGCTCTGCATAAAAATGTGAGCGCGGATTGTTTAACCTATACGGCTCAAGAGGGCTTTGCGGGGCGAAGACACACTCAAACGTAATAGCTGGGTGATGAGAGTCTGGGAAGCCAGAAGTCACTGAGGGCATTATTCAGATTCATAGAGCACTTTCTTTTTTCGATGCCGGCTGAGGGACTCCAAGGCACAGCCTCTGTGGATGGCTTCTAAGCGCTCGTATTGACTATCTGAGGGTGACATCAGAGGCAGGTGGTATAGCATCCGGCTGGTAACCAACGCTGTGTGTAGCCGTAGCATCGACGTCGGGTGGTTGCCCCAGCGTATGCCAGCGACTCGCTTGAGCACAGGTAGCCTCTGTGACGATGACGCCACAACGTGGCCAACAGTGCGGCGCCAGAGTAGCCTGTGGTCCAAGGTAACGTCAAGAAATCGGACGTTGGCGACTTGTCGAATCTGGTATCTGTCCATATTCAGCTTCAAGCGTGTAGGTTTTCTTTTCACTCCAGGAAATAGTACGAATGATGATTTCTCTGCTGACAGTGAAAAGCCAAGCGTTGCCAAGTGGCCCTGAATGGCATTTACAGTGAGGCTTACGACTACGTGTCTCAAACAGCCATCATCAGCCAGTTACAAGTTATAGGAGTCGCGGGTCATCTCTTGCATATATATATATATATATATATATATATATATATATATATATATATAGGGTGTTTCAGCGAACACTTTCAAAAATTCTTAAAGTTAGCAGATAGCACAATTGTAGTAAATGAGCTGGTCTACTCGAAGCGACGGACATTACTTGCACAAGAAATTGAAATGCATAATCGAATAATTAACAAACAATACTAAGCTTTTACCCATTTACATGATGGCCCATATTGCAATTTACAATTTGTAGCCGTGGAGTTCGCAAGGCGGATCCACTTGGAACGAATTCTCGGGATGACACCAGTTTCGAGATATTAATTCCCGAACTTTGCGGAGAAATGCATTAGCGTTCCAGTTAGTTTCTTAACAAAACGTCGCTTTATGCATTGAAGCACAAAATTAACCGTAACGCCAATGCATTTCTCCACAAAGTTCAGGAATTAATATCTAGAAACTGGTGCCATCCTGAGAGTTAATTCCAAGTGGATCCACCTTGCGAACTCCACGGCTACAATTTGCAAATTGCCATATGGACCATTAGGTAATTAGTTAAACACTTGATTTGCGAATTTTTGTTAATTAGTCGATTATGCATTGCAATTTTTTGTGCAAGTAATGTTTGCCTCTACGAGTAGACCAGTTCATTAAATAGAATTGGGCTATCTGCCCCAGGGAACCTTAAATAAATTTCAAAAGTGTTCGCGGAAACAGCCTGTATATATATATATCCAACTCTGGCTAACGCCGACTACAATTTCTTGATTTGGCTGAAAGTTGATTATTTCAGTCTAGCCTTTCTAGAAAACACAGAAAATAACTCATTTTTCTATAGAAGGAGCAGCAGTAGTAGCACGAAAGAAGAAAGGCAAAGAAACGAAAGTTATATTTCTTGGAGGTGGGCAGTTCAGGCACGTAGGATTGCAGCATGAAGAGACCTTGTAGTTTTGTACTAGTCGATCTTTGATGGCGTAGGACTTGTCATGGGCTGGTAGGGGTGTGTGAATATTCAGAACTTTCTAATGGCAAATTGATTATCATCTGATTAACATGATGCTTTCTTAAAGCTGTTTGCCTTGTCCAGACGTATGCGTTCTCGGCTGCCACCTGAACAAATCATTCTGGCAGCTAAGCCGAAACGGGAAACTGCAGATTCTCTCCTAGGCTTTCTCCACCGTAGCTACGCAGCTATTATACGCCGGCTCTCCTTCACATCATAAACAAGTTTGTCCGCTGACGCTTTGAAAATTTCTGGTCTCGCGCAACCACTCTTTTACTGACCTTCGCTGTGAAGGGGCGTTGCATCGACCAGATTTCAAGAAAGGATCGTGAGGATGATTAATGGCTTGCATGGTAGTCCGCGTGAACTTCGCCTTTCAAGAGGCTCGGTCGCGCCCACAACTCGCTTGGTAAAGGAGGGATGTAAAGATCACGAAATCCTTTCATACGCTCACAAAGCTTTGGTTGTGGGAGAGTAGGCGAGATTGCGTCATTGTGCTCGCTTCTGACCCCATGAGACTTAAAGAGCGCGCTTTATCGTTTTTCAGTTGTTGTTCTTTAAATCACTACACACTACCAACTTCCTCTCCCTTGACTGAGTTCCTATGGAGTCAAAAGTTCCTCTTCTTTTTTTTTTTCTTTTTTTTTTTTTTTTGCTGTATTCTTCACTGGGCTACTCTTGTCTTCTGCACTTTTTGTTTGGAGTTACCCGGGTTTGGTGCGAACGCTTCCATATATATTTAGATAACACTGCCTTCTCAGTAAAATTTCAGCTGCATAAAGTCTTGCTGGTCGACAGGCCGCCGACCAGGTTATACCGAAGATGGCTTGACTTGCTATATGTTTCTCTCGTATTACCGCTCCAAGTGTGCATTGGTATTATACGAAATGTACCAAAGTATTCCTAGTAGCATATCACCTTGCCAACTTTAATATAAAATACTGCGTGCATACTTTGTAAACAATCTAAGAAAAATCATCAGTTGAATATATGCCATTTGTTATTAACACCTTAAAGTAATCGCGTGAATTCATGTTATTTGCAACCCCCGCTCAGTGAACAAAGAACAGTAACTCTCAAATTCGGCGGTGGCTGTCTGACCAAACTAACAGGCAGGACGATTCATAAAAATACACTTTGCAGTTTTGAAACCATTTCGTTCCATCAACAACACTTTTCCGCAGTCTCAACTCTCGGGGGAAAAAAGTGCAGTCAGCGTACCGAAGAACAGGATAAAAGTACGTAAAGGTGGCAAAACGTCAAATGCTATCTCTTGTGTACTGAACACGGCGTAGGAAATCCATCAGCATCATTATTAAGGCTACATCCACTAGCCTGCAAGCGCTGATGGCAATAACTTTATTAAGTGTTATTTTACTATAGCCACATAACGAGCTTCGCGTTCTCGGCAGTAGTGGACCGTCACATAGAGAGTTCCCGTAATTCCAACATGACACTGTGGCACGCAATCACGCACAAAATTAATTTATTATTATTTCTTGCACTACTTTGACTGACGTCATAAAAGTTTGTAGAAGCTGGGTCTTGACACGCTTGCGAGTTTTGTTGCTCATAAAGCGTCATAAAACTTGGTAAAATGCTCGCTGTCGTAACGACTCGTTATACATAATGTTTGTTTCTAAAACGAAAGCCAGAAGCAAAAATTTTTTTTCATTAAATTATAGGGTTTTCCGTTCCAAAACCACGATCTGATTATGAGGCACGCCGTAATGCGGGACTCCGGAAGTTTGGACCACCTGGGGTTCTTTAACGTGCACCTAAATCTAAGTACATGGTTGTTTTCGCATTTCGCCCCCCATCGAAATGCGGCCACCGTGGCCAGGATTCGATCCCGCGATCTCATGCTCAGCAGCCCACCACCATAGCCATTGAGCAACCACGGCGGGTGAAAGCCAGAAGCAAGTCTAGTATGCTCGTATCCATAAAGAATACTAGAAGCATTGCCTTTTTCTTACGCACATTGATAACACCGAATGTGCCTTTTTTTGCGCATTACTAGCGTTTCAAGAAATTCCAGCTATCTTCTTCCACAAACCCAGAACTAAAGCGCTAAAGTAAAAACGTTAAATCACAATTTTCTTTAGCATGGCTTCAAATTACGCTTACTATTTGGAGAAAGAGACAAAAGGGAAGTAAAAAAAGGGAGTCAGTATAAGGACAGGCTGGCTGCCCTGTGCTGTGGAAAGGGTTAAATGCTGCAGTATCCTTACCACTCAAAACAAAGCTGTAATCCGGACATCTCTGTCCTCAACTCGTCGTGATCAGACAGGGTTCAACACACAGTCTGATGTCAAGCGTGCCGGCCCGGCTTTGGTATTCGTGGCCACAGCGGCACCAGAACGATGCGAAAGCAAACGTGATCGTGCATATTTCAACCTCAACGCACCTGGTGGAAGTGTTGGCCGCGGATATTTTCATTAATCCTTCCCTAAGTCCCCACATGTGTGCGTAGGAATAAATTGAAAAATGTCGCTCAGACATACATCTGGCGAATTCCGACAAGCTAGCCCCCAATATTTTGCCATTTATGAGACATGATGCAGTGAGCATACTGAAACTAAAATGTGCTCTTAGCAGCAAACTTTATGTATCTTATAGAACGATTTACATCGTTGAGCGAGTTTTAATTGCTCCGTCAACACGCTAGAAGCCATGATAATTGTATGCCCCATGAAGTTTTCGAAACAGGTCTTGTTCGTCACAAGCGAAGGTGTTTGCCATTTTCTTATCTTCTCTATGCTGGTTGGTGCTTAGCTCTTTGAGTAAATCACTGCCAACATCCCGAGGTGGAAGAGGAGCTTCGTGTACACGGTCAGTGGAATCCAATGGAATTCCGACTGAGCGATCATTGCTACAGTCGTAGTACCATGGCTGCTGTTTGAAAACAGATACACATAACCATCAAAATATTAGCGTGCCATATACAGGGTGTTCAAAATTAAGCTTTACGGAATTTGCGGAGATATGCGCCATCTAACTCGCCGTAAAAATGCACTGTTGTTCCACTTACGTTTTTACCAAAATGCTGTTTTGTACACTGAAGCGTAAAAGTAACCGGAACGCCCATGTATTTCGTCCCACATTTTGGGAAATAATATCTCGAAGCTGGTGTAATTATGGAAATTCATTTCAAGTGGATGCGTCTTGCAAACTCACCGGCTAAAATTCATAAATTGCAATATGTGTCGCAAAGTAATTAACTAAGAAGTTAATTAGTGAGTTTTTGGGAATCAGTTGAATATGTGTTTCAATTTCTCGTGCTACTAATGTATGCCTCTTCGAATAACCCAGCTCAACAATAAGAATTATGCTACCTACCACAAGCGATTTATAAAAATTCCGTAAAACCTAATTTTAAACACCCGGTAAAATCATTCCTACAGGCCAGATAAAAAGTCTTATTGTAGGCACACCGCTGGATCACATTGGCCCAACGTTTGAACAATTTTGGACCGACGTAGGGCCTGTTTGCAGTGCTAGTAAGGATGTTGTGATTTCAGTTGTTTTACGCCAAGAATTGCGTTCGTTACCAATCTGCGTCAGATAAGAACTCTGCCTACTTTCTCTCTTTGATGCCACGCAGCTCCTCCCGCTCGGAGCAGTCCGCAGGGCCTGGGCCCCCGACTTCTGGAACCCCTGCTCTCGGAGCTGCGCTTCTCCAACACGACGGGTGCATCGCTCAACTGTGCCGCCGCGGGCCAGCCTCCACCGAGGGTCACGTGGTTGCGCGAGGGTGTCGAGGTGGAGCCACTCGAAGGACTTCTGCTCCTGCTTCCCAACGGCACGCTGCGATTCCCACCCTTCGCAGCGTCACAGTTTCGCCAGGAGGTGCACGGCACCACCTACCGGTGCAGAGCTGAAAACATTTTCGGGGCCGTCATAAGCACGGAAGTGCGTGTGCGAGCAGGTTTGTGGTGATTCGTCGCTTTGGCTTTGGGGACGTAGGTTCGCTGGCGCGAAACCGGCGTGGCCATGTCGAGTCACAAGTCGGGCTCGGATAGTCCCACATTACGTTATTTCTAACTGTCTGAGACCTCAGTGGTAACGAACGTTGAGGCGAGACAAAAACAAAGCCAGGTCTACGCTGCTGACGGCGAACCACCTGGTGTACCGGTCCACGTGCACATGCAGCTTGAGACAAATCGGGCTAAGCAAACCTGTCCATGTAGGCCATTCTGACCCTGCCCAACTGAAAAAAGCCCGATATAGCTAGCGCTTACATGATACCTACAGGCTAATTTCATTCCGAAAAAACGCCTAAGCCTGCTTTCATAGAGTTGGTCAATATATCAGTCCTCGCCGTACACGTAACAACTAATTTAGAAAGTGCAGCGTCACTATTTCTGGTAACTCGTGTTCTGGCAAACTAATTCCTGTTTCAGCTCAAGCGACGCCGATGGCGTACTTTGCAGGCTATCACCTTTAGTTTAACGTGAGGTCATCGCTGTGGCATAAATGATTTACTTAAACTACTAACTAATAGCAACGTATGTAGCAGTTATTATTAACAGGATGCTGATATACAGACGTCCGAAAAGTGATCAGGCAGTGGCAGTAGCGGCAGCACAGGATTCCAAATTCTCATATATGTAGCAAAATTTGCTATAGAGCGAAGACCACAAAAACGACCCAAGAAGAGGTGAACTGAAAACGAGCGCGTCATGCGGGAACGTAACAGCCGTCTGCGTTTATCGAGTGTCTGGAAGATAGTCCCCTGCTGCTTTATACGCTCGGATCACGATGGGGTGAGAAATGGCCCTGCCACCAGAACTTTGAGCGCATTGGTGTAGTACGATAGGAGGCGAAAGTATTGCCACGAGAGATCGGCGCGCACATAGCGAGCTCACGTTCCACATTCTCCTCTTCCTTTCTCTGTCCTACCTTTCCGTGCAGCACGAACGCCAACTACCCATTTGTACAAGGCGGTCGGGCGTTGCATGCTTACCGATAGCTACAAGATCGACGATCGAAAGAGGATCCTGCCGATTCGACGGGTTTCTCTTTCTTTTTTTAGACATTCTTATGTGCCGCCCTTAACCGGGCGTCTTTCGCTGTTGAAACGGTGCTTTACGAGTATCAAAGCACGTACCAGTTGTTGCTTTTGGACCAACATCGGCAGACCGGGCTCCGTGAGCTGTGAAGCTGTTAGCAATGAGAACCAGGCTGTGGCAGTTCGCGTGCGGCCTGGTTACCAGAAAGAAGGACAACGCTTGCGAAAAATGGAGTCGAAGAAAGTAAAAAGTAAAAAATGTGTGGCTCCACTGATGCCAGAAACGAGGTCGAGAATATCACGCTATTGTGACTATTGGCTTAAGTGTTCGAACGCTAAGTTTACTTTGTTAGCTTTACCTTAGAGAAAAACGTTTTTCTCTCTAGCAGCTAATTGAGAGAGAGTGAGAGAGAGAGAAAGTCAAAGGAAAGACAGGGAGATTAAGCAAAGAATCTCTCCGGTTGGCTACCCTTCTACCGGGGGAGGGGAAAGGGATACGATGATAAGAGAAAAATAATACTAAAAAGAAAGGCAACCAACTGAAACTCCACCAATGCGAACACGATCACTCCAAGCATAATACGGCAGGACGCCGTTGCCTACAGAAAGAGCCTTGGTTTTACCACCCTAGTAAAACGTGTAACGCTATGCATTCATACTTTGTCGCAAGGGTCGCATAACCATGTAAGCCTCGCAATCTAGTAACCATTAACAACAAGTGTCATTGCTAGATGTAAATGGCAACAGAATACCTATTTTCCAACCTAGAACAAGCAAAAAAGAAAAAGACGCCACACCGTCCAAGTTCATAACCACCCTGTTTTCAGTGTTTTCCAGCATTACTCTGTATAGTTTATAGCAACAGCCCATGACAGGCAAATAAATTAAACTGCGTGGTTTAACGTAACGAAACTGCACAATGAGCGGTTACGAGGGACGCCGTGGTGGCGATGGGGCGATGGGTTCCTGAATAATTTCGACCATCTGGGTTTCTGTAGTGTGCACTTAAAGCACGGTACACAAGTGTTTTAATATTCCGCCCCCATGGAAAGACGCCCGCCGTGGCCAACATCGAACCCGTGACCATCAGCTCAGCAGTGCAGCTCCGTAGCCATGGAGCTAACACAGGGCATATTTGTTCCAACAAGGGGGTTCAATCATATGTGGGGTGGCGAAGGGGTGAAAACTCTTCATCACCATTGCGCACATTGTTATTGTGCTCGCAATGATGGTCGTTTAAGCGCTTGTTCTTGTCTGCTCTCCGGTCTATGTCCTCGTCCGAAGTCGCGCGGTTACACTTTGAATTACCCTCAGAAGTGAGCGGCTGGAGAGAGAGACAGAGATGTTAACCTGAGGTGAAAGAGACAGAAAAATTAGATGAGAAATGAGGGAAGGTTAACCGGAAGGAAAATATCCTACCTGCTGTTCGGTATCCTGCACCGGGTGAGGGGTAAAAAGGTACAAAGGATCAGAAAGAAGAATTAATTAATTAATTATTAATTCATGATTAATGAATAAATAATTAATTATAAATTAATAATGAAACTTTATTGATATTTAAAGGTGTTTCTAGGTTAGGAACCCTCAGTCCAGGGCTCAGATATATCCGCCGGTGAACGTTTACAGGTACTTTCGGACGTAGTCCACCAGGTAGCGTTCGTCGGGCCGTGCTTTGGCGACACCACACTAGGTACGGAGGAGCAATATAAGACTGTGTTGGCGCTGTCACACAGTCTATTAAGGCGCCACATCGTCACGCATAGTGTCAGGTACATAGACACAGAGGATGGAATTTCTTAACATGCACGTGGGTCGGAGAAAAGTCAGGGTGTTCGTCTCCAAAATTCAATAGGATACAATATTCATTTAGGCAATAAGAAATAAAACGTACTGTCGATTGTCAAGGGTCCTGGTGAAAAAGCAATGAAATGCCATAAAAATCCCCAGTTCCCCTTATTCTCCTCCCCCTCTGCTTTGGCACAACACTCAGTGTGCGTAAATAAAGTCAACACGAGAATGTACGATAATGTGCGCATTGAACAAACTAAAAGTCTGAGCGGCGCGTAATATATATGTCAAGCTACCTGGCAAGTATACCTGGCATAAAATACATAACAAAAACAATCTATAAAGTATTGCAAAAGCAGAAAACAATCTGAACTCGATAGTGATAACAATGCATGTGTATATAGTGTTGCTTGAGAGAATTTATTCCGCATTTCACTATTGCATACCGGATCATTACTGAATAGAAAGAAGATATATATGTTAATTTTTCTTCAGGACACTCTCCTCAGTAACTGACATAACAGGATTGTGTTTAAAAATGAACACCAGACGTTTATGTCATGTCAATTATTGTTTTGGAACGCGCAATTTTTTTTTTTGTGCTTCAAGCACCAAAAACTAACACCCAAACCAAGTACGGGAAGATACTTTATCAGCGATTTGCTTTTTGTGGACGTACATACATAGTTAGCTCCTTTTACTCTATTAACGTGCCAGATTGCTCTGCCTAACGCTTTTTTTTTCTTTTTTTGTCACAGGCCCTACTGTTGTTATGGCGACCACGCCTTACTCGACAGCTCTTGGTATCAATCGTATTGCATGCGATGACAAAAGAAGAATTCATTTGACTGCTGTATAGCGCATAAATCCATAAATTTTGGTAATGTACTAATAGAGTCCATGACAACCTTTCTCGGATTTTTGGTGCATTCCTTCTCGGCATCTATGCAGTTTTTGCATGTGACATATATAGATGTAATTTAGTAGTTGCCCCAGCGCTTAACGCAAGCCGACATAAAATATATTAACGTATAGTCGTTAGCACTCTGACGAAGTCCATGGACAAGGAAACACCTCCAGAACTCTAAAGCTTGATTTCTAGTATAGGAACTGCGAAATGGTTTCGTACCAGGTGGACCCAAGTCCCACAGTGAGCTTGTCAGTCGCTGCACGCCATCGGTGCTACTTCTCCCACTAACAGAACGAAACTTCAAATATTTCCTTTGTCAAGAAAGCTCGGGTCAACTATGTAGACGCATTGGCCACGGTAAAATTAATGCAAGTCACGCTACAACGCTGCTGAAGTTGAATGTCTTGAATCATTGGGCTATCGACGACGTTGCAGAGGGTTGGGGCCGGCCGTATGTTTTCTACAGTTAGTCAATCTTAGATACTCTCAGTGCGCAACTTCTGATAGTTGAAGTAGAAGGCATGTTGTACAAATCTAAAGCACAAGGCATATTGGGCGAGGCAGCGCTGATGCCTTTTCCAAATTCACTGGATACCATGGCAGGCGGCGAGTTTCCTTCGTAATATTTCGTTTCGCTCTAATAATCTATACCTAAGTATGTTCACATCGCCATAGCAATAGGAGATGAAGGAATGATGCAAAAGAAGGCTTAAATAACGGCCACGGAAAAAAGGTATTCTTACAAAAAGGCATGGTATTTCAGGTGCTTTGGTTAAATGTTCGTTGTTTTTTTTTGTTTGTTTTTTTTAAGCGAAGCTTTATGTGTCTCGGCGAAATCGTATATGGCTAGGCGAAATCGCCTGTGAACAGAAAACTATCATCATCAGCATTGACTGGAGCGTCGTCGTCTTCTTCCGCGGCTGGGTCGTTGGCGCCAATTGGGTGGCGCTCGTGCTCGTGCTCGGCACGCGCTTGTGCCACTTCTCCCGCGTTCGTTGTCGTCTTTCACAAATGGCTGCATTGCCGCTCATCATTCCAGCGTAGAATTTCACTTCTCTTCGGTCGTCGTAATTGGGAGGCCGAGCTTACGGGGGTATAAGCCATTCGTCGTCTTACGTAATGCACAGATTTAATCTTGCGGCAATTTAATTTCGAAAGATCGCAAGCAGCAATGGTGGGCGAATGCAGCTAACCACGCTGCCGAGCAAACTCGAGACATCGAACGCAAGCGACAACGGCGGACTGCGGGCTAACCGTCAGTGACGTCGTTCTGTCCGTCGCAGCCGAACGTGTGTGTAACCTGATAATTTAGAAATATTTTAATGAACCATCGCGATTAATCCAGTGATAAACACCAGGGCTGCACATTTCAGCTTCGCTGGTTAAACATCTTACGGAGTGGAAGGGCCGACGAATTTTTTTAGGGGCGAAGCTCCTTAGGCTGTGGGTCTGTCCCTCCTCTGTAGTATGTAGTAGTAGTAGTAGTCGTCGTCGTAGTAGTAGGTAGCCACGTCTACTTTTATCAGAAAAAAAATTACGAAAGTTGTGTCCGTAGCGCGGAATCGAACCAGGGACCTCTCGCTTCCGAACGCGCGGTGCTAACCACTACGCCACGAAGCGCACATGGACACACGCACCACGATGACAATAAATACCCAACATTAACGAAAGACTGCGCGTTTCTAACGCGTTTGAGCCAGCGCGTTACGGCCCGTGTAAGAAGCTGGTGTAAGACGCTGTGGCCTCTCCGCCTTACCCCCGTATTCATAAACGCTCCTCGACTTGAACTTGACTTGCCACCGCCTTCAACGCGTTTCGAACGCGCTGCCCAAGGTGGTGGCAAGTCAAGTTCAAGTCGAGGAGCGTTTATGAATACGGGGGTTATACTCTCTCAGCAGTCATGTGATGGCGTCGGCAAACGCGGTGCACGTTCCGGCATGTGTAAACGGCTGCGTAAGACGCTGTGGCCTCTCCCCCTTACTAGAGAGTACTGCACGTTTCTAACGCGTTTGTGCTAGCGTCCCCTTAAGCGGGAGATGGTGCAATTATAATGAAGGGCGCTGTTATAAAATAGGAATGACGTCACATATGGCGCGTGTCATTGGTGGAAGTCAATCGTTCGATTTAGTGCGGCGAGACTGGGCGAATTCCACGGAAGATTCACGGTTTACCGATGATTCCCTCCGGAGCTTCACCCACTCATCATCATTCACCCCGTCGATATGCGGTGTTTTTTTTTTCTTTTTCTTGCCTGGTTCTGTTTTTCAATTGCGAAAGCAGATATGTTTGGGCGTAAAGTGGGTTGTGCCTCGACTTTTGTGAAGCGCGGCGTTTTCGGGTAACTTTGCCAACTGGACCAGTGCAACAACAACATTTTTTTTTCGTATCAGACATAGTGTATTTCTTATTGGCATCGTCTCTTCGAGAGCAGGACCTATTTCGTAGTCGCCACCACAGTTTATAGTTTTGGGTTTGCAATATATAGAGAAGGAATCAAGCGGCGTTGTTAAGTATCGCACACAAGAAAATATATAGTTGCTTTTTGTTTACTTGCTTTTTTTGAGCTCACTCAGAAGCTGTGCATGTTTCACATAGTGGTGCACTGGCAACTGCCATTTTCAATGTAGTTGTGTCCCCAAAAAGTATGTCAACTGTGGCGCCACTGAAAAATAAAATATGGCATTCAATAATACCCTTTGGCGTGTCTGATCCAACCTTTTTAAGATCATGGTAGGTCTCGCCAAAGTCGCGTATGAGCCTTTCACTCGAGGCGCACTTTCCAACCACCTCGTAAAAGAGAGAGAAAGAAAAACGAGCATTTGAAATGAAATAAAGGAGCGTTAATGCACTCGTTTATCCCACGTGTCCACGTTCTCATCCTTCTCCTTCTTCCACTCCCAGTCGTGGAGCAATACTACGAAGTGCAAGTGTACGACGAGTTCACCATCGCCGGAAACACGGCCGTTCTCCGATGTCACGTACCGTCCTTCGTGCGGGACGACGTGGTCGTCGTCTCATGGGAGCAGAAGATTGCCGACAAGGCCAACGTCGTCCCCAACGGTGGGCACACTTCTCTCTTTCACCGTTCGTTTACGCCCAGGGCACCGTATACACTGTTCGCGCTTCCTTTTTCGTGCTCGCGTTGGTGTTTATATGTACACGTAATGCGTGCGTGCGTGCGTGCGTGTGCGTGTGCGTGTGCGTGTGTGCGTGTGCGTTTGTGCGTGTGCGTTTGTGCGTGTGCGTGTGCGTGAGTGCGTGCGTGCGTGTGTGCGTGCGTGTGTGCGTGCGTGCGTGGGCGCGCTACAGCCAGAAGATAGGCCGTGTTCAATGCCGCTCAATACAGACAATTCTCGATCCGTGCGCAAAGATGCACGGATACATTTTTGCACCAAATATGTATATCATATTTTATAGTGGCGAAATGTCGACACCGCAGTTGTCGCATGGTTGTTGCCAGGATCAATAGCAGACTCTGTTCAACAGCGGCGGCTTTTAGGCTTCAACAAAAAGCAGAGCAATTTCTACGGCGCTAGGCTTCAACACACATCGGGAGTGCACACTCGACGTATGCGCAATTCCAGGCCCTGGCTGTACTAAATCATTTAGTATACTTTTAAGTTTTATTAAGTCCGAAGTAATTGCATTTATTCTAACTGGAGGCTGCAGATGCGGTTGTGCAGCAGTTCCAAACACCGCACTGCATTCTTTGTACTTTGGAAAAGCTGGGGTCCTCAAGAAAGAGCGTGAGCATTGCTGTGCAAAAGTCAAGCAAATAACTAAAAAGTATACACCTCAACATAAAAAAGTGCAATTACGTTGTTCGCTTTTGGACACACGATCGAATACCCGATTTTGGGCGTAGTCGACCAAGAAGGACAGTGGTGACAACGGGTTTGATTATTTTTATTGTGATTAGGGAGAAAATGGACGGGTTTTTCACGTCCACCTGCCGCGTACGTGTCGGCACACAACTCACCAGTCTGGGAGCAGACCTTTAATGTATTCGAGCCAATCGGCCTGTCCCTATAGAAGGGAGTGGTCTTCGATGGGCGCGGTTAATTTTGATGACGTAATTGCGTGTAACAATAAAACTAAGTGCCTCCTCGCTATAGAGGTTCGTGCGGACTGTAGCCAATGTACTTATATTTCTCAAAATGCGGCTGGCCAGGGTCATTGCATTTAAGTTTAGTGTCTTACATGCCTAGGTCTAGTTATATTCTGGGCCATTTGCGCAAACGCTTCCAAATGTTCAGCAGTAGCTCAGATGGAACAAGCGATGATCGGCTTCACAGCCTCACATCATGATAACCCCGTATTCTAGAGGGTTCCTCCAGTAAGCACTTCACCTCGACTCAGGAAAGTTGATTGCCGCGTCACCTCTTGATCGGAGCTGTCACTGCACTACGTAAAAACTCCACAGCAATCCTCTAAAACATAGTCTATTATTTAGTCCAGGGGCAGCCCTGTACTCTACCGAGTGGAGTCGAGGAGCGTATGAGAATACGGGAGTAAGTGACGCTCGAGCTTGGTTTAAAGGCGAGGCGAACCAGAAAAAGAACACTACGAACGATTAGAATAACTTCAACATTAAAATCACCGTGGAATCTCATACGATGGAATTGTGTGAGCCACGTGCAACTATAGAAACCCGTCTTCTCTACACCGCTTCCCTAAAAGGACAATTTGTGATCCGTCCATCGCGATGAAGGAAAGCAAAAAACCAGAGTACTCTCCAGGTTTTCAAAGTGACTGGCAAAAGGAGAACGAGGAGCAAGGAAGGGTATTACCAGCTGCAGGCCGACAAAGCTTAACAAAACTGCAGGCAATTGCTACGCCCGAGAACCCTCTTATCAAATGAGGTAGAGTCCGAAGCCCGTCACAAAAATTGGAGGACGCTTAAGCTTCGCCTTTAAGAATAGAAAGCGATAGCGTTATCGGGCCCCGTTCGCATCGCATTTTTGTTTCAAGTGAACTTCACCGCAACACAGAACGTGGAAAAGCCAGCTTACAAAGACCAAGCTTACACCGATCCCCTAAAGTAAAGTCGGCTTCACCTTTAAACAAAAATGCATTGCTGGGAAGTCGTTTTTAGGGGCAATATAAGTCGTCTTTTACCCCTGACACACGGGCAAAAGTAAAGTCCTTTGCAGGAAACCCCTTTTGTTACTCTGAAGTACCCTTTGCAGAAAGGAGTTGCGCCGATGACACACGGCATCTCACTAACTTCTTTAGGTGGTTCCTCAGATGAACGCGGAAAAAAAGCGTTCTTTTGGTTGTTTGTTAAAGAAGCAAGAGAGAAAGCATTTACTAGACTATGCGCATGTAGATTACATTTAGTGATTGTAGAACCTAAAAACATTTTTGTCCATTTTTGATGGCTTATAATGCGCATATTCGTAATTTAACATGGCGGCGCTAGCGACGTGGTGCGGGCGTTTGAGAGTATAGCTAGAGTAAATATTTACTGTTTGACAAATCGCATTACCGCTACAGATTAATACATTTTCCTAGGTAAAAAAAAAAGTACTCACGGGGCACCGTAGTTATGTAACACGTGTTCGTCTATTGATAAGTTGTGCACGCTGTATGCGAGAGTATGCCTTTCCGCTCGAAAAGTAGATGCCCGATCTTCTTTCCCGCAAAGGAACTTTGCCGGGAGGGAGATACGCCTTTGTCGTGTGTCACTGCGCTTGAACGCCTTTCCAGTAGATGTCCCCTTACCTAAAGGACTTTAGAGTGCTCGTGTGTCAGGGGTATTACGTTAAAATGTGAAGGCCCTTGCACATTTTCATATTGGTTCTTTGTTTGCTATTGCTCCGACGCGCGCGCGTGTAGAAAACACATTACGCAGGTGGAGTCCCAATTTTACCTGCCGTAGAGAGCCTACATGCAACGCGCTTGAATATAGGCTCCCTAACCTGCCGAGGTTAGGGAGCGTCATCTGGATAGAAGCGCCATCCGGATAGAACTTTCGCAAGTAAATTACCCGAACGCACCGGGTTGGGATGGTAGAAATGTTGGAAAAGGGGTTTGTGTTTAAGTTTCCTCGTAACAGAATTACGTTTTCTTGTACATTCAAATTACAATCCGACGCCACCATGTATGTAGGTTGTGGTCAAGTCGTACTTTACCATTTCATTTTTCTGGCGGATTTTAGCGCAAGAAATTCAATTTTTGTTCACCAAAACCCTGCACCACGCGGAGTCCTGCGCGGTCGGGGTGGTTGCGGACAGTGTTGCCAGATGGCGCAGAGTGACATAGGCAAAACAGACGGATATTATAGCCAAAAAGTAGCCAACCATGCAGTTAGGCCTGGGTAGCTTGTAGCCAAAATGTAGCCATCACTTCTTCTAGCGTAAAATGGCAAAAAAAAATGAGTCGTGAAAACAAACTAGTAAGGTTGTTTTTTTATTTGAAATTAAATCTGCTATTTGAAAGCATCAAATACACCACCAAACAACGTGTTTTACTAGACTAGCACAGAGCAGAGACAGTAAAATATATCATATATGCAAGAATCAAGCACACGCCCAAACAGGGTTGACTACATTAGGCAAAACACGCAAAGAAAAAATATGAAATACACATCATTCGCGATGCTTTACAACTTGCGGATTATATTTCCGCTACGGAAGCTGACATCGCACGCCGAAGCCGAACCCGGATTTTCTGCGACACGGGGCCCTTAACGCTATCGCGTTAAAACCTACACAGGGAATGCTAACGGCAAGGATGGAGTTCAACCGGAATGCAACATGCTGCGAGCCATCCATCCCATTTAACCCTGCTAATCAGTCCACACTTCTCACCATTCACACTCCTGTTCTGTAAATAATGCGTTTTCGTCAAGTTCTATAGGAAAATGACACAGTGGCGCTAATTAAACGTGCATCAGACCTGTAAGTCGAGAGCGCTTGAGAGCTCCTGTAAACGAAGGCTGAATGTCGGCGCTGCGCTTTACGCGATATGTCGGAATCGACCACGCGCTTGTCAAGAATGTGCCGTGATTCCACTCGGCTGAAGCTGCAATGTACCGCGTTCGCTTTCGTGACACTCGGCTGAAGCTGAAACGTGCCGCGTTAGTTTTCGTGCCACTGGAAAGAAACTTCCCGCAGAATGATTAACCCATGGCATCAAGTCATATCTGCCATAACTGACGGCGCAGTCTCTTCGTTCAGTACATCTATCACCGTTGTGCTGCTGTTCGGAGCTCCATCGGAGCGTGACAAAGCAATTGTGATTAAGACTGGGTCACGCGACGTAGATGACGTATTCACAAATCGCACGAAATATCTATCAGCAGTCAGTCTGCAACAGGTTCTACTTGAAGCCTAACTGCATTCTGCTACAGTCGCAAGGTTAGTGAATATGGAGGCTCGCATAATTTTTCGCGACGTTCATTCAATATATTTTCACATTGCACCCCCATGAACGTTTCCAGCAAAATCTGACTTTGGTCATGGAGTTCTGTCATGGTCATGGAGTCATGGATTTATGCACGGAAGTTAATGACCCAAAGCGTAAGCACAAAAAAATAGCGATAGGTACGCACGACAGAAATGCTCCAATGACATGCGTAACAACGTGTACCCACGGCAGAGCCACTTTGCTGCGCTACCGTTTCATTCTATTTGATTTTATGCTGCAAACGTTTCTTAACTTGATTCACATTCAAAACTACAGGTAGAAATTTATAAACGAAAAGCGCAATTCAGAGGTAAGCAACTTCCTTTTTTTTTCTTTTTTCTTTTTCTAGGTGGTCGCATGAGCGTGTTTCCTAGCGGAGAGCTGCAAATACGCCGAGTTCAACAGTCTGACGCTACCGCCGAGTTCCGCTGTCGTACCTGGCACCGGCTAACTGGAGAGACAAAGCTCAGCTCCTACGGCAGACTCGTCGTGACAGGTAATGCTCGTCTTCTGTATGCTTACTTACGCAGCTCTACTTTCCTTGGAGTGCGGGTGACAGAAGTGGTACACGAACGCCCATCTCGTGCTGAGGAGGAACAAATATATATATATATATATATATATATATATATATATATATATATATATATATAGAGAGAGAGAGAGAGAGAGAGAGAAATACAAAAAACTATATTTGGGGATGAACAATCGAAGAAAAAATACTACGCTTTGCATCGCAGTTGAAACTATACTGACAGAAGCGAAGCAGTGCAAGATGCAACCTCGGAACAGCTATCAGCGTAAGGTACAATTAAATACAAATATAGAACGGTACATTCAAGAATATAAATCACGCTTAACTCGTGCAGACGCTAAAAACCACACGAACACTTCCACTTACTCATAACTTATAATCTACAAGCTATGCCAAAAAAGAAAGCGTACAAGTTAAACCTAGAGAAAATATACCACGGACGTAATCTCACAGGGCTTGCGCTCACTGACATGACATGGCGTCATGGTTTAGTCGCTGCTTCAACGAGTGGCAGAAAATACTCTGTAACTGTACATCGATACCAACTTGCCAAAACTAGCCGGCTACCAGAGTCGGGGATTAAAATGGGGCTGTTGCCGATGATGGCGTTTATGGAGAAAGGAAATGTACGGTATTTATCGAAAGTTTCGAAGCCTCTCGTGAGAGCGCGAAGATCAGTCGTAGTACGCCGTATTGCACTACTGGAGCTCCGAAGATCAAGAAATTGAGGAGGAAATAATGCTCCGTCTTTGGGCAGCAAGTTAAGTTTATCGGTGAATCCAGTACTGTTCCGAAGTGCAGGAGTGATCACGTGCGCTATGGCTTCGAAACCTTTGAGAAGTGTTGTACACAGAGGATAGATATATGGTTGGGGACGACCGAATGTGCAGTTCCTTACTTGTGAGTGGTGTACTGGTCGCGTTAGTTGCAAGTAATTTATTGCGAATCTTCTCAATTTTATTAAAATTCTCTTTTTTTCTCTTACTTTCTTTTTTATTGCTTTTTTTCGGAAAGATCTGAAAGTGAACGTGCCTCCACGGATCACAAATGTGCGATCTTCTGTGGTGGCGAACGAAGGCGACTCCGTGGAACTGCCTTGTGCAGCCCAGGGCTACCCTCCGCCCAAATACCTGTGAGTACTTGCCATTTCGCCATTTTTACGCTTAAAAAAAACAAGTCATTTTCAGCGAATATGTTATTAAAGCAAATCTTGCTTCTGCTGTCATGAAATTTTAAACAATTTGATTGTACATACAACTACGAAAATAAAGCATGCGCGGCTCAATCGATGCGACCGTCACTCGTGTGACTAATCTTCATGGCACTAAACATCGCAGTAAACATTTGCTCCCATCTTTATGTAAAGTCATATGGTCATGAGGACCAGTTTTCTGTCGATAATTTGGCCGAGCCCACGACGCGCACTGGTTATGATCTGTACTGTTGTTTTTTATGCTTTTTTTTTCGCATGTACTATACTTTTTTTTTCCCGCATGCACTTGACGCGCACTTTTATAGGGGGTAAACAGGGAGGAGACGTGCAATAAAACCACATTCATGTAAAGAAGCTTAATGAGCGTCACATTCTTGCAACTAGATCCGCATACGGAGTATGGCAACAATTGTGTTGCTGTTGTCCCTGTTAATTAAAACACACAAAAAATATTCCTTCATTCCTCGCGTTCTCGTTTATATTCTTTTGGCATCTATCACAAAATTGTCTAAGTCCTAAAATTTTCCTCGAACACCGCGCTCTCACAGAGTATGTGCGACTCAAAAAGCATGGCCCTCGCACTGCGTCTCATATGCGCCCTACCTAACATTCTGAGCTGGGAAGCATACGGCAAAATAAGTTTTGATATGGTCCCGGCAAAAGACGAAGCAAAAGAAGGAATGGCAGTGGGGAAAGTACCGCCTCTCGTGGCAGTGACAAGAATACAAAATAAAAAAAAAAGAGAGGCTAGACAGAACGGACGCCTCGCGCGCGTATAGACAGGATAAGAAGCCAGATCCAGCCAGAAACCGAGACCGCTACGTAGTCTCGTAAGAGAAGAAATAAAAAGACGAAGCGACGTGGATGTCGCAAGCCAGTTGCGGGCTCAAGCCGCAGAGAATGACCGCTGGTCAAAAGGAGACCGCGCGGGGCCGAAACACGCCTTTTCGGTGAGGGAAGATGGGACGGGAAAGGAGGACGGGAGGAAGAGGGGAAGGGATGTCGTCCCGCGTATTTTCCCAGTCTTCCCCGCTTGCCGGCCCGTCCTGCTCCACCGCAGTCTCTTGATGGATGAAGACAGAGAGCCTCTTCACATCGTCTGGCGTGCGCGGCGGCCTCTTCGCGGCGAAGGCATCTTGGCTGCTGGCTGCCCTTTTGGGGAACGCCGCGAGCATATAACATGTCGCGTCGCGCTGGTCAATATCCATATACCCCTTCGGCGCTCGCGCGCTTCTTTCCGCGCTTCACGTGCATTTCGTTTCACAATAATCTGGCTCTGGAGTGGAAGCTACGGAGCATGCTGTCATGCTCGAGACGTCGCTCTACGCTATATTTACATATATGTTCAACACTGGGTCCGGGACTAAAGATAAGACGTTCTGTCGCGGGATACGCAGCGACTATGCGTGTTGGCATAGTCATACGCCTGATTGGCTGGTGCTAGATTTACCTTCCATCAAACTTTCAGGTAAAAATGGGATTATTATTATTATTATTATTATTATTATTATTATTATTATTATTATTATTATTATTATTATTATTATTATTATTATTATTATTATTATTATTATTATTATGCAACTCCCAGGCTATCATCAAAATATAGTAGAGACACGAGCCCACAGGTCATTGTCATCAGGACAAGCTTGCTATGGAAGATAGACCGAGGATCGGTCAAGGTGTCGGTAAAGCATGAAGAAGTCTGAAAAAGAAGCGTTAAAGTTTTTGATGTCGGAACTGAAGTTGAAAAACGCACCAACCGACCGCATGGTGACCACCTTATGGAGGCTTCGTAAGAATTTTAGTGTACCATGACTAACGTGCGCTAATATTGAACACACTTGAAAGTATACTATTTGACAATGTGGTTCGTCAAGGCTTGCAAACAGCACCATGAGCTCAGCGGCGCAGCTCCGTAGCCATGGAGCTAACACAGGGCATATTTGTTCCAACAAGAGGGGTTCAATCACATGTGTGATGGCGAATGGGTAAAAACTCTTCTTCACCATTGCGTACATTGTTATTGTGCTCGCAATGACGGTCGTCAACAAGGCAATCACATGACACACCAACAACTGACAGTTTATTTCTTGATGGCGCACAAGAAATGCTGGTAATGTGGTAACAACTCTTAGAAAAAGCTGTCGTTCTGTGAACATCTGCTGATCGATTTACAAGAGATGTTATGGAAGTCGTGGAGGTTAAAAGGGTGGATATAATCTCATATCAGCATGCCTTCTGTTGCATTGCCAGTGAACGACTTGTGCTCCCTATCGAAATCTGGCATGAGTGAGCCGTAGTTTTGGTATTGCTTTCTTTTTATTGTGCCCTTGCACCGATGTCTATCTCGAGTTGGTTGCTTGTAATCGAGCCTTCCTTCTGCATCATCAAGAAATAAACGATAAATTAGTGGTGCGCCTTGTTATCATCTTGCTGCCTGCTTTTGTTATTCGCGCTATCTCATGCCGTTTGCAAGCCTTGACAGTTTCATTAATAACGTTAGAACTCTTGATGCCTCAGAGATTAAATTATGGTAGGCATGGGGGAGAGGGGGGATGTTACGGCCTTCCAAAAATACGCAGCACAAGACGGGTTATGAAGACAAAGAGAACAAACAAAACTAAGCGTTGGGAATGAATTTGGCAACGGAAAAGGAGGCACTGGCAAGTTCTCGCGGTACGGGGCGGTACGTATTCTGTAAGTCTACCTAGTAAGTCGACCATTTCGGCTGTCGCTCATTGGCTGCTGGTTGATGTGCAGGAAGGTGCCAGCCAGTCTCCTTCCTGCACGTCAAGCAGCAGCCAATCAGCGACAGCCGAAATGGACAGTCCACTAGGTAGACTCTTACAGAATACCGCCCCAGAAGTTCGTCCGTTAGGAAATAACACACGACACTGGCAACGCTCCAGTCACCGATGCCTAATGCCAAACTCCAAGCTACAGTACAGCCAGCATACTTTGAGACGGCACAACCCGACACCTTAAGCTGCGAATCCCTGCGCAGACCCCGCGTCCCCCATTCTTCCTCCTGCCTTGCTGCGCATTTCTCCTTTTGCTTCTTCGTCCTCCTCCGGTTTTGTTCTGTTCCCTTCGCGCGAACGCCTTCTGATCCGGATCCTTCAGCACATCCCCCATCGCACACCACAATACGTGCTACGGACGCGCCAGCACGTTCCCCCGTCTTCCTCACAAAGGGCTCGGCTTTCGCGCCGTCGTCTCGGCCGCGAACAAAATAGCCTCGGCCAGTGGCGCGTCCTCCAAGGAGCTGCCGTTGTCAGCTCGGCTTCGCTGCGGTTTGGGTCGATTGACTTTGAAATAGGTTTTCGGGATCGCACTCGGGATTCCGTCTGGACGAAGTGGCTGCCGAAAGTAAGACGCTGCGCGGCTAGAAAAGTAAAGAGAATGCGGGAAGGCTTTAACGGTGCACGCTATCGAATTTGCAATGTGAATCGCTTAAAGGAGCGACTGTCCTGCCGGGTAGGTTACTCCAGCCTTTGGAAATTCCGGCCAGCGTAAACGAAACGCCGTGGATAGAAAATAAAACAGGAACGGTGGGAGAGAATTGGGGAGCCGGGGTGGTGGGGGCACAAGAAAACCGGCAAGGGTCTTACGGGCAGCAGTTCGGCACCGGGAAGTTGGCTATGCAGTTCGGTGGCGTCCCCTTATACGCCTGGAGTGTAAAAACAGGCAGCTTGCCAAATGAAGAAGCTGAGTTTTTGTCACGCTTCAAGCAAAAAAAAAAGAAAAATGGTTTTGTCCTTCGTTTATTTTCATGTTTGCATCACGTGTAACGCTCAACGAGTAATACTGACGAGTTCATTTGACCTTTAATGCAAACGTAATGTCCACTCTCGTGAGTGATAGTGCGCAAGGCGTAACAGTAAGAAAAGATGTCTGGGACCCATACGCGTATCCGGAGGTTGAGCGCACACATGATAGTGTTCTTCTTTTCGGTTGCGCATCTGTTCTTAGAGGTCTTCTACAAAAGTAGCGCTAGCGGTTAGACTAGTGGGAGAAGCAGTCGAAGGTGCAGCTGTAAGCACCTTTCATTGTCCCTATATTACAAGCAGAGGGATTGGCAACTTTGTCGACCACAAAATTGACGCGCGACTGACCGCTTCAGGCAGTTTGCGTGTATTCGCGGGCATCTTTCATACTCGGAAAGACACTTTTATGTAGCACGTATTGAGCAACAGGAAAGCTGCATCGGGAGTTTCTCATGTTGCTCTACAATCTTCTTAATTGACACTTTCCATCTAACTATAATAATTGAGAAGTTTATTAAATAATTACGGCTAATTATCGAATTAGGCGGAATGCAAGAAATAATCTGAGTATCTCCAAGCGACGTCACACAACATTACCTCGGTTCTGTCTAGGTATGTGACATTTGCATAACTTTAAAGTTAGACAAAAGTTAAGTGAAACACCCTGTATATAGCGTAACAGACGATGATCCGCTCCGGACCACCGTGACTTGCACTTCGACTCTCGAAGAGGCATAGCGTTAGTCGAGTGCTGAACACTTTGCAATGTGGTGAACGCGGTTTAAATCGCATATGGGACGCGAAAGAGGTGTGACGTAACGCATTACTCTCGCATTTTCCACTAAATCGCCACCAATTTTTTCTCTCCTTTGTCCCTGTGCAGGTGGGAGAGACTGACAACGGCCGACAACGGCAGCCCGCACCATCCCGTCGTCGTGGGAAGCTCGAGGCACGAACCGTCTGAAGGGTCGCTGCTGATCCGCAAGGTGGAAGCGCAGGATGCCGGCAAATACCTGTGCCTGGTCAACAACGCGGTGGGCGAGGAGCGGGCCACCATCACGCTCGACGTGCGATGTGAGTGCGCTTCTTCGCTCCTCATTTGCCGTTTCAAAGCGACTGCAGCTTTCTTCGGCTCGTTCGCCCATTTTCCCGGTGGTCGGACTCTCGCGTGCTCTCGCGCGCCGCGAGAGCACGCACAAAGTTGCGCACCGCGTTCCTCGCTCTTTGAGACGCAGCTGACCACGCACGCTTACACGTGACCGCTTGAGATGTACTGGTTAACAAATATACGCCTTCAAGCGCATCATTACTTTAATCAAGCGAATAGTTTCGTGGAAGCGTTCAGCAATCACTGACAATCATCGTCAATCATTTCCTGCGCAACTTTTATATTCTTTACAGTGAAGCTCTCTATAGCTAGGATCCGGGATTTTATGGCGTCTGCGCGGAAAACTCTCCCCTAAAAAGAGAGAGTAAAGAGCCAACAACAACAGCAAAGGCATATCGCCGCTCGCGTCGGAGCATGTCTCTCTGTCAATGTATGACGTAGTCCGTGACGTAGTGTGCGACTGATAAGGCGACCAAGAGGAACGGGTTGGCGCCCCTTGGCGCAACCGCGCGAACGCGCTCGTACCACTGCTCACGCTGCGCTCCGCAACACCCCAACGACCGCCGCTTCGCGTCGGCGCCGGGCACCGCGGCTTCCGCCGCGGCACCGGGGCACAAACGACGGCGCCTCCAAACAGATAGGAAAAATGGTGATACCAAAAAAAGCCGAGGCGGGATTCAAACCCGCGTACCCTCGATCCTAAAGCGAGCGTCGTAACCATTAGGCCATACAGCCATGCTTCCAAATCGTGCATTCATACAAACCAAATTATGGCGTTCGAGCGTCGTCGTTGTCTCGTCGTCGACAAAAAGGTCGCGTCATCCTCCTCGCCCTCCTTTTTTTTCCTTTCTCGCATGTGCAATCATCCGCGGAAAGCAATATACGCGGTCGGAAAGGGAGGGAGCTGGCTAGGAGGAGACCACGTGCACACGGGCCACCCCACCCTCCTGGTTGCCATGGCTACGGCATGGCAGTTTCTTGATACTAACCACGAACCACTAATTGTGGCTGGCTTAAACAGCTTCGCTGTTAAAAAGCGAACGCGGAGCGCGGCGGGATACGAAAGACGGCGATAACGCAGAAAGCGCGATGAGAAAAGCGGAGGAAGAGGCTACAATGAAAGCATGAGGCGAAAAAACGGAGGAGCAGAGTATGGCGAAAAGTTGGGGAAGATAGAATGGCCACACGAGACTACGAGATTTCGCCATAGTCTTAGAGCTTTGCTCTTTTACGTCCGTTCCTGGACTGAGCGTGAGCCACTGTTCGCACCTTCGTCGTGGTCTTCTTCCAAAGCTGGTAGCGATGCCGCTCATCATGCCAGCGTTCCCATATGGCCCCTCGCGCTCGTTCCAGTGATCGCGCCTTCGTCGTCGTCTTCTTCCAAAGCCGACTCCGATGCCGCTTATCTTGCCAAGGTTCCCATACTGCCCCTCGTGCTCGTGCCAGTACTCGTGCCGTCGTCGTCTTCTTCCAAAGCTGGCTCCGATGCCACTCATTATGTGAGCGGCATCACAGACTCATTTGGCTGTAATGTCAAAAGTCATCAGACCTTCATCTGAAACTCATCTCATATTTTCTTAAGGGCAGGCCCGGCGCGCCGCAATAGCCAGTGGGGCCCTGGAAGAGGGGCTCCACCCACAGTGACCAAGCACGATCTTAATTTAAATAAAGTTGTTTCTCTCTCTATCTTACTCGTGCCGTCGTCGTCGTCTTCTTCCAAAGCTGGCGCCGATGCCGCTCATTATGCCAGCGTTCCCGTACGGCCCCTCCATCTGCGAAGGCGCTGACGCTACTGGCCCACTGCCAGTCGGGCCGGTGATTTCGGTCTCCAATTATTTGCCTCAATATATCGCAACATGAAAACACGTATACAGCTGCGCTCAAATTTCACATTATGAAGTATCGTAATCGTCGGACATACTTTTTTTTATGTGGTCATGTGCTTGTTTCTTAAGTAAGCCTCCCCATTCTCAAGCGTATAGAATGCTGGTCTCAGAAATCTGTTTTGTTTAATATGTTTTCCGGAGACAACGCTGATGAACGTATGTTAAGCGGGATCATGACGCTTAATTCTGGCCAAATACTCGTTTCCGAAGACAACGCTGATGAACGTATGTTAAGCGCGATCATGACGCTTAATTCTGGCCAAATACTCGTAAAACCATTTAGTGGGGTAGGACTTGTTTTCCCCGTGGAGAGTTCCTGTAACCGTGCAGCAGAGTTCGACGAGAGGCACGTGTTGTCCACCTATACTACCGCTACATATGTGCTGATTAACCAATTTGTCCTCGTCTGAATTGCGCAACAAAACAACAAACGCTACTTAAATATCCTCACTGTAACGAATATGTGTTGTCAAGCACATCATTCCTCTAATAAATCGAGATTTCTTGAAGCGTTCTGCAATTTGATTACATTGACAATCCTCTTCGGTGGTTTCTGAACAAATTTCTTACCTTATAACGAAACATCCCCTTGCGAAAACATATTGCCCTCAAGACGGGTAGAAAGTGAAAGTGGCTCTTGACGTTCAGGATAGCCTATTAATGCAGTCGTCTCTATAACAAAGCAACGATATAGCTCAAATGTAGCAATGAAGAAATGAGCGAAGTGTTTTCAATTTGGTACGGCAGAAACGCTACATTTAGCTGTCTTTTTCCGATGACAAACAACACCAAATGGCAAAAAAGGAGATCTTTTCATCAGAACAAACTATTAGCCGATGTTTATACTATACGTTCTGGATCCCAAAACGCCTTAATACAACAATGGTTCCATTAGCACTAAATCCCTGGTAATGTTGCAGCAGATAAGGCAGCTAGACAAGCGCATACAATTAGAGTGTTTTAGCTGAGCGCTTGCTGTCCGCTCCGCTCAGACCGGTATATGCTAGCAAAATGCCACACAACCGCTTAGCGGGAACGCTATTGCGCTTGCGCACAACGCTCATACCGGCAGCTGAACGAAGACCGCCTCCCTAGCTCCGCTACAAGGCCGACTGAGCGCAGCGTGACAGCGTGTCTACTTGGCTCTTAGTCGTTTTGCAACCAAGTTGATAGCGCGTCGCTCCGGTCTCGGCAAGACGCGCTTATCAAATGCGAAATCTACGCAGTTCCCTGCAGTATCTCAGAGCGTGAAATCTGAGCGGAGTGGAGCGTAAGCGTCGCTCTGCTAAAACTCTCTATTAACGCCACGTACGGTCTCCCTCTAACGCAAGGCGATTTGCGGCACTTACTAAGACAGATCTCAGTTCGTGGTTGCAAAGCGACATGGTTTAATCAGACCTCGAAATCTTCAGATTTATTTCACATTGACCCTGAGCTTCAATTCAAAATCCCGTCCACATTGGATGCAACCAGAGCCTCTGAAACGCTCATTCACCGTCTGCGGCTCGGTACCGCGTACACAAAACATTTTCTACAAAAAATTTCATTAGCTGATAGTCCGCAATGTACTTGTGGCCACGCGGATGAGGATGTGCAACATCTTCTGTTAGAATGTCCGCGACAAGACACACACAGACAATGTTTAGCACGTGATTTAGGGGCATTAGACCGCCGGCCCTTCAGCCTCAGGAAGATCTTAGGTCCTTGGCGAACATATTCATTGCAAAGCCGAGCGTTAATGACCCTCCAAAGATTTGTAGAAGCGAGTAATATTCTCGGAAACTATTGAAAAGAGTGTTTATCTGTGATAAGCTCACTCTATGGGATTTTTTATTTGGTCAATTTAACACCTGGGTCCGTGTACCTTCATTTGAGCCTAATCCGTGCTATCTTATGTGCCGTGATTTTAGCAGTTACGTAACCGGACTTCGTGCTTACTTTAGTGCACCTGTGTGACTGCACTTTGTGTGCTATTTTTCTTAGTTGACTTCCAGTTTTAGTGTGGTATTAGTTTACTTATGTGACTGCATTTTGTGTTTACTTTAATGCGCCTTTGTGACTGAACTTTGTGTTGCTGAGTTTCTGAGTTGACTTTCAGTATTAGTGTGACATTAGTGTACTTATGTGACTGGAATTTGTGTTATTGTGATTTGGAGTCGACTTTCAGTTGTTTTTGCAGTTCTTTTCATTTGTTTTGTATCTCTATGTGAAAAGAAGTAGCCGGCGCCAATTAAAGGCGCCAACATCTCCTAAATACCATATAATAAAAAAAAAACTTGCGTTCAGATTTTTTGACGGGCTTTATCAGCCACCTTATTTCTAATATTTCGCTTTTATGCGCATACATGCAAGTGCCTTACGTGTGGTAGCATTTTCTTTGCGATCCCCCCTGCACCTCTCGCGTAAGGGTTCCTCAGAAGGAAAGCCACAGATACAAAAAATAATGGTCTTGCTCTACGATTAAAACGCTACCCCATCGCTTTTCCAAAGCAGTCGCTGTATCTAACGAAGAGATCACGACTTGTAGATAGTAGGGCGAGGTGGAGTGATCGTCGATCTCGAACCTAACAAAATTCTGCAAAACTTAATTGCTTATTTCTCTCTTCCACAGCTTCGATATGTCGATTGCTTAAAACATTGAGGAGCCACTCCACTCTGTGAAGGTAGATGACCAGCGAAGCTGTAGCACATCCCGCATGGTTAGAAAAAGATACATGTATTTATTTTCATCATTTGGTACTGTTAGTGACGATAGCTTTGTGATTATTGTGATATACAGGGTATCCCAGCTATCACGATTTTTAAAAAAAAAACGAGGAACGGCGTTACGCGAAGCAAACCTAGCGCGTATTGTTTCCAGTACAGTGGAGTATCCGCCAATAATTTTGTTCGTTACTGAGATTTAATTAGTTAATTGTAATTAATTATCTAACTCGAGAAATAGTGTCCTAATTATCAAAGTGTCAAGGAGAACATTGTAGAGCAACATGGAAAACTCCCGATACAGCTTTCTGTTGCTCAATACGTGCTACATAAATGTGTTTTTCCGAGCGTGAAATAAGCCCGCGAATACACGCAAAGTGCCTCGAGCGGCTCTACGCGCGGCAATATTCGCGGGCTTCTTTCACGCTCGGAAAAACACATTTTTGTAGCAGGTATTGAGAAACAGAAAGCTGTATCGGAAGTTGCGGTTACAGCCTCTAACAGAAGTTTCGCCAAAATTAAATCTATACACGACCGTTGTCGAATAATTGGTGCGGCACTCCAAAGCAAACTCTTCTTGCACAAACTGGGTGAACCATTTCTTGTCTCGTCTTGAAATGTCCACAATGAAATCCCCAACGATGATCACAGGGGTAGTGTCATCATGGCGAACCCATGCAAACTGCGTGGTCACGAACTTCTCGATATCAAACTTGGGTGTGCCTGGAGATCTATACACAGTGGATATCACAATTGCGTCTTTCGTTTGTACGGCACAGACATCCCCACAGTCGGTGGCATTGCCCTCTCGCTAGTGAAGGGTTTATGGTTGTACGTACAGTCTGTTTCACACTTAGGGGAAATCTCGGAGCGCATTGCATCGCGATGCGGCGAGCGCTGGAGTCGGGTGCCGGAAGCAGCTTGCGCAGGCGCAGACGGTCGAGGCGCGTTATCTTGAACCGCGTCGACTGCTACGGCGGCGCGCGCTGGCCGCATCGTCGGGAAGCGTGCTACTGTCAAGGGCAGTTCATCGTTACTGCGGGCACGATTGTTGTTGTTGTTGTTGTTGTTGTTGTTGTTGTTGTTGTTGTTGTTGTTGTTGTTGTTGTTGCAACGTTGTTGTTGTTGCCGTAGGTGCTCGCGCACCGCGCACTTTCAACACTCGTGTGCTCAGGCGGCTCCATAGGCAGGTCGATAGGGAAATATTTGAAGCGTTTTGTATAAAAAAAGCAGGTGATAAGTAAACCTAAATTGCCTAAATTTTGCGTCCTAAATGGAAATTCCTTGAACTCTACTTTATCCAAAATTTAGCGTCCTTGAGCATGTAGTTGCCGGGCTGTTTACAACAGAAGATCGCGATATTTGGCGATTTTCAAAAGCAAATTATCCAAAAAGTTGCAAATTATCCAAAATTTTGCTACTTCTAGGAACTAGATAAATATTTCCTAAAGCTACAGAGCAAGCCGCAATGCAGTAAGTGCGGTAGTTTCTTCTAAATATGGTCACAACTGAGACACAGTTCGCAAAAACCATGTATCTCATGCTTGTTCGTGAACATTTATTTCTAAATCACGCCAATCATTTTCTTTATATTATATATAGTTGGAATCTACAAGAATTAAGCTTTTTATGGTTTATACGACAACTTCATATCCTAAGTAGAAGAGCCGCCATGGTTAGTCCAAAAGTACTGAAAACGGGGACTCGTGCCGCCGGAGTGGGACCACCGAAGGGCCGTTTATAGTCCGACGTAACGCGAGCGCGCGCTCACGCTACGTCACGTTGGCGAAAACGACCGGCGCAGCCAACGCTTCCGACGCGCCTCGACGGGCCCGGCGCCGAATTGGCTCCTGACTACTCCTCCATTCGCGCGTTGGTCGCCCCGACTGCGCTCACCCACATTGCATTTCGCGCGAAGAAATAAAGGCGCCCACGCCGCTTCGCCGACGGTAGCAGACAGCCGTTGAGAGCGCGCGCGGGCTTGGGATCGTTCTGCGCATGCTCCGAAGATAACTGCCAACGGCGCGCGTCGGAGTATAGAGGAGATAGCGTTTCGGCTGGCGCAGCGCAACCGGCGTAGCGTGACCGGCCGCAAACGACGCTGGCCCTCGCGCCGATAACGTCGGACTATAAACGGCCCTTTAGCGTTACATCGCCGCCGCAAGCTAGCGAATACAACCTTCGCTTGAAAAGTAGCGACAGACGATGAGCGCGCAGCACTGTTGAAAGAAGAAAAGCAATTGAAGGCGGCGGCACCAAAGGCAGCAGAAGACGCCATATGGTAGCCATTTCGTGCATATTTCTAATCTCGATTGCGGGAGAGCCAGTGTTTTTAACAGTGGAGCTGTTTAAGCTTTTTGTTTCCCCGCGTAGCGTTCGCAAAAACTCGCCTAGCGATGACGTCACTGCGCACAGCTGCACCGATCAC
Organism: Dermacentor silvarum; assembly: GCF_013339745.2. Taxonomy (NCBI): domain Eukaryota; kingdom Metazoa; phylum Arthropoda; class Arachnida; order Ixodida; family Ixodidae; genus Dermacentor; species Dermacentor silvarum. Next base: position 121,763,380 of record NC_051159.1, read on the forward strand.
TTCGCCTAGCTCCTCCGCCGCCGCCGCGCTAGCGATGACGTAACTGCGCACAGCTGCGCCTCGCTTCACCTTGCGATAGCCAATCAATAGCTAATCGATAATCGCTCAATCAATAAATTCTGGGAAATGCTGGAGATGACTTGGTAGTGTTTAGCCTAGCACAAATACGAGACCAATGCCGTGAGATAGCCAATCAATAGGTAATCGATAATCGATCAATAATCAATACATTCCGGAAAATCATAACCCGTAGGCGAGGACCATCTAGGTTCCGGTCAGCTCCACTGTTTCTTTAGCCTTGCGCCACTAGTTCAAGCATTACTGACGAATATTTCTACGGCAAAGGTTCAGGTTTAAATTTGCATTGCATTCGGAGATGTTAAGTTAAAGGATATCAAGGAAGATTATGAAATTTTATTGTACGGTCTTTATGCTAAGGCTGCCTATGTTGCTAAATAAGTATGCAGACGAGATATGCCGAATAACCAGAGCAAGCGCGTGGGCTTTTCAAGACTGTGTATGTTAGCTGCGCCTTTAAGTACCTGGCTGCATGGACACTGTAGGCTGTATCATCTGCCGAAGCTGCAAGGGTAAATGATGGTATGTCTAGAGTTTCTATAAGAGCAACAGTATTGTATGACCCTGGTCATAGAAACTATGCCCTGGTAATACCAACCCGAGAGAGAGAAAAAAAAATACCACCGCAAATCCACGAAGTGAATTATGGTGAGTGGGCGAAGCACAGGGGGATCATTCGGGTAAGCGTGCACCCCCCGTATATAAGTATATATATACATATACACAGGTGTTTCAGCTAACACTTTCAAACTTTATTTAAGGTTGCCTGTTGCAGATAGCCCAATTCTAGTTAATGAGCTGGTCTACTCGAAGAGGTGGACATTACTTGCACAAGAAATTGACGTGCATAATCGAATCATTAACAATAATTCACTGATTAAGTTCTTCACTAATTACCTGATGGCCCATATTGCAATTTACAAATTGTAGCCGGGGAGTCCACAAGGCGGATCCACTATATATATACTGACCATGTGTACACTGTATAAGCGCTTATATAGCCCTTGTGCACCGCAGCGCCTCTAGCGGGCTCCATGCAAAATAGAGCTACGGACAACGGACGACGACGAGGGACAAGGCTCGGCCCTAAGGTGTTTCGCCGCTAAAAAATAAGCGCCTGCAGAGCTTCGGTTCTGACACTGTGTATTGGTTAGATAAGAATCGTAACTACCTCGGTATAGCAACTTGTCTGCGGTGCCCTGCGCGGCCAACTGTGGAATGATATCTTTCTTAGTGTGAAAGAGAAACAGAGTTGCAGTTCATGTCGTCTTGCGTATTTACATCTCGTAATGACCAAACAAACTTCCCTTTGTCTTAGGCCTCACCCTTTTGGTGGACCCGGACTGAAGTCTATATTTAAATAAAGTTGTTCTCTCTCTCTCTCTCCCTTTGTCTCTGTAATAACAAGGACGATGATGACCATTGTAAAGCGACGCTTTCTTTTCCTATCCCCTATGCCGTGTTTTCTGTTTGTCCGTCTGTTTCTTTCCAAGTAAAGTGAACCGATCCCGGAGGCCGTAAATAGTCATCTGGACCAATCCAGGAGCAGGTGCTATTAAACTTCGGCCGATGCTGAAGATTTTGCAACCAAGGGTGGTGACTTGCTGGGTGGAGTATTTGCCTCTGCCTCTGGATTTGGCGTCGATGTTTGGCTGGGTAGACGTGACGAGGGCTTGCCCGCACAGCTGTAGCACGCTGAGGAAAAGCAAGAACAGCATTCGCAGGACAAAGGATATTTACAAAGGACATCTATTATGAACTAGCGAAGCTGGGCCTGGGCAGCTTCGCTGCACAGGCTCAGCTTCGCTAGTTCACAGGGGTATGTGCCATTGCGCTTGGACCCTTTCTGCATTACAGCCAGGATTGGCCCACATTTTCTGTTCGTATATGTTAAGGACTAACGCTCGGCTTAAACAGCTCCGCTGTTAGAAAATTTGTCGCAGTTTCACCCGAAAGGCGAAGCACCAATTGAGATAGCAATTTAGTAGAGAGAGAGCTATACGGAGTAAGGATAGTAGTTTTATCAGCTGTAAAAACTTTGACATGCAGCAGCACCAGCAATGCGCAGAACTGTTGTCGACGCCGTCGGCGTTTTGCCCGCGTTCGCACCGAACGCGCGCGGCGTTTTTATATAAATACGTATTTGGTGCCGCAGCTAAACGTCGCCTCCGTATAGCTCCCTCCCGTCCCCCCGCAACATTTCGCGTGACGGAAAAAGTTGCGTTTGCTCTCTATATATGGAAAGGAGGAAAGAGACGCCTACTTCTGCAGCCCTTAAGGGAGCACGGCGCAGAACGCGCGTTTGCTCTCCGACGTGCGTTCGCCCCCGTGAAAGCGCGCGTCCCTCGCTCCCTTTCACTCGCACATACAGCGTCCTGAGCGCGGCGACGATTTCATCGCCGTTGACGTCATACGGAACCTCACGGCGACGGTGACGGCGACGGCGACGGCAGAAATCTGCTTTGGAGTGTCTATATAATTGCTATCGCAATAAAAGTTGTCGCAGTTTCACCTGAAAGGCGAAGCATCAATTGCGATAGCAAATTTGTAGAGAGCTATACGGAGTAATGATATTAGCTTTATCAGCTGTATAAACTTGGACATGCAGCAGCACCGGCAACACGCAGAACTGTTGTCGACGCCGTCGGCGTTTTGCCCGCGTTCGCTCAAAATGCGTGCGGCGTTGGTGACTGTTGCCGGAGCCTCTGATATAGATAGGCACTTGGTGCCGCAGCTAAACGTCGCCTCCCTTCCCTCCCACCCCCCCTCCCCCACGGCCTTTCGCGCGTCGGTAGAAGGCATGCGTTTGCTCTACATATATGGTGATTGTAAAGCGGGTGATTGTGGCGACGGCGACGCCGACGGCAGAAATCTGCTTTTCAGTGTCCATATAATTGCTATCGCAATAAAAGGCTCGGTTTTCAACATTCCCCTCAATGTTGCCTAGAACCTAAGTACAGCGAACACCATCGGATTTGGAGGACGCTTAAGCTTCGGCTTTAAGAGTGGAACGCGATAGCATTCAAAGATGCCTGACTGCTTATCGGGCTTTTTTCTCAGATATTCAAATTACAATCCGACGCTATCACATCCGTAGACTGTGGTTAAGTCGTACTTTACAATTTTTCTGATGGTTTTTCCTTTGAGAAATTCAATTTTTGTTCACTAAAAGCCTTGCGCCACGCGAAGGGCGCGCTCGGTCGGGATAGGGTGCCTACATGCAACGCCGTCATGCAACGCCGTTTTCAAACGGCGTTGCATGTAGGCACCCTAGGTCGGGGTGGTTCGGGATGTGGTTCGGCATGATTATTTCCGCTAGACGTCGATGCCTACGCCGACACCGGCGCCGACGCCTGATTTTTTGCGACACGGGGTCCTTAATGCTATCGCGTTGAAAAAGTACCTAAGCGCCTGCAGCCATGTTGAATGAACTTCTTAACTATCTCGGTATAGCAACTTCTCTGTGGTTCCTTGCGCGTAACAACTGTGCAATGATACGTGATCTTTCTAAGTGTGAAAGAAAACGAGAGTTGCAGTTCATGTCGTTTACGTTACTGAAGTGGTGAAACGTTAACACGAAAGCATGACGGCGATGGCTTGGGAATGGTACGACGACCACTCTGAGACGATGGGCTATGCGAGTTATAATGACGAAGATGGAACGACTGCAGTAGCGTCACGACGACGCTATGTGTATTTGCATCTCGTAATGACCAAACAAACTTCCCTTTGGCCCTACAATAACGAGCACCATGCTGACCATTTTAAAGCGACGCTTTCTTTTCTCATTCCCCAGGACATGTAATCTGTTTGTCCGTCTGTTTCTTGCCAAGTAAACTGAACCGATCCCGGAGGCAATGTAATAGTAATCTGGGCTGATCCGGGAGATGGTGCAATCAAAATTAAGCCGATCCTGGAGATTTTGTAACCAAGGGTGATGACTTGCTAGGTTGATCCTTACATCATTGCTAGATATGCGCCCACGCAGGGGCTTTAATGTGGCCTGTAAGGCGAGCTTCAGGTTGTAGGAATTAACGTGACGGCGGCGAACGAGCCGTGTCGTCGTTCCTACTCAGAAGGCGGCGAGCCGAGCGGAGGCTGCGAGGACTACATAGCGTCTCAAGCTCCTGGAACAACACTGCGCGTGCCGAGCTTGCGCTTCGAGCACGCGCTGCGCTCCTTTATTTTATTGCGATAGCAATTATATGGACACTCAAAAGCAGATTGCTGCCGTCGGCGTCGCCGTCGCCGTCGCCGTCGCTGTCGCCGTCGCCGTCGCCGTGAGGTTCCGTATGACGTCATTTGGAGATGAAATCGTCGCCGCGCGCCGAACGCTGTATGTGCGAGTGAAAGGGCGCGAGGGGCGCGTCTTTCACGGGGAGTGAACGCGCGGCGGAGAACAAACGCGCGTTCTGCGCCGTGCTCGCTTAAGGGCTGCAGAAGTAGGCGTCTCTTTTCTCCTTTACAATCACCATATATGTAGAGCAAACGCGCCTTCTTCAGACGCGCGAGAGGCCGTGGGGGAGGGGGAGGGAAGGGAGGCGACGTTTAGCTGCGGCACCAAGTGCCTATTTATATCAGAGGCTCCAGCAACAGTCACCAACGCCGCACGCATTTTGAGCTAACGCGGGCAAAACGCCGATGGCGTCGACAACAGTTCTGCGTGTTGTTGCTACCAAAGCCGCTCACCTTACTTCGTATGACATTGCTGTGTTGCTATCGCATTCATTGCTTCGCCCTTAGGGCGAAACTGTGACATTTTTAACACGAAAGTGTTTTATGCCGGGGTCCACCAAGACTTCACTGACGTATTTCCGTCACGGAAGTACGTCATAGAACATAATACAAAGAAAGAAACCAGAAGAAAAAGTTCCACAAACATGCAAAATTTGAAAATCGAACCCACGACCTCTCGGTCCGCGACGATAGATCGCCGAGCGTTTAACCCATTGCGCCACAAACGCATTTGCAAAGAGCTACACAGACGCGCCTTATATATCTAACACTCCTCCGTGTACCCGCGCTCTTGCTCGGGGTGGTGCCGCCGCCTACGAGCAGAAAAGTTGTCGCAGTTTCACCTGAAAGGCGAAGCATCAATTGCGATAGCAAATTTGTAGAGAGCTATACGGAGTAATGATAGTAGCTTTATCAGCTGTATAAACTTGGACATGCAGCAGCACCGGCAACACGCAGAACTGTTGTCGACGCCCTCGGCGTTTTGCCCGCGTTCGCACAAAATGCGTGCGGCGTTGGTGACTGTTGCCGGAGCCTCTGATATAAATAGGCACTTGGTGCCGCAGCTAAACGTCGCCTCCCTTCCCTCCCCCTCCCCCCCACGGCCTTTCGTGCGTCAGAAGAAGGCGCGTTTGCTCTACATATATGGTGTTGGTAAAGGAGGAAAGAGACGCCTACTTCTGCAGCCCTTAAGGGAGCACAGCACAGAACGAGCGTTTGTTCTCCGCCGTGCGTTCACTCCCCGTGAAAGCGCGCGTCCCTCGTGCCCTTTCACTAGCACATACAGCGTTCGGCGGCGCGCGGCGACGATTTCATCTCCATTGACGTCATACGGAACCTCACGGCGACGGCGACGGCGACGGCAACGGCGACGGCGACGCCGACGGCAGAAATCTGCTTTTGAGTGTCCATATAATTGCTATCGCAATAAAAGAGAAGTACTGCATTATGACACTAACGCGCACCGACAGTGAACGCTTCGGTGGTCTCAGCACTACGACGCCTCGATGCCAGCATTCGAAGGGACGCTGGCATCAAGAAGCACTACCAACGCCACCTAGGTGGCGTTCACCGTACTCAGCACAGCGGAGCGTGGCCTCCGCAATTAGCTCTGAAAATGTTTCTGAAGTTGATCGCGGAGGCTGCAATTACGACGCGCTGTACGCGCTGATTTGACTCGGTGACGATTCAGTTACGTGCTTTGTCTTGCGCGTTGTATTAGTGTGTCAGTTACGTGCTTCGTCTTTCGCGTTGTGCTAGCGTGTGCAGCGTAGTGCAGCTTCCATATGCACGACGGTTGCTCATGGTCATCGACGTTGGTAGTCGTGATGGAGGAGACGTGCCACCAGGCGTCAGCGTGGGTGCATCAACGCCTAAGGGCGCTTTAGCCACAAAACACCAATAGACATTATATATCAATGTGCAATAAACATTACACTACTTCTTGAAGACACGTTTCACTTTCGTGTTCTATACCGATTCCTACATAAGAGGGATCAACCACAATTTTTTTACTTCCTTGACAGTCGGCGCCAAGGCACCAGTTGGGAGCGCCGACCAAAGCGCCCCGCGTTGCAGCGTCGGTGGGCGCTACTAGGTATTACGATTCCTATACTCCTGATAATGCGTCCACGTCACAGTCGCTCAGGTGTAGCACGTGGAGTCTTCACCTCTTCCTCTGGATTTGGCGTCGATGTTTCGCGGGGTAGACGTGACGAGGGGTTGCCCACACAGCTGTGGCGCGCTCAGGAAAAGCACGAACAGCATTCGCAGGACAAACGACATTTACAAAGGACATATCGCCGTACAGACTCAGAGGTTTGTATCCGCGCTCCCGGGGGTAGCGTGGTGGGAGTGATCGCTATGTTTCGTACTTTTGCACACATTCACCTTCGCTCACAACACTTTCTTCACCACTCTCACAAGGTTGCAGTAGCCTGCAAGTCATCGCCGCATCCACGTCGCATATCATGACAGGTTGTGTTTGCGCATAAGCAGAAGACGTAAACAATAACGTACGTTAGAAAAAAGTTGTCGCAGTTTCGCCTGAAAGGCGAAGCATCAATTCCGATAGCAAATTTGAAGAGAGCTATACGGAGTAAGGATAGTGGTTTTATCAGCTGTATAAACTTGGACATGCAGTAGCACCGGCAACACGCAGAACTGTTGTCGACGCCGTCGGCGTTTTGCCCCGGTTCGCTCAAAATGCGTGCGGCGTTGGTGACTGTTGCCGGAGCCTCTGATATAAATAGGCACTTGGTGCCGCAGCTAAACGTCGCCTCCCTTCCCCACCCCTCCCCCCCACGGCCTTTCGTGCGTCGGAAGAAGGCACGTTTGCTCTACATATATGGTGATTGTAGAGGAGGAAAGAGACGCCTACTTCTGCAGCCCTTAAGGGAGCACAGCGCAGAACGCGCGTTTGTTCTCCGCCGTGCGTTCACTCCCCGTGAAAGCGCGCGTCCCTCGCGCCCTTTCACTCGCACATACAGCGATCGGCGCGCGGCGACGATTTCATCTCCATTGACGTCATACGGAACCTCACGGCGACGGCGACGGCGACGGCAGCAATCTGCTTTGGAGTGTCCATATAATTGATCGCAATAAAAAAGATCCGAGGACACCTATGCACTTCTTATAAGTTGTTATTGCTAAAGCATTAATGTCCAATTCTGCGCGTTACTGGTGCTGCGGAATGTCCAAGTTTATACAGCTGGTAAAACTACTATCCTTACTCCGTATAGCTCTCTACTAATTTGTTATCGCAATTGATGCCTCGCCTTTCGGGTGAAACTGCGACATTTTATTGCGATAGCAATTATATGGACACTCCAAAGCAGATTTCTGCCGTCGGCGTCGCCGTAGCCGTCGCCGTTGCCGTCGCCGTCGCCGTGAGGTTCCGTATGACGTCAATGGAGATGAAATCGTCGCCGCGCGCCGCCGAACGCTGTATGTGCGAGTGAAACGGTGCGAGGGACGCGCGCTTTCACGGGGAGTGAACGCACGGCGGAGAACAAACGCGCGTTCTGTGCCATGCTCCCTTAAGGGCTGCAGAAGTAGGCGTCTATTTCCTCCTTTACAATCATCATATATGTAGTGCAAACGCGCCTCCTTCTGACGCACGAAAGGCCGTGGGGGGGGGGGGGGGGGGGGGGGAGCTAAGGGAGGCGACGTTTAGCTGCGGCACCAAGTGCCTATTCATATCAGAGGCTCCGGCAACAGTCACCAACGCCGCACGCATTTTGTGCGAACGCGGGCAAAACGCCGACGGCGTCGACAACAGCGCTGTGTGTTGCCGGTGCTGCTGCATGTCCAAGTTTGTACAGCGGATAAAACTACTATCCTTACTCCGTATAGCTCTCTACTAAGTTGCTATCGCAATTGATGCTTCGCCTTTCGGGTGAAACTGCGACAACTTTTTTTAAGCTTGCGCGGACTAGGGAGCCTACATTCAAGCGCTGTTTTAAAACGGCGTTGCATGTAGGCTTCCTAGCGCGGACCAGGAACGCGCGAATAACACAGGCTTGCGAGAGCGAAGGTGACGTAGACTCGAGGCGATGCCCTCTCCCCTCACGGAATATCGTGGCAGCAAGTGTTCCCTTTCTCTTCCAACTCTCAACCCCCATCCCCCCTGTGCTACGTGTACAGCTGCTGCCGACTACCGACCACGTTTCCCCCGAGTTCGCACCGAACGCGCCCTGTGTTCCCACCGAACGCGCCCGGCAGGTTTCGACTAGAGAGAGCGAGAGCTAGGGAAGCTGAAACCAAGCGTCGCCGAAGAGAACATCTTAGCATTCTCAATCTGCACTGGCATATCAAAAACATTATGTGTGGCTCTGCTATCGCAAACACTAGGGACCAGCGCAGATCGGGGAAGTCCAGCAAAAGTTAGACTAAGTGTCTGGTTCGCCACTACTTTAATAGGCTTTCCCCAGCTCCGCTGGTCTCTAGTGTTTGCGATAGCAGAGCCACACATGATTTTTCACCACAGTATATGTAACGAAATGTTCGCACCTGCCTCATAGATGATCAGGCTATACTTCTCTACTTCGACGTGTTATAAAAAGAAGAGAAACCCTTGGCGAAGAATGAAGCCATAGCGACATAGGAAACAATATGCAGATCCAACACAAACGTTGGTGTATATGGAAAGTGAAGCTCAAGTAACGTGGTGAATTAATTGCTATATAAATAAAGACGATGAGCACAGTTTGTTCAAAACTTGCTGCTCGGCAAGTTAGTTTGGTTTAATACAAACTATGTTTAATGGAGCGACAAGAAGACACTACACAGAAATAAATTCCATTTCACCATGTTCGTCAATACCTTGTTCGCGCACCATGTGTGTTAAACGTATATCAAGAAAAACATGTCGCGACGTCTGCGCTGGCAATGTACTGCGCATGCGCGGAACAAGTATACGTTCCCCTAAACCCTTCCTTTCGTTAAGCAGATGGTAGTGGAGCTTTTGTGTGTCGTGTCTGCTTTTCGCACCATCAAAAAGAACGTAGAATACAGTTTTGTTTACTGTCATACTACGCGGTGTGTAATGTCCTGCAATGTTTATCTACCTCGAAGGTTACAATCTCATGCAGACTTTGTTAATGCCGAAGAAGAAACCAAGGCTAACGATCCAATATGCGCACGAATGACAACGATGGAATTACAACGAGAGCACGACGACGACTGCACGGCGACGGTTGCATAATGACGACGGAATGACAAGAATGTACTGAGATGAATATATGTACTGTTTGACATAGCCATGTCTAATTTATGCTATATTTTCATTAACATGTAGCACGTACAGTTCCTCAAGCTGGTGCATACACAATTTCTTGTGTAGCGTAACTGAAATTGTTTTAATGTCCTTTGATAAGCTGCATAGGCGGCGAGTTTTCCGTCGCCAAAGTTGCGACAGCGCCATGCAAATTTACGAGACTAGAAATTGAAGTAAATACGGTGTTTCACACCCCAAAGCCACATTCTGCTCATTAAAGAAACCGTAGCGTGAGGCTTCACATTGAGTTTGACCGCCTGTCATTCTCACTGCACGGAGCTTCTTGCTATGTGCGTCCATCACATCTCAACAGCAGAAAGCTATAGCCAATTAGCCACCATGGCGGGCCATTTGCCACGCTTTCCTTGCAATTCGGACATAAACACATGGGCGTTTCCGTGCTTGCATGCATGCTCTTTGCTAAAGCATGTCTCATGAGAACCAGTGGGTGCACTCCTTTACCCCCAGTGTCGAAAAAGAATTCAGATAAAATTTCTGTCTCACTTTCCACGAATGACATCTGCAACGACGGAGAAAGCCGGTCGTTATTGATTTATCTACGAGCATTTCAGAGACTCGTAGTCACCAGGTAATCTCAGTGGCAACCTCGCCATCTTAGGCCTTCTCCTCCTCTTTCTCTTCACTACTCCTTTCTTGTTCATCAACTTTCGAATTCAAGAAAAAAAATTCTGCAACATGCATCACCAGCTGCAATTTGTGCAGCTGTTGATGCATGTTGTTCGCCCATGTTGTGCGAGCGAACGGCCTGTAGTGGCCTCCGAAGCACATGCGCATATGACACGAGTCTGCCGGTATGCTTCGAACAATTCGGCAGATCTCGCAGACACAAACGCCGTCGACTGTGTGTTCCCCTTCATTTTCTTTGAGACCATGCTTTTTACGCCCGCTATCAAAATTGAAGATGGCAGAAAATTAGTTTTGTCGTAAGTGTTGACATAAGCTGTTTGTTTTGACACTGCTAGGGGCCTAGAGAAACTTGCTCATGTTTCATACAGTAACGTCCCGAAAAGCCTGCCAATGTGAGAAACCGCATTACCACGTAATAGCTCTGAGCCCACGAACATAAACCTACAGCAGTTAACGAATTAATGCATTAGAGAAGGTGCTGTAAAATACACTCGCTGATTATAAAATATTTTTAGACTAACATACATGCGCTGATTCATGAAATCTTTTGCAATTTGCTAGCTTACGCACGCCATTGAATATACGTGAATAAATATTTTCTTAAAATGCGGAAAAGATGTCTGCGCCGCAAGGAAAGCTATAAAATGTACATAGACTTCAAATGACATGCGTCGTGTGCCAGAATGCACGTTTGAGTCTTTTTCCTATTCTGCACCGCCCCGTGTACATAGTGTAGAGCGCAGTGAACCATTACTGGATGTAATCGTCCGTGGAGTACGGTGTTCTCAACAGATTTCATCGAAGCGCACTTATCCTTACCAAGGACAGAGTATATAGTGCGTGCGTCGCACTGTTTATCCTAAGCTCATGCACACAAATGAAAGAAAGTCTCCTGGCAAAGCGGTTACCCGAGGTTGTTACAAGCGTCTGTTGCAGAATGTATTCCATTGACCAACTGTAACAAAATTCTGGACCCCATAAAAAGCCTAGTTTTGAGTAGTTTACGTACAGAGGAGCCTCCATATAAAATTTGACGTTTGAAATACGAGCCGGAGCGTCACGAAAAGCTCGCAAATATACCAGTTTTTGTTCTTTTTTTTTAATACATAAACTGAAACAAACTCTGCCATTACCGCTAACCAGAAGTGACGCATTGGTGGTAACACATTAGCATTTAATTCCTCTTTCTTCCCTCAGGATAATACGCTCTGGAACAACCCAACAGACACCATTGTATCACGCACTGCTGTAAGAAACTTCGCGCAACGGTTAATAATCATTTTTCGTGACTCATGCTAAACACAGGTGCATCACCTCATTGAGCACGAATCACATACAGCGAATTCCATCATTTTATTTGCTGTGTTATCTTTTTTTTTACGTTTACTACTGCATAATTAACGTGTTCTCAAATTCGAATTTATATATCTGTAAGGCTTTTCTTTTTTCCTTGATTAGTATGTTGTTATCGTGTTCTCCAGATCTTTTCTGTTTATTTTATGTGTTTTTGGTCAAACCATTTATGTTAACCCCTGAACGCTGTTGCAATTGCTTCCTGGCTTTACAGTAATGTGAGTAATGGTAATTTTGACAGCACGCCGCCGCCCACAGCGGTGCTGCAACAACATTGAAATGAGTTGCTAGGCTGGTTGTTTTATATACAAAATGCTAGGTGTGTCACTCCCCACATCGCTTGCGCAACAGTGATCTTTACCGGGAAACGTATGTGGCGAGCGCTAGGTGCTTCCTATTGCTATCACGAGCGGCTTATCATCAATTACGTGGCCCGGACGCTTGGTTTGAGCTTGCTCTTTACTGAAACGTATGGCTGTTATGTCGTATGCGCTATTCCAAAGAATGTATGCACTGTTCGCTTCACTTCGCTGAGTGCTTGTAGCCTCTGCCTTACGGGCGGTATGAGCCATTATCTCTGCCCTGCACTGCCACCGGGATCGGCCCACCATTGTTTTCTGTCGACGTTACGCTAAGAAGAAAACCAGGGATCCTAACCAAAGACAGCTGCGCTGTAAAACCTATGCAATTACTAGCCGTGCGGCTTGCAAAGGTTGCTTTAGTTGTATATACTGCTCATCTATAACTAATTCAGTCAAAGTGATATTTATTTACGGTTGGCAATGTCAGTCTCGCAATGACAGTCGACAAGGCGCAAGTACGGTACTTTTTGGCAGCAAAGTAGGTGTGATATACTTCAATTACACTGCATCCCACTATTTAAAGAAAGGTCCGTTAGCGTACGAATGTCAGCATGTCTTTTTTTCTGCTTCCATGAAAAACTCTGTAAGCTCATAGATCCTGCGAATGTGGCAAGTCCTAGTCGCGCAAAAGGACCTCAAGTCACATTTGTAGATTGTGCAAGAGGTGTGGTATAAATTATTACTGAGTATAAATGTTTTCACAGGTGTCACGAAATAAATAGTTGGAAGTTTAGTGTGCCCTTGTCTCCTGTTTCTGCTTGTTTGTGCTGCTTCCTTCACACATTCTGAGTTGCGCTAATTCAAGAAAACGTCATTGAACATTAGCTCGCCCAAACCGCCGCTGTCTGGCGCTGCATTCGTGCATGATGACGCATTGAACAACATACGTAGGCTTTTCATTTTTTTTCATTTTTTTTTTACTTTTCTGAAAGACAGCGATCAGGTGGTGAAATTGGCGGCAAGTGCTCGCAAGGCTAGAACCGCTTCAAGTGCTTTTTCTGATCCACAAATTCCCAAATACAAGAAAGGTACGTTCATATACATGACGTTACACTGACGTAACAGGCACTGGCTTTCCGACGGGAAGTTGAAGGGAGAGTTTAACTTCGGCGTTAATATTCTCTTCTAGTAATAAACTTGTTACCGCGGAATTATCAAAAATAAAATTTTACAACAACGCCTATTAAGGCTAAACTTATTCGTGTTTTTTTTTTCTCTCTCTCTCTTTTGTGTCCCTTTAAGATATCTGAAGCTACTGTTGAATGAGCTGCGAATAACGCGGAAATAAGTTATGAGGCTTCATGAGCCAAAGCCACGATGTGATCATGAGGCACGTCATGGTGGGGGACTCTCAAATTCATTTTAACCACCCGAGGTTCTTTAACGTGCGCTCAGATGCACGGTAAACGAGCATTTTTTTTTTTTCATTGCGCCCCCATCGGAATGAGGCCGCCGCAGCCGGGATTCGATCCCGCGACCTCGTGTTCAGCTGTGTCTGTTTCTTGGTTGGCTTTTTTTTTCCCCTTTGTCTCCGGAGGTTCATTGTTTCCGCGATTTTGTCACCTCCGCTGCAGCTCCCGTGGAAGCACGTCTAGAACCCGAGGTGCTGACAGCGCACGTGGGCCAGCCGGCATCTCTGCGTTGCGCGGCTGCGGGCCAACCCGCGCCCTTGGTTCGATGGTTCAAGGACGCCCGGGAGCTGCTCGACGACGGGGTGCGTGTTCGCCTGCTCGACGACCGGCGCCTCGTGCAACTGTCCACAGTGGCCGCCCAGGACGGCGGCATATACCAGTGTCTGGCCTACAACGCCCTTGCGCAGGCGCAGGCATCGGCACAGCTCATCCTCGGAGGTGAGACCCCAGTTCCTCATTCTGGACTCTGTAAACTGCAGGCGCCAAGCGGCCGTCATGTGAAACGCTTTTTTCGTCGCGCTTCGCCGCATGGCGTACTTGCGGCTAAAGCGCGTTCCTTCCATGGCTCCGGCTGTACGAGAAAAAGCTTGCAATCACGTGAGACGCCATGCAACCGCGCCTGCAGCGTGCACATCGAGCGCCATGAAATTCACGCAGATCCGCAGCGCTAAAGATAAATCGGAAATTGGGTTGCTGCTTCCTATCTGCGGCCATTCATGCAAGTCAGTGGATGGATTAAAAATTTTATCTACCCATTTGGCCAGTCGTTCAGGTGTTCTGCAGGTTTGATTGATTGATCAATTAATTTATTTATTGATCGATCGATTGATCTATTTATTTATTTATTTATTTATTTATTTATTTATTTATTTATTTATTTATTTATTTATTTATTTATTTATTTATTTATTTATTTATTTATTTATTTATTGACGCACCAACCATAAGGCCGACTAACGAATAAACGTTCGGCCGTTGGGTCCCTTATTCGTAAGCTCCAAATCAATCGACTTGACGCCTTGAGTCTGTAATTATTTGTTTGTGGCATTCGTTCTGTAGAGGCGTCAAGGCAATTAACTCCGAATTATTATTAAAGAATGCTACAGTTGGGCACAGTTCTACCAAACAAGTTATTGTTTCCAAAACATTGAAAGTATGCTCCTGCAGGTCAATATCTATTAGGTTATTATTGCGTTAAAGAAATAAAGTTGCACATTTTTTTCAGCATTTCTGCTTGTGCTCCAGGAGCTGTATAAGTACGTGCTCCCCGAATTACTCCGTAGTGCTGCTGTAGCACTTGACACTTCTCCCGAATATTTTCATTCTACGTCGTGCTCACTTTGCATTTCTCATTCTTTCAAGCCTGCTCTTCCGACATAGGCAGACTTTCTGCACTTGCTAAGATCATTCTCCCACAAAGTCTCATTTTCTGCCTTAAACTTGGACTAACTAGCAGTTGCATACAGTTGGCCGTAACAAATAAACAGCTTCTTTCACGATCCTTTGTAATGTCGGCGGAAATCTCCGGCTAGAAAATTTCACCACCAATCGCTGGACGAGTTGGGACCACAGACAGTCAACCGCACATATGAAGAATATAATTACGAAAATCAGTGTATATTCCGTCACTCAACCTATATTTTGGCTTGATTTTGCTCATGCCTAGCATTTATTCCGCGCAGACACCGCTCCAGTTCTGCTGGAGTCGCCCAAGGACTCCAAGGTAAAACCAGGCGATTCGTTGCTCCTGAAATGCGAAGCCACAGGTTCCCCGGCTCCCAAGATAACATGGAACGTCGATGGAATTCCTGCTCGTCACATGAAATCTAGCAGGGTCGACATCAGCGAGGTAAACTTGATCCTCGTGCATACAAAACTAATCTTTCAAGGAGCCACATGTTTCACGTGTACAAACACTCTCGTTCGCATTTTGTTCATTTTTTAGCAATGTCCTTTCCTGCATGAGCATTGGAAGGCTTAGACTAAATAGGTAACACTTAGAACTGAAGTTCAGACGTATCTAAATGCGACATTTTTTTTAAGACTAGGGACCTTAATAAGACTTAATGAACAGTTCGAGTGTGTGCCTGTCTATAGATGTATGTGCCGTTTCGTGCGTTTGCCTTATCATTGTGTGCATCGTACCTTTCACCGGACACCGAGAGTAGCATGCCAGGCGCCATCAGCCAGGCAAGAAATCACCAGCTTGCATTAAAAAAAAGCATCAGAAGGACTTTAAATAAGAGTTATTCAATCAAAAGAAATAAAAGTTATTCAATCAATCAGAAGGACTGTCAACTGGGTGAACTTGTAGAAGTTATAGTGACATAAAAAGAAAAAGAAGGGGAAAAAAAGGTAGAAAAGAAACAGGCGTGGTCGCAACAGGGCCAGATAGAAGGGCGACAACACAAGCTTCTGTTTGTTTGTTTGTTTTTTATTTTTATTTTTTTGAAACAAACACGGAAAACATGTAACCGCGATGGGTAAAGAGAAATACAGCGTAGCTCTCTTTTTCTTTCTCCCTCTTCAACAACGAAAAAACGTCGCGTGACAAACGCACGCAGGCTTCTCACGGCGAGAACCACCTGGCGAGCTACGTGAACATCTCCCGCATCCGGACCGACGAGGCCGGCGTCTGGCGGTGCGTAGCCGTCAACTCGGCTGGCGCGGCGGAGGCGACTGCGCGCGTGGCCGTGCGCGGACCGCCCGCCGTGCGGCCCTTCGGATCCAACCGCACCGCCGTAGCCACAGAGACGCTGGAGATGCACTGCGCGCTGCTCACGTACCCGCTCAGATCGCTGCACTGGGAGAAAGGTGAGCGTTTGACGGCTTCGTTCACCGTGCGTCAGCTGCGCTTCCCACAGACGACGTGGCTAGCTTTATATTCACCCGCCGCGGTGGCTTAGTGGCTACGGTGTTGTGCTGCTTAGCACGAGGTCGCGGGATCAAATTCAGGCCGCAGCGGCCGCATTTCGATGGAGGCGAAATGCAAAACACGCTTGTGACCCGTACACGCTTGTGACCCGTGCAATATTTATCCCCTGGGCATGAAAATTAATCCGGAGCCCCCCCCATTATACGGCGTGCCTCATAATGAAATCGTGGTTTTGGCACGTAAGGCCCCCAAATTCAATTCAACCTTTATATTGCACACATATCACTGTTTGTCCGCCGCTGTCTTTTTTTGTATGTCATCTTGTCGCGCTACAGATTTTCGTCACGATTCCGAACCAACCATTCCGCCAAGTGTTAGCGGCAGCGGAAGTTACGAGCATCTGCGCTGCCGCTCTAGCCCGCGAAACTTGGGCTTAATTATACCCACTCCGATGATCTCCTGTGCTCCCAGCATTGCCCTGTAAATGCGTCTTCGCTGCATTACGATGCGCTATGCAGGAATGCAAATCAAAGTTGCGAACACGAAGCATTTTACTGCGGACAACGTTTATGAGCCGCGAAATGGTCAGAACCCGTCCTTTCTTTTATTTTCTTTTTTTTTTCGATAACCAACTGTACCACAGTGTAGAAGCTCTAGACGTCAGAGGGCCTGCAGCTAGGAGCCGCGTCAAGGCACCGGAATGTTGCACGGTGGTTGGGCTAGGAACAACTAAGGAGCGCATACGTACTCTTCGAAAACGCCTAGAAAATGGCGCACAGCTAAAGAAGCCATAGAAAAGGGGCGGCAGTTATGAACCTGGAAATGGTCTGGGCGTGCCGGTTCAAAGGTCTTTCCTTAGTGATTGCATGGTTTATTCCAGCCTAGTCAGAGTTTAGCCGTTTTCATCTAAAGGTGAGTGACGACCATCCATGCTCATATACCTCGCATACTTATTGAGAGCTTCCAATCTGCTATTCGCACTAATCGACCGTCTAGCCCTATAGCAACGCAGTGCCGTGCGGCCATGTTTTCATTAAAGGTACGCATTTCTCGGATGCTTCGCGCTTCTGCACAGACATTCAAAGCTGGCCACTCATTGGGGCAGTTATTCAGCTGTGAACATTGTCAACAAAGTTACGCAGATTAACGAATAAAAACTGACAGCATCAGGCGAAATGAACGCATTAGAGCGCGAAAACATTTGCGCTGGCAGTCGAGTGAGTAAAGTTTGAAAAGATGTGCACTATATACATGCTGCGCAAAACTTAAACACGACATTATTCTGTGGCTGCCTTGTGCTCACCAGGCATAGCTGCAAAGATAATTTATTAGCTTTTTTTTGCAGTGTCCACAATGCTAATTATACTCTTGCACAATTCCTGCTGTAAAAACCATTCGTAAAAAAATGCGTAGCGACAGCCCTGGGGACGCATGTGATACGCTTGGTGACATGTAGAGATTTTTAAACCTTCATTGAGAGACTGCAAAAAAAAAAAAAAAAAGGTGGAACTGCCCCAGTTCTCTTGCTACACTAACTATGCACAATTCCATTAACCGTGCCAAGTCCGTTTACTTTTGCTCGTTTGAATACTAAAACCACAAACAGCACATTGAGCACGTGCATATATATATAGTATATATAAGCGCGTAAGCTGCGTCCCAATGGTTTTCAGCTTCGCACCTCCCGAGAAAGCGTTTATTCTATTATCCGCGTACTCCAAAGAAACATTTCCGAAAGTTCCTTATTTTGTCTTTTTTCTTTCTTTCGTGCAATGCGAGTATCAAACTCCTATTACCGGGGCTGATTAAATTTACGGCGGCCATTTGGTACCAACGGGAAGTAAGGAAGGGTAAACGGACAACTTACTTAGATCCAGAGATTGCTCGAAAGTTAAACCTCACTTCGGGAACTCGAAGCCGGCAATGGAAGGACAAAAACTCCGTAAATATAAACAGGAAAAACAATCTAGTCGAAACACTCCGGTATAAATGGCTCTTCTCTCTTTTTTTTTTCGAACAACACACTCGTACCGGAAGATTACGAGAAGCCCAAGAGCTAGCAAGGCGTGTCGCAATACTGGCGCTACGGCCGCGCTAATAAACTTGATTTGGCGCGCTCGCCCTTTTGAAGAGCGAAATGGAAATCAAAAGCAGAAACAACGCCGGAGGCTAGCAAGAATCGCTCAGTAAGAAAAAGCAAAAGAAGAAACGCGGAGACTGCGAGAGAAAGTCGTCGGGAAGACACGTTTACGTTTGCTTTGACCTGGAGCATAGCGGCGCAGCAGCATCAGAAGTACCGTAACGGCGACAGCGGCGAAACGAAGTCGCGGTGTCACCAAATGAAGAAGAGCCACCGCCGGTGCCTGCAGTTTCCGCCTCTCGCCCCCTCCCCCTTTCCCCGTGCCAGCCTCGTTTGCATTGCAACAGTTCATCAACTTTAATTTTTTGTTATTTTTGCCGTCGCCTTGTTTGCGAAAAGAAAAGAGAGAGAGAGAGCGTCTGGCGTGCAAGACATCGTCGCACGTTGCCGGTTTCGAGAGCGGTAAGAGTGCAAAATTGGAAGAGTCCCCCCCTCCCGGAAGTTTTCTCTTATTGCTACCCCCAGCAGCTGCTGAGGCTGCAGCCGTTGCTGCAGGGACTGCGAGATTAAAGGCGCTGCTCCCATATAAACTGAAAATGTGGCCTTCCCTAATTGGCAGCTCCCTTTGGAAATCAATACGAGGCGAAAGAGGCACCGGCGATCAGGTTAGGAGTGCACGGGAAGCGGGAAGGACCCCGCCCTCTCGACGAAGCCGAGACAAAACGAACAGATAAGGAAAAGAAAGACAAATAATGGAGCGAAATAAACCTGGGCGCGCTGCTCCGGCCGCCGTCTCGTTTCAGAAGCACCTATACGTGACCCGCATCCGATGAGAGGGAAGTGCGAGGCAAATCCGAGCACGCAGGGCTTCCTTTCGCATCGAGAAGCGGGCTCAGTCACGTGGGCAGGGAGGCGAAGGGGGAAGTTGAGGAAAGGTCACGGTGGAGGAGAGACGGGGTATAAAGGTGGAGGAAGAGGAGGGGGTAGTATCGAAGAAAGTGTCTGGAATCGCCTTAGTTAAAGCTCGGTTCCTATACTCGCAGTGGGGCGCCCTTTCCGTATAGGATCGTATATTTGCGCACGACTTCGAACGTTTGTAGGAGGTTCTTATCCCCTACGGTGCGTGGCGGCGCGCTACGAGTGACGTACATTTCCCGAGATCCGGGCAGAGCACGGCACGTGCTTTCAGAGAAGAATCGATTATAAGTTGCGCGCTTGTAGTGTAGTGACCGTAGCCTTACGCATTATGTCGACTCGTTAGATATGAGGGCCGCGTGACCGGAAGCGTTAGTAAAAGTGCGTAGAGGAGGAAGTTCCACGCCAACACCAAGCAACCTACGTAGCGTTTACGTAAGAACTTGCTAAAACAGTATCGCGTTAACAATCGCGGCTACGTGTATTGAAAGGACTCGGCCGCAGAGGAATACCTATGCGCAAAATCGAAGTTCACAAGCAAACAGGAGGTGTCCGTAAAGTTCGCATGAGCAACTAAGAGCAAAACATTAGATTGTATCTTAGTACACGAAACATAATCAGACAATGCGTCACATTTTGTTCAGTTTCGTGGGTGTTGGAGGCTGTTCCTCTTCATGAGTAGCCTATTCGAGCCGAGTTCCCGATCACCTCGGGCGCATTCTCGATCGTATGATTTCCAAGTTCCCACTAGGCTGTTACTTGTGCCATTCTTCTGATCGGTACGCCCCCCCTCCCCCCCCCCCCTTTTTTTTTTGTACTGTGGGTAAACACCAACATGTCCTTCAATGCACCATGCCTAACCATACTCCTTCTAGAATATGCCCTATGGTTGGCGCTCACCCTGTATTCATTCGGGTTATGGCGTATTGTTCTAAACACAGTTTCGCGTCTTACTGTATTTCAGACGGGCGTAAGCTACCCTTCCACCACCGCCAGAAGGTGTTTGCCAACGGCACCCTGCTGGTTCTGGACACCACTGTCCAGGACGCAGGAAAATACACCTGCGTGGCGGCGAACGAGGAAGGCCAGACAGCCAGCGCCAGCCTGCACGTCGGCGTCAAAGGTAGGCGCTGGCCAAAATCACCACAGCGGAATGGGCAAAAGAAATTGCTTGTCAAATATCGCTCTTTCCACGGAGTACTTACTGTTACCGAATTGGGCCTTTACAAAATAAGATTGCAATGTTTCCGCGCACTGCACACAACTTGCTCAGTACATTAAGACTGTGCTCATTTCAGGTAGACGTAATTTATTTGAATGATACAGAAAATATTTAGGCACGTTGTTGCCGCAAATAATTTGTCGCCATGTCTATAATGAAACTGTTTGTCTGGTGGAAATTATATTCCTCGATAAGTCGATTCAGCATATCCTGCTGAATTTTTACTTAACATGTGTAGAGAATCTCTGTCTTGACCATACTCTCCCGCATTGTCAGCCAGGGATTATAAACGATCTGAGTTAACTGCACTGACGTATTTCGGGTAGCATTAGAAATAAAACTAGCCAAAATTTTTACTTTGAAAGCACGGTATGCCTACGTTTATGAAGATCGTGCGGCTCACTAACTCCTGACCGAAATAGCAGCACTTGCAGCTATTTCGACAAAAGCGTCCCCACATCAATTATGCCCCGTCACTTTACTGCGGCCCGCGCGTGAGTCCACACTCATACACTGTTCTTAAAGGTTGTTTCATTAGCGCTTTGAGCAAATAGCCTTTTTCGCTTTCTTTCGCCTTTATTTCCTACGTGTAGGCACCTAATTAAAACAGAAGTGCTAAATTAAGAGCATAAAGTACGTCCCATTTATTGTGTTTAGCTCTGAAAGATCTCTACCCCTGTGTCTGCTTTTGCCATTATACCGACACGCTTTCGTCACAACATTTACAAGCATTCTCAATCCAAGGTCACTTTAACCGGTTCAGTGCGCTGCAAAAGTGCTACTTTGTGCGGCTTTGCATTAAGTCCGCCGGCTGAAATAAAGAAGCGCGTACTTGCGACACTTCAAGAGAAGGAGAGCTGTCGTTGTCAAGACGCCAAACGTTATTAACCCATTACACAAGAGGCATCGTCACATCGTAACAAAAGACGTCGCTATGCAAACAGGTTCACGGGCACCTCCGAGTGGGCCTCGCCTATTGTTCGATTCTGGAGGGTGAGATGAGCGCCAATTCGGGCGTCGGCGCATTGTCCCTACATCCGCGTGTCGGCACGCTGTTTCCGCTGAGCCAATACTCGAGCGCGGAAGCTGAAATTGGATTCAAAAGATCAGACAGGGATTGTGGAAGCACACTGGCAAGGGAGCTGTTTCTAATTGTGCGCCGCTGCGCGAAGGGCCCTAACGAAATGAGATCCCGACTGCCGAGCGAGCGCTGCTTCGCTGCCGATTGTGTTTACGCTACTGCGCTGCCGCGGCGCTAATTTAGCGCGGAACAGCGCCGATTCCGGAAGCCGAGAAGGGCGGACGAACTGAGCGCCGATAGCCGGCTGGTCAAGAGGGAGTACGCGCTGTGCGCCTGGCTGAGAAATAATTTACTGGAAACACTTCGGTTCGAGCCGCGCTCCCTGAAATGTCGAAGTTGCTTTTTCCCGTTAAACTTCTCACGCTATTGTTGCGGTTTACTCGTGCGAGTCGTCGAAAATGGCGCAGGAAACATCGACGATGATTGTGAATGTAAGCGAACAGCACGCACGAACGAGCGAACGAACGCATGAACGAACGTATGAACGAACGAACGAGCGAACGAACGACCGAGCGAACGAGCGAATTAACGAAGGAGCGAGCGATCGAATGAACGTATGAACGAACGTGTGAACGAACGAACGAGCGAACGAACGCATGAACGAACGTATGAACGAACTAATAAACTAACGAGCGAGCGAACGATTAAACGAGCGAGCGAACGAATGAAAAAGCAAACGAACGAACGAACGAGCAAGCGAGTGATCGGTCGAACGACCATTTTTCTTACTGAGTCCGACCACCAACCACCGATCAACTGCGAAAACGAAAAAAAAAAAAGAAAAGAGGTAAAAAAAAATCACAGCATATCCACGGGGTGAATGATGTTGAGTGGGCGAAGCTCCGGAGGGAATCATCGGATCTCCCGCTTAAGGGGACGCTAGCACAAACGCGTTAGAAACGTGCAGTACTCTCTAGTAAGGGGGAGCGGCCACAGCGTCTTACGCAGCCATTTACACATGCCGGAACGTGCACCGCGTTTGCCGACGCCATCACATGACTGTTGAGAGAGTATACCCCCCGTATTCATAAACGCTCCTCGACTTGAACTTGACTTGCCACCGCTTTGGGCAGCGCGTTCGAAACGCGTTGAAGGTAAGGCGGAGAGGCCACAGCGTCTTACACCAGCTTCTTACACGGGCCGTAACGCGCTAGCACAAACGCGTTAGAAACGCGCTAGAAACGCGGCCTTTCGTTAATGTTGGGTATTTATTACCATCGTGGTGCGTGTGTCCATGTCCGCTTCGTGGCGTAGTGGGCTAACGCCGCGCGCTCGGAAGCGAGGGGTCCCTGGTTCGATTCCGCGCTACGGACACAACTTCGGAATTTTTAAAGACGATAGTCTTTCTTGGGGAACTTAAACGCTGAAAATTTGGTCTGTCTGTCTGTCTGTTTGTCTGTCACCCGATTCAGCCACCCGGCCAAAGTTGGACCACTTGCTTACCGCCCACACTACTTAAACTGGTACGGCTGTTCATACTTGTGAACGTTATCGATCACAAAGTAAATATTACGCATATCTGAGGCGCAACATCACTAGGTAAGTATTAGGAGGTGTGTTCCTTTAATAGAAAATACATAGATACGTAACTCTAAAGACCCTAGTTTCTTAAGCTGCGCTGAAAATGCCATGCTATGCGCGCCGACGAACGACGTTCCCCGACTGCGCGCCGACGAGCGCCCTCTGCCATGGAGGAAGGAAACCCTCTGCACAAGCTCATGTTTTCCGATGCATTGCCAGATGGCGTCCATGTCTCACGCAGCGCCTCCTAAATTTTATCAATGCCTGCCAGATGCGGCCGATTCAACATAAAGGAAGCGCTGTCTGAGGCAGGGCAAAACATAAATGGCCGCTTTATGAAATAATGCGGTAAAATGAAATCTGTTCAAACAAACCTTCATGCCAGGACGGAAATGGTACGAGAACAGCATCACGGGTGGCCGCGGATCAGACCAGCACTCATGTAGTACGGCCGGCAGAAGACTTTCGTCTTTCGACGACATTTGCAGCGAAGCACGTAGATACGCGGCAAATTTTTTTTCTCATTTTTCTCAGACTGGTTACACACTACTGGTTACACACTACTACTACGACGACGGGGACGGAACGGGTGCCGCTATAAGGAGCTTCGCCCCTAAAAAACTGTTCGCTTCAACGTAATTTTTACAGACATCAAGTCTGCCATTGCATTTTATGCTTATTGGAGGCGAGCAACGAGACCATTTTTTATACATCTGATTCTTGCCTCACGTTGTGCCTCAAAATAGATGAACTCAGGGCACAACTGCCAATTCTTTTTTCTTCACAACTTTCTGAAAAGTTGTGCTTTTTAGCCAACACGCAGGCATTAGCAGCTGCGTGTGAGTTCGTTTATATCGTGGTTCATAACTACTGTTTAAGTTAGTATGTAGAGCTTTGTGCAGTTGGTCAGAAAAGTATGCGGAACACGGAATTTGCAAATACTTGAGTCTCCGCGAAACTTGGGCACATGCCTTCAAAATTTCTCAGTGTAGTTTCAGTGTGTAGTTATCGTGTCTAGCTTCAATCGAAATTTAAGATTGTAGGTCGGATAGGTTGCAGGTCACGTAGGTCGCCTACGCTATGCCAATTTATCTTACCGAAAGCAATCTGAGTGCGTCCACGCGTCTAGTTCTGTTTTTCGATCACAGATGCTGCAGCAAAAACAAAAAGAATAAAAGGGGGAAAAAAGAAAGAAGAGTTGAAATCTCGGCGGAAGCATTTAAAAAGTTGGCAACAAGAAAATTGACGACGGAAGTTGTGTTTGTGATTTTTTATTGTTTTTTTTTTATTATTTTAACTTTAATTAGCGGTCGAAAAGCCAACTAAAAGCAGTGCACTGAAGCCAGCTTTCTTCAGCATTAAAAATTGTGTGTACTTCAAATACGTATTTTAACCGCAAGGGTCCTGTGATACCTAATATGCGTGTTTCTTCAATACACGATTCAAGCGAGCGCCACGTTTGTTTTTACCCGAATTTATTGTGGCGCGGCTCGTTAGCTGTGCTTTCTTTACAAGATGTACAATCACCGACTCGCCTAATTAACGATCTCGCCTCCCTCTCCCTCTGCACCCCAACTCTCAGTGCCCCCGCTGATCGAGCGCTTCGCCTTCGACGAGAACCTGCACGAAGGCATGCGCACCCGCGTCTACTGCAACATCGCCCGCGGCGACCCGCCCGTTCGCATCACGTGGCTGCGTGACGGGCAGCCCGTCAAGTCCGGCCCCGGCATGGAGGTGCGCCTGCTCGACCCGTTCTCGGTGGCGCTGGCCATCGACAGCCTGAGCCCGCGCCACGACGGCAGCTACACGTGCGTGGCATCCAACGCGGCGGCCACGGTCAACTACACGGCGCCGCTCAGGGTGCACGGTGAGCGGTGGCCCACCACCCCTCGTTATTAAGTGACGATTAAATTGAACTCAGTTAAAGTCTGAGGGGGTCTTACGTGACGAAACCGCGATCTGATTAAGAGGCACGCCGCCATATAGTGAGGGACTCCGGGTTGATTTTGACCAGCTGGCGTTTCTTTAGCGTGCGCCTAAATCCAATTGCCAGAACCAATCCAATTGAAGATCAGTTGGAATCCAACTGAAGACCAATTGCAAGAACGCTCGTGTACTTAACACGAGCGTTCTTGCAATTCCTCTTCAGTGAAATGCAGTTGCCGAGGCCGGGGATCTGCTTCTGCTTGGTCGGCTTCTCGTCGATTAAAAATGGGCCGATCCTAGAAACAGTGCGGGTCGCGTAGGTGGTGGTCTACGCGTGTGTCCGTCTTGCCGGGCCGGCACGTGCACGGTGTCGCTACGCTGAAAATCTCGGTGCAGAATATTTAGGTATAGTTTCTATAAAAATAAATAAACCTCGACATCACGCCGCATATTTTCGGAATACCTTACTGACGAATACTTCTCGGCACAATATCGGGCTTATATTTACTTTGCATTCGGATATGTTAGTATAAAGGATATGAAGGATGCTTAAGAAACTTTATTGCTGGATCTTTATGTTATGGCTACCCATGTTGCTAATTAGATATGCAGGCGAGATGCACTGAATAACCAGGGCAAGCTCGAGGGCTTTTTAAGATTGGGTATGTTAGCTGCACCTTTAAGTAGCTGGCTCCACTGGCAGTCGTATGTGCGTAGTCGAACGTGCACTCTTCACTGGTGATTGACGTTGTGTCTAGCGTTTGTACGAAGAAAAGTATTGAATGACCTTGGTATACATGCAACGCTGTGTAATACCAACCCAAGTGAGAAATAATGCTGGCTCTCCCATACTGGAGAGTATATGTAAGCATGAAATAGGTACCGGCAAAGCCGGTTGGTTCGAGATGATACTAGCCACAATTTTAAAATGGTTTTAGTGCATGTTCGTGAGGGCACAGCACACCGCACCACACAACCATCCGCGGCGCACCGGACGCTATCAGCCTGGTCATAGGAAGCCTACATGCAAAACGGCGTTGCATGTAGGCTCCCTAGCCTGGTCACGCAGCGTGGCGCCATCTCTCGAACGAGGCGGCGCAAAACCCGCGCCGCGGAACTCGAGGCTCGCTGACGTTGAAAAGAGCACAGGCAACCCTGTCACAGCGCCAAAAGATGACAAGTGTATGGTGCCCTGTATCTGCTTTTTGAACGTCGCTACTCGAAATGACAAATAAATATTCAGCGTACTACAGTTACAGCTTGAGTGACATTGTGAACAAACATTAGGAAGAACTCGGAAGCAATATTTTTGTAACTTATTTGGGCAGTAACTAGCGTATGTAATGAGGTCCTGTACAAAGGGTTGGCGGCCATAGACCGCATTTTCTTAACGTTTCACTGGTGGACCGGATGATCTTGTTTTGATCTCGCAAGAATGCCCGGATAACGGCTCTGCTTTTTGGCTCAAGGTCGCCGACAACGGGAGCTAAAAGTATTTCCTGCTTAAAAAAGCTATTACATAAGCGCCTGCAACGCTTAGGTTCTGACACTGTGTATTGGTTGAATAAGTTTCTCCTTAACTACCTCAGTATAGCAACTTGTCTGCGGTGCCCAGCGCGGCACAACTATAGTGCAACTATAGTGGATACGTGATCTTTCTTAGCGTGAAAGAAAAACAGAGTTGCAGCTCATGTCGTTTTGTGTATTTACATCTCGTAATGAGCAAACGAGCTTCCGTTTGTCTCTGTAATAACAAGGACCATGCTGACCATTTTTATTGCGATAGAAATTATATGGACACTCAAAAGCAGATTTCTGCCGTAGCCGTCGCCGTGAGGTTCCGTATGACGTCAATGGAGATGAAATCGTCGCCGTCGATGATGATGATGATAAGTGGTTCTTGAGGGAAAGGGAAAGGTTGGCGCGCGCCGAACGCTGTATGTGCGAGTGAAAGGGCTCGAGGGGCGCGCGCTTTCACGAGGAGTGAACGCACGGCCGAGAACAAACGCGCGTTCTGCGCCGTGCTCCCTTAAGGGCTGCAGAAGTAGGCGTCTCTTTCCTCCTTTACAATCACCATATATGTAGAGCAAACGCGCCTTCTTCCGACTTGCGAGAGGCCGTGGGGGAGGGAGGGAGGGGGAGGGAAGGGAGGCGACGTTTAGCTGCGGCACCAAGGCAAAACGCCGACGGCGTCGACAACAGTTCTGCGTGTTGCCGGGGCTGCTGCATGTCCAAGTTTATACAGCTGATAAAGCTAATATCATTACTCCGTATAGCTCTCTACAAATTTGCTATCGCAATTGATGCTTCGCCTTTCAGGTGAAACTGCGACAATTTAAGCGACGCATTCTTAGGGTATCCCCCAGACCGTGTTTCGCAGCGTAAGCTGTTATGGGCTCATTCTAATAGCCTTATCGGTTGGCGATGGTGTCTGCCACCACCGCCGCTATCCGTCGCAGATATCGCCGGGAATGAAAAAAGGAATTCATCATGAATTCACTCCTGCCGATGAATGATGAATTCACTCCTGCCGATGAATTCACTGGAAGGGCCGATGAATTCACTCACTCACTCTGAGTGAGTGAGTGAGTGAGTGAGTGAGTGAGTGAGTGAGTGAGTGAGTGAGTGAGTGAGTGAGTGAGTGAGTGAGTGAGTGAGTGAGTGAGTGAGTGAGTGAGTGAGTGAGTGAGTGAGTGAGTGAGTGATTGTGTCTCCTTGCCTGACCCCTTTCTTGATACGTATCTTTTTACTTTTCTTGTGGAGAACTAAGGTTGCTGTGCAATCCTTGTAGATATTTGCCAAGATATTCACGCATGCCTCCTGTACTCCTTGATTTCGCAATGTCTCTATGACTGCTCGTTTCTCTACTGAATCAAATGCTGTTTCATAATCTATAAAAGCCATATAGAGAGGTTGATTGTACTCCGCAGATTTCTCGATTACCTGATTGATGACATGGATATGATCCATCGTAGAATATCCCTTCCTGAAGCCAGCCTGTTCTCTTGGTTGGATGAAGTCGAGTGCTGCCCTAATTCTATCGGAAATTAGCTTGGTGAATATTTTATACAATACTGAAAGCAAGTTAATGGGTTTATAATTTTTCAATTCTTTAACGTCTCCCTTCTTATGGGTGAGTATAATGTTAGCATCCTTCCCGCTTTTTGGTACAAAAAATATGCATACCTGGTTAAATTAAGCAGGCTAGGTGACTATTTGTCACCACCCCGTTTCAAATGGGTTGTCATTAAATCATCATCATCATCATCATCGTCCCAAAGCACCGCCGCCACCATTCTATTCCATCTCATCAACTCCTTCTGTGTTCGCGCCTCTCACCGGCTTTCACGATGCCCGTGCCAGAGCCAGAAAGGAAGGGAGGAAGACCTGGGACAAGACCGCGTCTCCGTAATTGCCCGCCTCTCGAAGTACTCGCCACTATACCCGCCTTCGGGATTGCGACAACACCGACGTCGTGGCGCTTCCTCCGAGGAGAGCAATTACATTCAGGAACCCGCGACGGCCGTTGAGCGCCCGCACGTCGCAAAGCGTCCTCGCGGCCTTCGATGCGTGCCGTCCGGAGCTCTGAAGCTTCAGAAACGCCGCGACGCGTGCTCGAATGATCATCGAAGAACGGTGCCGTTCAAGGCGAGTGCACGCGCCGAGGCTTTGCGGAGCGTTAATTTCGAACAGATTAACCCCGAAAAAAAAAAAAAAAAAAGCCCGGCCGAACCTCGCTGCACTATGGCCGACGGCGGCCACGCCCGAGCGCGGCCGAAGTTTCATTAAGCCATAATCGCCATCACGTCGCCGGTTTGCGTCGCGAACCGAGCGCCACTCAATTAGGGCGACATTGGCGTCGCTCCATTAGTTGACATTCTGCTTAACGAGCCCGACTGACTACCAAAGCAGGTGGACGCGCCCGCAGCACATAACGCGCGCGCGCGCGCGCATCCTGGAACAACGGAACGACAGGAAACCGTGGACCACTTCCTTTTCTTTCCCACTCCCTGTCCTTTCCCCCGTCCTGTTCCTTCCTTTTCGTTGTTGTTTCTCTCTCACACTCTCCCCCTCTCTCTCTCCCAGCTGGGATGCGGCTGACGCTGCGTAACGACCGCCATCGACGCGTCCCTTATGCACGCTTCCAATTGAGTGATCTCTGTTTGCTTTGTTAGCCTTTTTTTTTTCCTTTCTTTTTCCGAGATCGCACTTCACTGGCACCACCCCTTGCTGCTTCGACGACGGCGGTTCGTCGCTGCGCTTGCCTCGTTCGCCGTGAAGCAAGATTCTGCACGAGGAGCTGTCGGCTGCGCAGAGCCGAGTTTATCCTTTTTCTGTTTGTTGGTTTATTTATTTCTTTCTTGCGGGCAGAGCTTCTGCTGACGCGCAACGCTTGGGGGAATGACGCGTGTCCCGAGCCCCAAGTGAGAGTTACGCCGTTTCTTGATGACCCGAAGTGAGAGCGATGAAAACTTGCTGAATTGTTTATGACGCGCCTCTGCGTCACGTCCTTCTGAAGAAGAAAGCGCGGTGTAATTATACTTGCCGCTACACGGCAATGGCGGCGCACCGCAAAATTAGCGCACCGCAAAAATCGATTCGCGGCACGAGCTGTAGCTTTTTTAGGCGGGCCCCAGGCAATCAGGAAGCAGGATTAGGTATTGAACATAGCGAAACACCAGTAAAGGGCAGAATTAGGCGACCAGGAGTCAGGAAAAGACGCAGAAAGGATAAGAATAGAGAAGGTAAAATTTGCTACATTAACATGCAGGGTGGTCGTAAGCAGGAAAAATGGCTGGAAATTCAAACGCAACTGAATGATGAAGCGATTAGTGTGTACGCCTTGACCGAAACGCATCTACGAGATTTGGAGCAGCCGCCGGTTATTGACAACTTTGTATGGGAAGGGTGCAACAGAATGACCGGGTCAAGGAAAGGCGGAGGCGTAGGCGTACTAATTAGGCGAGGTCTGAAGTGGCGAAGGGTAAACGAGACATGTAAAGAGCATTTATGGATTAGTGGTACATGGCAAGGTAAAAAGACGTGGCTGGGAGTAGCTTACCTGTGGACAGGTAGTGATAGCAGGGAAAAAAATAAGGAATTGGTCGATTGCATTAGAAGCGATATTAATGAGTTCAGTAACTCGGGCCAGGTGATATTAGTGGGAGATATGAACGCGCACATGGACGATTTAGACGGATATACTGATTACAACGGCTCTCTAGTGCTGGATTTGTGTGATGAACAGAACCTTATAGTAGTTAACAGGGAGAATAAGTGTCATGGACAGGTAACGTGGCAATGCGGAAACAGGCAGTCATGTATCGACTACGCCTTAGTCTCAGAAATGGTCTACGAACAACTGGACCAAATGATAATAGACGAAAATGGAAAAAATAGCCTGGGAAGCGATCATAGACGTTTAGCATTAAAGTTTGGGAGAGATACCAGCTCAGAACATGAACCAATAGCCTCAGAGTTTTTAAAAATGAATGACGAGCAAATAACAGAGATCGCAAACAACATAGAGAAGAAAATTGAGGCTTTTCCTACAGCAGTCTGGGAATATAAGGAACTGGTGGAGGTTATGCAGCATGAAATAAGGCGGACACGGCAATACAATTGTTGGATTGGAAAGAGGAAACCACGTAAGTGGTGGAACAAGGAAATTAAACAAGCTATAGAAGAGCGTAAAGAGGCATCTAGGGTTCATCGAGAAGCCAAAAAGTTGGGATTACAACAAGAAGAGGTGCTCCTTAGATGGAATACATACCGAGAAAAGAAAAGGGTTGCGAGTGAGCTCGTGCAAGAGAAAATTAAATGCGCAAGTGAACGTTGGGTGCATAACATTCACAAAAGAGACAAAGGCGCCCCAAAAAGATTCTGGAACCATATAAAAGCACTCGGAGCTCCAACTAGAAACTCGCAAACGGCTATAAGGGATGAAGACGGTAACATCTATGAAGGCGATGATGCGCTGCGGTACATCACAGACGTTATCAGGCATAACTTCGGGACGAGAAAAAGCGTAGTTCAGACAACAGATCCAGCAACAACAGAGAGGCCTGAGAGATCAAAATTCAGCATAGAAAGCTTTTATTGGAAAAAGGCAGCAGAAAATGTCCCTAACAACACGGCAGCAGGACCCGATGAAATCCCAATACAGCTAATCAAAAACCTCGGTCCAAAAAGCAAGGCACTGCTGACTAATGCCATAGAGCAAGTGATTAGAACAAAGAATATTCCCGTTGGATGGCGTGAAAGCAAGATGAATCTTATCTACAAAGGCAAAGGAGATAAGGAAAAGACGAGCTCGTACAGGCCAGTTACAGTAACGTCGGTGATATATAGAATGGCAATGCAAGCCATAAAATTAGAACTGTCGAAGTGGGTGGAGGAAAACGGTGTATTGGGGGAACTACAGAATGGGTTCAGGCCAGGCAGACGCTTAGAAGACAATATGTTTGTACTAACTCAGTGCATAGAGATTTCAATAGCTCAGAAAAGACCTTTATGGATAGCATTTCTAGATATTAAAGGAGCTTATGACAACGTAGACAGGGAATTGTTGTGGGATATTCTTCAATACGAAGGCATAGATGACGATTTCGTGGAGCTGCTGAGGGAGATATATCGAGACAACCAAGTACAAGTGGCATGGGAAGGCCGAAAAGGAAATGAAATGGTGGGAATTCACCAAGGATTGAAGCAAGGATGCCCTCTGTCACCATTGTTGTTCACGCTTTACGTCAAGGGCATAGAAAGACGACTGGAAAACAGCGAATTAGGTTTTGATTTATCCTACATGCGTAATGGACAAATGGTGCAACAGAAGATCCCTGGACTGATGTACGCAGACGACATTGTGCTACTAGCGGACAATAAAAAAGATTTACAGATACTTGCGAATATCTGTGGGAACGCAGCGACAAATCTAGGCCTTAAGTTTAGCACAGAGAAATCAGGGATTATGATCTTTAATGAGCACACGAGTAACTTCGTGGTGTCAATTCAACAGCAAGTAATACCCATAGTGAAGCAATATAAGTACCTCGGCGTACACATAAACGAAGGAAAGAATTACTCAAGCAACCACCAAGATAATCTGAAAATAAAGGGGAAGCGGAATGCAGCATTAATGAAACACAGAGCACTGTGGGGCCACAATAAGTATGAGGTGGTGCGTGGAATCTGGAAAGGAGTAATGGTGCCAGCGCTAACATTCGCAAATGCCATTATATGCTTAAAATCGGATATATTGGCGGGTTTGGAAGTTAACCAAAGATCAGTAGGCCGGTTGGCTTTGGGAGCACACGGTAATACGACAAATGAGGCAGTGCATGGAGACATGGGTTGGGCCTCTTTTGAAGTCAGAGAAGCACAAAGCAAAATTAGTTTTGAAGAAAGGCTCAGGAACATGGATGAAAATAAATGGGCGGCTAAAGTGCACAAGTATCTCTACATGAAAAGCGTGGACACAGAATGGAGGAAGAGGTCAAGGAAGTTGGCAACCAAGTACAGGATAATCGAAACTGTAAATAGACAACCAGGGGTCATCAGAAAGAAAGTGAGAGAAATAGAGACCGTGAATTGGATGCAAAGAATGGAAACGAAAAGGACAATGGAGATTTACAAGAATGAGAAGAAAGAAATTAGAAGGGAAAATCTGTACGATAACACAAAGGGCAGTGCCTTGCTATTTGAGGCTCGAGCCGGTTGCCTAAGGACGAAAACATATCGGAACAAATATTCGGAATTAGATGAGACATGTGTATGCTGCAGTAAAGATCCAGAGACCACTCAGCACATCCTAATGGAATGCGACGGGATCCACCCAGTGAGAACCGTAGGTAACGTGCAACTCCCAGAAGCGCTTGGGTTTAAAGTGGAAGGAAACATAAACAGATCAGCCGTAGAGATCAGCAAGAGACGATTAGAGTACTGGTGGAAAAAAAGTAGGGAAAAGATGGATGCGACCTGATCTCTTAAAATCATAGGCAGCGGTAAAAGGTAAATTTTTGAAAAAGAAAAATAATGATAGGTATACAAAAATGCAAGATAAAGAACATGTATAGTATACCTGATTAAATCAAGCAGGCTAGGTGACTATTTGTCGCCGCCCCGTTTCAAAGGGGATGCCAATAAATCATCATCATCATCATCATCATCATTCTTCGTTGACTCTAGAAATGAAAAGGGTGAAAAAATGTTAGAAAATGTATCAACCTACTGATAGGTAGCATTTCGTGGATTTTTTTATTTTTACTTTTTTCGGCAATGAGCTTTCTAAGGAGTATCCTCAAGCAATCAGAACGCGGTAGCAGCAATACAATAAAAGAAAAACTGAGTTTCGTGGAGTAGCGCTTTCAACCTCAGAGTGTAAGGACGCGAGGCTGAGCAAGACTTCCGTCACCAAGATCTAATAGGAAGTATACACAATCGCCTCTTCTATTCGTTTTATTCTTTTCCTTCCTTTTTCTTTTCCTTTCTTTTTTTCTTTTTGGAGAAACCCACAACGGAACTCGACACAAGTGGCATAGAAACTCTGGACTAGAGCCATCTGTTCTCGGAACGAGATTCTTATCAGTACAGCAGACGGTTTTTCCGTGCGACTACAGTTCCGACATTTTTTTTCCTTTCTGACGTATTTTCTTCTCTGCCAGTTTCAATGGAAACTTGCAAAGGAAACGTTCCTTTTTCGTGTGGTTCAAACTTAAAAGCCGCCGCACATAAACCAAACTTGCAAACCCTTGTAATCTTGAAAGCGAACGCGGCGACAAAATAAAAAAAAAAAGTGATTGCGCTAAGTTGTCCGAGTTTTTCGCAAGGCTTGCAAAGACCCAAGGCCAGGAAATAATGCCGCTCTGTGTGAGTGTTGTCACGCCCATACAGATGTGGCAATGGTCAACATTTCTTTTTCTTTCCTAGTTCGATTCGTAGAGAGTTATTTCGGTTGTCACCTATTACATTGAGGGCAAACTTACAATGTTCTTGTCATCTCTCTGTTGCTTTGTTTGAGTTACCCAGCTTTCTTCTTCTTCCTTTTCTTTGCCCCTCTTTCTTTTATCTTATATTATTATTTTTTGTGACGTACGAGCTATCAGGAAGGCCCCACGTTTCTTTTATCTTGCGTCTCTCGTTATCCAAAGACGCCGGCATCATCAGTTTGTTCCAGCGTGCTGATATCGTACTTAACACTTTGGCTAAAAGTGAAAAAACGCCAAGAAGTAGGTAGAAAGCACTCCACCAAGCCCTATTTGCCATGCTTCACCCGGCGCACAGTAACATTTCGCTGTCGCCGTCTCCTTTTTTTTTTTTTTATCTCTGTTTCAAACTTTCTCCTCTGTCCGCACATCGCGAAAGATACACACAGCCCCGAGCGAATAAATCTTGTTAGTTTGAGACAAACTGTATCCCCCACTGGCTCTGCGAAGAAGCAGCAGATTCCTTTTGTCGAGCCATGATTTGCAGCTCCCTGCGATCCCAGAGTTGAGATAAGCGCACAGTAGAAGTGAGGCTGACCATTCAGCTTAGTTGCCCGCTAGGGTTCTCTTCATTTTCTTACATTCCATTGTTGGTTTATTTCTTGCCCTATTTTTACAACACGCGTTACTCTCGAGCGAGTGGCGTTAAAAAGAAAATATCTCAACAACTCTCTTAAGAATATTGCGCAATGCGTACAAGCGTATGTGCTCTACTGCTGTAGGTCTTGTAAGTAACCCCGGCGCTTGATATTGCAAAAGAAAAAGAAAAAAAGATTTTTTTTTTGTTAAAGCTGATCGAGTCCTTTCTGTTCTTGTATGTGTGTTTCTGTATTTCCAAAATATTTCGCCGTATATTTACCGACTGAATAGCCAACTCGTCCTTACTAAATGAGAGTTTCCGTGTTTTCAGATAAAACGCAACATAGCAGGAAAGTGTCTGCAAACACAGTTTTCTATACTTTGCATTCAGTCAAAGAGCGCCAATATCAAGAGTAAAACGGTAGTAAATAAAGCGGGACGGGACGGAACGGAACAGAACAGAACAGACAGAGAAACTTTATTTCGTCCTAAGGGACTGCTTTGTCGTAGTCGCGGGCCGCACCTGCACCGGGGGCGGAAGACCGTGATCGGGCACTCATCGGGAAAAAACAGTTTAATTAGCCACGAGAATTGTGTGGTACTTACAATGGGCAGGTTTTGAAGCAAGGATTTGAAGTATGCATTTATTGTTGGGCTAATCGAAATCACAATCAATTTTCTTCAACATCGACATCAGGGTGATGTTGGGGGGGAACCGACTATAAAAGCCCGTGGAAAGGCTTGACGAAGGTCGGTGCTCCCTACAACAGGCATTATCTGCGTAGCCACTCGAATGTGCACGCAGTACAATGGCCAGAGAAGTTGAACTTGGCGAAACACTGCCAACAATGAATCGAAGGAAGGTATACGGAAAATACGGAAGGCATACGGCGAATGCACGCAAAGTGCCTCGAGCGGCCAGTCGCGCTGCAATTTTGCGTGCATTCTCGAGCTCCTACTCTCACGCTCGAAAAAACACTTTTATGTAGCACGTGTTGAGCAACAGAAAGCTGTATTGACGGGGACTTTTACCATTGACACTTTTCATCTAATTATAATATTTGAGAAATTGATTGATTAATTAATTAATGAGGACTAATTATGTTATTATTCGGAATGCAAAATATAATCTGAGCATTTCCAAGCGACGGCAAACAACATTACCTTGGTTCTGTCCAGCTACGTGGCATTTGCATATTTTTAAATCTTGGTGCATGATAGTTGGAACAGCCTGTGTATAAGTATATCCGCAAACTTGACTGGCGAGGTACTGACCGACCAACCGACTAGCTGACGGACGGATGAGCGCCAAACCATGGTGGGCTATAGGCAGAGAAAGCTTCGCTTATTATTTTCAAACAGCACGTGGCCTCTGTGCTTGCTTTTGCTAATTGTCACGCGTACGTTGCAAACACAGTTCGGTTCTATTTGTTGCAGTTCCCCCGCATTGGATCAAAGAGCCGGTGGAGACATCGGCCGTGGAAGGCCACAGCGCGAGCATGGACTGCGTCGCCGATGGCCACCCCACACCGAGGGTCACCTGGCACAGAGGAGTCGGTGAGCGAATCCGTACCATTCCGCATGTCTCTGCCATTGTCGCTGTTAGGCGAGATTCAGTTGTGCTGTAGTACACGGAGCCGTAAAGGCGTAAAGAAGCATCTCGCATGCAGCAACATTTCTACGCATTCTTGGTAAGCACATTCAAGTCATTCTGTACTCCCCTGCAACTCCTAGGCAACCTTATCTAAACAAATGTCATGTTTTTCATGCATAACACCTTAGCGTGGACTGCTTAGTAACTACATTTAAGCACTCTGACAGTATGATATTAGCAGGTTACGCAAGCCTCTGAGTAATAACTTAAAGTTTTCGATATGCCGTATGCGGCAAGCCTTATTCACTCTCATGTCAGCAGTTGTTGCTTAACGACGAGCGAAGGCAATCTATTAGAAGCGCGCGTAATTAAAACTCAGGATCAGGACCTCGCTAAACTCACGAGCAACGTGTACATTTGAAGCCGCCGCATCTCCTTGCGCTTGCTGAGCGTACGTAAATAGTTCGTGTCACTCGCTTAGCGGACAGCGTCTGCGAAACAGCCTATGGCTACTTCGAATTGAGACGGCCGTTGTCGGTGACTCCCCGATGGTGAAGTCTTGCCTACGACGCTTTCATCGACAGACAGTCCAAGGAAGGGTGTCGCGGCTCCTGACAAACCTCGATGACGAAAACTGCCCGCTGAGCTTTTTTCCTATACCACCCACTCCCTGTTCCCGTCCGCTTTGTTTTCTTTGTGGGGAGACTGCGACGTCTGACTCACACTCTAGCGAATCAATGCGCTCTAACTGTTGTAATGCAATGTACTGCAAGCTCGCAATAAACAAGCTAATAAGAAAGCAGAACAGTAATACGGTGTGCGTTCGAGTCATGGTAACAAGCTGGTAACAGCCATGGCTGTTACCAGCTTGTTGAAGTTAATAACTGAAGCTAGCACTAAAGTAAATTCAAATTCCCAAGGAAGTTCCCGCAGTTGCGGCCTCGAAAAATATATAATAACGTTAGTCTGATATTGTGATGTGTTGTTTTCTTAAGTGATCAGGGCCATTTTCCTGAAAGATATTGCTACGAGAGAGACATTCAGCCTAGGGCAGACGACGAAGAAGACGGTTCTCTCTGGTGCTGGTGTCTGTCCACCATCTTGGCCGATCCACGTGAGTGGGTATGTGCCAAAGATGATAAAGTCATCATCATCATCATCATCATCATCATCATCATCATCCACCATCTTGGCTACTGTGTCTGTGTAGTGTAAATAGAGTGTAAATAGTCCCGCCTTGTGTCGTTTTACGTAACATCTTTGTGGTGGAAGTGCTGGGTAGTTCCCTGTTTCGATCACGGAGCTCCGCAACGGCTGCCTCATCACGCTTGCGACCATGTCAGTCGGTACAGGCACATCGTCTTCACCCCCTTCCCCTCCCGTGGCTCCCACCTACATCTTTCTGCCTCCTGCTCGTGATCTTGGTGTATTTTCCGGCCAGGATGGGGTTGACGTCGACAAATGGCTCAACCTTTGCGAACGGATCAGCGCCGGCTACAGGTGGGACCCGACCCTTATGCTCGCCAACGTGCTTTTTACCTCGATGGCCCACCGCGGGTGTGGTTCGAGACGCACGAGGCGGATATTACAAGCTCTTTCAAAGAGAAGATCCGCGACCTTTTCGGTAACAGCACTAGTCGGCAGGCAGCTTGCTGCGCGGAATGAACTTGCGACTCGTGCACAGACATCCTCCTAGTCATACGTCTCTTACATTCAGGACGTTATCGCTCTTTGCCGCCTAAACATCTGCGTTCAACGATCCTGCATGAGCTCCACGACGAACCAACTGCTGGTCACCTTGGCGGATCCCGCACATACGACCGTGTCCGGCGCCGCTTCTTTTGGCGCGGTCTCGCCCGGTCTGTTCAACGTTACGTGACCTCCTGCGATAAATGCCAAGTCGGAAACGTCCTGCCGCACCCTCGGTTGGACTGCTTCAGCCGCTCTCCATCCCGACCGAACCATTCTTCAGTGTTGGTTTAGACCATCTCGGTCCTTTTCTTGAGCCACAAGTGGGTCGCCGTTGCTATCGATTATGCGACCAGGTATGCAATCACTCGAGCGCTCCCCACCAGCACTGCTACTGAGGTTGCCGATTTTTTGCTCCACAATATTATTCTACACCATGGCGCCTCTTGCCACTTGCTCACAGATCGAGGCCGTGCATTTTTATCCCGAGTAATCGACGATCTTTTGCGCTCATCCTCAAAGCAGCACGGCGCTTCCACCGCCGGAGGTAATGCTACGAGAGAGACACTGCCTACCATCCCCAAAGAAATGGCCTCACCGAGCGACTAAATCGCATCCTCACGGACATGCTCTCAATGTATGCTTCATCTGACCACCGTTACTGGGACCTGGCGCTAACTTACGTGACCTCCGCCTAAAATTCATCGCGTCACGATACCGCCGGTTATTCACCCTTTTATATTCTCTTTGTCCGCGAACCGACCTTACCAATGGACACCCTACTTTGGCTGCTGCCGCGCCACCTAGCGAATATGCACGTGATGTCATCGCTCGTGGCGATCACGCGCGTCGGATCCCCCGCTCTCGGCTGTTGGCCTCGCAAGCGACTTGGACGCACCTCTATGACAGCCGGCATCACGACGTTCGCTTCTCACCCGGTGCCTTTGTTCTCCTGTGGTGTCCATTCCGTCGTGTTGGCTTGTCCGAGAAGTTGTTATCTCGATACACGGGTCCTTACCGAAACGTCCGCCAGGTCACGGATGTCACTTACGAGATTGTTCCCGTCTCTTCGACTTTACCGCCTGCGATCACTCCCAATGACATAGTTCACGTCAGCAGACTGAAAGCCTACCGCCCTCCTTCTAACGACAATGTGTGAAGTGTGCCGAGACGGCGCTTCCACCGCCGGAGGTAATGCTACGAGAGAGACATTCACCTGGGGCAGACGACGAAGAAGACGGTTCTCTCTGGTGCTGGTGGCTGTCCACCATCTTGGCTACTGTGTCTCTCACATATTGTAAATACAGTGTAAATAGTCCCGCCTTGTGTCGTTTTACGTAACAATATTTCTACACAGCATAGTGAATAGAGAGAGAGAGAGAAATAGAAGAGAGGAAAGGCAGGGAGGTAGCAAAGTGAATAGATCGCTAATAAACAATACAAGGCTATTAACCAAGGTATTACACAACGCGTGTTCTTTATCGTTTCTATTCTCAAAATTTCTGCCTCAAGGTAGAAATTTTGATGACCACATTTTGATGACTCAAAATGTGGTGAATTATAAGGTGTGCGTCTAATGGACAAGACATTCAGAATCTAACAAAAAAAGCAAACAAAGGAAGACGAGCTGCGTAGTCTAAAACTGTAGAGAAAATGAATTATTAATAAATATAGGCAGTACAGACCACTAAGTTAACGGGAAGCAAGGACTTAATATTATGTTTCAATTGCAAACTTTGGACAATCCTCCCCTCGCGGGTACGTGCCACATGTTGAAGGCGACAACAACAATGCTCTCAGTCCAAGTGAACTTACTCACATTTTTTAGACGCGCGATCCCGGGCTTTCAAACTGCGTGCCCAAATAAGTACGTTTTTAAAAACACTGGAGCTCAGGTGAAGCTCTGTTATTAGTGTGGCAGTAGTTAGAAGGTCATAACTGGGTTCGTTGTGACCATACTTTTCCGTTATGCCACCATCGTATCGTCGTCAGAACGCTCTTACACCATCAGCTTCATCCTCGCCATATAGCTAAGAAGAAAAAAAGTCGCAGTTTCGCGCGAAAGGCGAAGCATCGAGTGAGATAGCAAATTAGTAGACAGCTATACGAAGTAAGGGTATTAGTTTTATCGGGCGCACAACTTGGACATCCGCTCGTACTTTGTCCACATCGGAGAACGCTTTGAAGATGAGGCCCGCATGGGCGCTCACTTTGCCCACGTCGCAGACCGCTTTCAAGATATGGCGGCCGCGCGGCCGCGCCGTAAGCAGCATCCGCTGGTAGTAGAACACACAGCCCCCTCCCTCACCTCCCGCTTTTCCTCGCGCGCGACAGAAGACGGTGCGCTTCCGCCCCGCCGTTCTTCCTTGCGCGCGCGAGATTGAGCCGCGATCGTCGGCTGACCCTCGCACGCTTTCACTCGCACATACACCATACAGTGCGCGGCAACGATGTTATCGTGTTTGGATTTCATGCGGAACATCACGGCGACGGCAGAAATGCGCTTGGAGTATTCATTTAATTGCCATTGCAATAAAACTTCGCCTGGTGCCGTCACTGAGAATCGAACTCACGCTCCCGTGGCAATGTGAAGTAACCACTCGGCTATCACAACACATTCACGCTGGAGTACTCGTTCAGGGTATTGCGCGCCATCCAGACTCTCAGAATGGTGGCGTCAGCGAACGTATTTCGGAGGCTGCGGCAAGCAATAGAGTGGCCGACGAAGACGACGTTGTGCGCATCGCGAATCCGAAGTTGCTGTTCAGAAGACAGCTTCATTTTTTATGTGTATTTAAGTAGCAGTGGTTGCCAATAAGGGGCCCCGGCTACTCTTCTCTAACATGATGGTTGTGCTCATAACAGGAAATACAGAATAACGACTAGAAAAAAATATACGCAAGGACATAAATTCTCAATTTCGTGTAAACAAAGTATAAATGTTCACAAAAGAAACATTATTTAAGGAGTAAGAAGCCGGATCGTGGTGCTCGCTGTATAAGAACCTGCTGCTGCCGTAAACGAGTTCTGAGCCGGAGGCATCCCGGAAGTCTGCATTTTTCTCTATTATTTTTTTATACTTATTACATTGCAAAAACAGGGACAGCTCAATTGAACAGAAGTTTTCGAAACAGGCACCGACTATTTTTTCCTAAGACACCGTTCTGAATAAAAAGCGAAAACACACACACACACACACACACACACACGCAAACGAAACACGGAGCAAAGGTGCGATAAAATTCTGGTTTCCTTAAGAGTGTTCGCATGTCTCTGGGCTTACTCCGAGCAAAAACGCGCGCTTACAAACGCATAGGCACAGCAGCGACCAAATAGAGGGATGCAATATGCATCCCTCGCTTAGGAAGCTCGCTCCAGGCCAACACTTGCTAAAATAGAGAGGATGCAGAGGTGATGCGCGCTACCAGCAAGGAGAGACACACAATCACGTTTCCGTGTACGTAGCCTCCTCCGCCGCGTTGCGCGCCTCCAACACGCGCCTTGCATATAGAAGCAAAGCTAAAGCGACTCGCGGAACGGGAATAAAAAAAAGAAAGCGCGAGATGCTGTAGCTAGATCTATGCATCCCCGTACACGGTGCTCCTCGCTCGTGCGCACTTCCCGGTGTGCTTTCCGCAAATTGAACCGTGGCGCGCAACAACGTTTTTGCGTCGGCTAACGCGAGAAAGGAGGCAACCAAAGAAAAATGAAGTGGGCGGAAAAAAATAAGGGGAGGGGAGGTAAGGGGGGGGGGGGGGGGGCAGCGACGATACTCAGACGTTCGTGTATCGACGACAGCGCGAGTGCGCGCTCCTGTTTGCCTTTACGCGTGTCTTGTCGTTAAAAATGCATTATATTCGCTGCGGGTGGGGGAATTGGGGCGCGCGCGCGCGAGGAGCTCGCGTTCTCGCGTCGCAAACGCTCGCGCGTCCTGCGGCGTTGGTGCACCGGGGAGAGGGAGGGTGAAGGTGCGGGAGCCGGCTAACGCTGCGCACCTTGCGATGACTTCGCCGTGAGAGCGCGAGACACGGTATGTACGCGTTTACAGCTGCCGGGCGCGCTCTGGTTCGCCTATATCGGAGTTTGATTTCGCTGTTCGCTGCGGGACGTATACATATATTGGACTCTCACGGCAAAGCGACCCCTGCGCACGGTGTTTTACTGCGGGCACAAATTTTTAAAAGTATGTCAGCCGGTTTTGCTTTCGTGTATTCAGAGAGCAGTGCCCAACTTTTAAAGCGAGGAATTCCTTTCGAGTGCAGCGCGTTTTTTTTTTTTTCCTGCCATCTGTCTAACTGTTTTCGTGGGGGCAATTCCGAAGGTACAGTGCAGTATAAAAATGGGGGCCGATCCCGAACTTAGTGCAGTCTCGGCTGCTTCACTCCACTCTCGGCTTCCGTAAAAAGCGCGCCGGAACCCGCCACAAGTGTTGATTGTCCCTGCCATCTGTCTTGACCATTTTCGTCTAGCCTCTTCCACGGCGCTCTTCAACGAATACAAAAAAAAATCCTTTATAATTTACCCGCTGCTGGGCGAAATTGAACCTGCGTCGCACGGGTTCCTCACAGAAGCCAGGCGATTTAGCCCATTGCGCCACGAACGCCTCGCCTTGAGAAGCTTCTCAGGAACGTACAGCGTAAGCGCACCGAGGCCGCTCGTCCTCGTTGTGCGGCTCGGACACCTCAGGCTGCCGCGCTGCTCAACAGGAACGAAAACGAATCGCCGAACGCTGCACTCCCCGAGTGGAGCAAACGGAGTTACTACAACGTAATACAACATTTCTTCTTACACAAACGCTGCATTATTCCCGCTGCACATGCCACCGGTTCGCGCAGACCTTACGCCTGCGGTCGCCGTCTCGCTCCACGATTTGTGAGAACCCTTTCTTTCACCACACAACAGTGCTTCGCATCACGACACGCTCAACCGGTGTTGTGACTGATGGAATTTTCTAAGTGCGAGGCACACCCCCACAGCGCGTGCGCGTCCCCTCCCCCCCCCCCTCTCTCTCCTCTCACTTAATTGTTCATCGGAATTAGTTCATTTGCGACTTTTGAGTTCTTTCCTGTCCTGTACGTCTTTTATAGATTTTTTTTTCATCAAGATTTCTTTCCAACAACCGTGGCTTCAACGTACCAAGGAACTGCCTTCGCCTGAACAGTTAGCGATGCTCGTCTGTTTTCGGTTTTCGCCCTCCTCTTTTCAACATTTAATTCTACACTGGCACGAAACTGGAGCAATTGAGACCCCTGACACTACATTTCTTTTTTTTTTTTTTGATACCCTGCTTATTTTGCTTCCTCATTTTTAGACTACTGAGTACGCTAATAAGTCGTGTTTCTTCCTTTTTTTTTTTTTTTCATCGTACTTGACAGGAGCAGACGGAGTATCGCGAACGTAACGCCTCTAATGAGCCCATCTCTCAGTACATTTTCTTCTTTTGTTTTCGTTCTCCTGCCCAGTTTTATCACACTTAACGCGTAAGTACAACTGACTGCATACGTGTACGTGCAGCCACAAACGAACACGGAAAGCCTACGTTGCAGCTTCTGCACAAGCAGCTGGTAGAAGTTTGGGCACAGCGTGGTCTAAGTCCATTCTCGCAATTTGGTTTTCTTTATGTATGTCCTTGCATTTGGGGCTGTATAGTATTCAATTTTGGCAGTCACGCGGTTCCGCGTTGGTTCTAGTTGCAAGGCGTTGTAGGGGGAGGAGGGGGATGGGGTGTAGCGAAATAACTATACTCATATATTTCAGCGGAGGTAGATGGAGCTAAGTATGGTGACTCAGTTTGGAAACTTCAGAGGAAAAGCTCCATAGCGAGGTGAGTGTGTCTTTAACGTTAGTTGGTGGCCAGACCCGATTCTCGAAGGACGACGACGAATTGCTTCAACTTCATAAGACGGCAGCACAATGAGGACGGCGACGCAGACAAAAAGAAAGACACATCACAAGCGC
The DNA here is from genome assembly GCF_013339745.2 of Dermacentor silvarum. Classification (NCBI taxonomy): domain Eukaryota; kingdom Metazoa; phylum Arthropoda; class Arachnida; order Ixodida; family Ixodidae; genus Dermacentor; species Dermacentor silvarum. The sequence continues at coordinate 121,807,168 of NC_051159.1, forward strand.
TGCCTCGTCCTCTGTCTTTTTTTTTTTCTTCTTCTTCTTCTTTGTGTCGCCGTTTTCCTTGCGCTGCCGGCCGTCATAATGAGATTGGAAAGGTTCTTGTCTTCAAATTTACTTGCTTCTGTATATTTTTGTTCCTTTATCCTCGTCAAAAAGTAGTCATCGAGACATTTAAATATATGATTCTGATCTGATCTTATCTGAACTGCACTTCAGAAAGCGGTCTCTTTCTTCCTTCTAGCCACCATGGTCGCGGTTTAAGTGGAGCTTATACTGAGGAAGCCGAATATCTTTTTGCCACCACTGAGAGAAAAACAAATTACAACGCTAGAGACCAGTAAATACCTCCGTGAAAACCCTTTCAGAAGCGCGGAAAACGACGCGGGGAATTGGCACTCTAGAATGAGGTGAGTAAGCAAAACAAAGAAAATAGAAAGAGGAGCGAGAGCCAGGCGAGAAGAAGAAACAGGTGCACCGACTCTCTGCATTCGGAAACACGCTGAGCCATGCCGTCCCTTGACGATGCTTTAAACCCCGCCTGCAACGTGAGCCACCACAGTATAGAACGCCGGCGAGATAAGTCTTAAGCGCGGCCCTTCCGTGATAGATGACCGAGCGGCGATTAGATGTCGTGGCTTCTAATCCCGCGGCCGTGAGACACACAATGGCGGACGACGGCCTCGGCTCTACACTATCTGCCACTCTTTCTCGTTTCGTAACGCCAAGCCACCGTTGCCGCTGGGCTCGGGCTCTCGTACGTTGTCTCGGGTGTTTCTCCTATATACCACCGACCTCTCTTGTGTCTGCTAGGGCCTCGCATCGAAAAGCAACACCTCAGTTACAGTGGGAAAAGGAAGGCGCTTCTCCAACACTCGTTGATTACCATCGTTGTGTGGCAACCTTTTCCACACCACTCTTTACCGAGTCAGCGCCATGGTCTGAATGCTCTTTCCAGTCCATCCCGGCCCTCTCGTTAAAGTGAGCATTTCTCTCTCTGTCTTCCTTTTCTTTTTTTCTTTTTTTTTTTGCACATAGAAATCCCTTTTATGTCTTCTGGGTGACGAAACAAGAGGCAGCAAGAGCGCAAGGACAGACAAACGTCGTCGCCGCGGTGCGCTTCGTGCCTTCGACGGGTGTGCGTAGGTTTGTTTCGCGCGCTAACGCCACCGTCATCTCGTCTTCCTGGGCCGTAGATAAATCATTAGGTCCTTATCTCGGTAAAGCCATTACCCGCCGCGCCAGGCCCCCCGCTGAAAGTCTGGAAAGGAGGAGAGAGAAGGCAAAGTCTTCCGCTATGTAGCAAAGAAGAACTCGCAGCGCTCGCCACAGTGAAACTCGCGCCTCCATCAATGCCCACTTAGGCTCTATCAATATCGAGCAGCGAGCTCGCTCGGGGATTCCCGACGTCGCTGTTGAGCGTGATGAGGGTGGGTTTTACCTCCACAGAGAGGGAGCCGCAACACGACACCGCGTTAAACACAAATAAGCCGCCATTGCTGCGCGCTGACGATAACAAAGGGACGTGCGTGAAGGATGGAAAGAAGGCGAGGAAAGAAGGAAAGGGCTAGACGAGCTGCGGAGCTCATTTGCTGCGAATCTATGTAGGCCGCGGCAAGTGCTTCGCCCGAGCGCCTCCAATGCTTACCCGGAAGCAGGGTTCCAACTTGCAGCGCACATCTGAAAGCGAGGATCAAGATGACAGCCCGCCGCGAATCATGTCCGTGTACTTGAACATTGCGTGTTGAAGGCACGGGTGCTAATCACATGATCCGCGATCTTTCAAACAGCTCTTGTCCTTCGCCGCAGTAGTAGCTTGATAAAAAAATTAGATGCTGCACGTGCTCCACTTTGATGCGGTACAAAGTGAAGAAATGATTCGTTCCGTTTCAAACGAAAACCGCTAACAACTACGCAAACTTCCCATTCGTGTTGCATAGTAGTCTAGTATTTAATGCAAGAAAGTCCTTATCTTTATTTTCTGTAACCGTTCCAGCATTATGTCTACGCAATGTTGCTCTGGAGAAGCGCGCACAAAGTTTATGCCTTCTCGAACAACTGGGAAACCAGGGGTGTAGTATACGTTTCAATCGATTCCCTCGCATTTAGGGCGTAGCGGCAATGAATCGACTGGCAGACTTACTCGCGTTGCCTTAGAGCTCAGGCCAACAAAGAAGGCGCCGAGATACGGCCAACATCATATGCAACAAGCCGTCTCCAATCATTTTCATTCTTTATGGTCACCACCACAGCGACCCTGTGTGACAAAGGGGCTGAGTTATAGTCCCTGTCGCATTGCCTCCGCACGGAGTCATCACGTACCCCAGCACAGATATACATGATCGGACACGCCGCGTCGCCGTAATGTCTGACTTGTAAAACTGACGGTGACGTTGAATACTACTTTTTTTTTTAGAATCCTGACCTGGATTCAGCTAAAAAGCACACACGTTTGATGTAAGCATTTCAGTGTCCAGGTGCTCCACACGCTATTGTGAACGGCGTGGTGTTTTCGCGAAGACATTGGGCATTCAGGAGGCAGGTGTCCCGACTCCTACGGAAGTTCTTAAGTAATGTGAACGTAGCCTGTGATTCGAAACACTTGGCAGACTCATTTCAGGGTGTTGTGCCGGGAGGTGAGCTCGCCGGTGAGATCACCGGCGAGCTCGTTCGCATGAGATCGTGCGCGAAACGACTCACAGGCTTGCAGCTCGTGTCATGTTCCGCCTCACCGTGCACGTCATCTTGTTCATCCGTCTCGCATGGCGCTTCTGAACGAATAATTTTTTTTTAATTCTGGGGTTTTCATCCTTCCTCCTCCACCTCTATCAACATTTACTCTGAGGCACTGAGCTTTCAAACGTCAGTGAAACGACCAGAGGTGATGCCGGAGCAATTGGCGCGACGCAGGCAACGAGAACAGCTGAAGCTGCGGGACATTATAGGGCGTAAAAATGAAAATAAGGCATTCGATATCATCGACCGAGGCGATTGAGTGACGGCCGACAGAGCATACTGCAAATGTAATAGCTCTATTCGGAAGGAAGCATTCTAAACTTCAATAACGAGTGAATGTTTTATAGAACTGAAAGCCATACAGAGACGCAAGGGAGGGCTCCAGATTATTACTATTCTATATTTTATCGGCTAGTTCCCTTCACATTCCCTTTATTTAAATTTAGCTGGGTATTTCTTTTTTCGTCCCGTTTGCATCTACTGTGGCCTGAAATCGGACGCGAAACATTCTCTGCTAGCTATACCGTGGAAGATCGCTTATAATTGCAGAATTACATGAACAAAGGTCGCGCCATTGAAACTGAAGGTGACGTGCATTCAATTTCTTAGCCTGTTTTCTGTAGCACACTATTAGAAAGTGCTATATTGTAAGTTTAATTGAGAAAGAAAATAGATAGGAATTATTATGAACCCGCTCGCCATGCAACTTCAGAACAGTCCTATACGGCCGCTGCTCGCTTCCACCCAAGAGTGCGCATAAAACCTGTCTTCTCTCAGCACAGCTCCAGCTAGCTGGTTTACAAGATATTCATGATGATGGCAAATGTACGGTATACATGACGTCCAAGATGGTGGCAGCCACGGTACAAATTGATCTTGCGGCAAAGCTAAAAAATATACAACGACCAGTACGCCTCGCTCTTCGCGTTTCGGGCCTCGTTCGTAATTCAGTACTTTGTATTTGCATACCAGTACAGTATTTTGCATACCCCGCCTTCGTGAGATACGTTGCTAAAGTATGCATTGGTTATAATTCATCACGAGATCGCAAGAAGCGCTGGAAATGCACATCCTTAGTAAAGCTTACCATTCTTAGATTTAATAATAAAGAAACGTGCACACTTTCAGGCTCCACATATTTTCGACGTTACAACCACCGCACAACAGCCCAACACCGCGCCGCTTCTCATCAACTTTGGACTCGCACGCAGATCAAGGACACGGGAGTGCTTCCAGTGTAGCCTGAGGGCGGTGCCGATCAGCTGTAGTGACGCTATTAAAGCCTTATAGGTTTTTGAAAGCGAGTCTACCACAACAGAGACATTTACCAGCAACTGACAGACAACTCCCAGCAGTATAGAACTTGAACAACATAGAAAACACATAGCGACTCAGACAAGACAACATAGACAACTGATAGCAACTCGTAGACGACTCGTGGGTGGCTCTCTGATATAACAAATCTCTTCCTCCCGCAAAAAAGAAATTTATGGCTAGCTTACCATTTGGCTATAAATTTTAACACATAGCTGAACCTGGGTACAGTGTATAACTTCGCAACCCTGATTTATCGGCAAGCGAGCACCTTGCCGCTGTTAAAACAGTTTCCACCTCATCGCGTCGCTCGCACATTATTAGACGCTACGAAGGTGCGATATTCAAGCTGACATTAAGAGGAAGAAATGAAGTTTGGCAAGCCGTGTAATGCGCAGAGCAACCATATGGTGCTCTGTTAGAGCTACAGAGCGGGCGCCAAGGGACGGCAAGCGCAGTCGAAGACGGTAGAAAGTTAGGTGGTGTGATGAAATTAGGAAATTCGCAGGCTGGGCTCAGCTGACATGGGTAATTGGAGATCGCTGGAATGGGCCATCATCCTGCAGTTGTCATAAATTAAGAGGAAGAAGAAGAAGTATAAGGTGAAGTAGAATAAGTGATGAAGACGAAGATGATGATGATTCGAAGGAGAACGCAACGTTTTAAAGCAATTATCCTCCTAGAAGTTTTCCGACGGGCAGTAATTTCTTTTCTCGAAGGCGAGACCTCGGATCAGATAAGAAATTCGCGCGTGACTTGCGATTTCTTACTTTCTTCGTTTACATTACCGTTATCCAGCTCGTAACGAGAGCAGAAGAGCTTCCCCCAAAACGAAACTATACAAAAATGCTCCTGCAGCGTATTTGCTGCCGCGCTTCGTGCGCACATTGTCCGCTTACCCCTCCCCATTATACACCGTGCGCTGTTCTCCGATCGTTCAAATCCGGGGCACGTACACACGTTCGAATGGTGAATGGCGGGAGGAAGATTAACGGGCGGTAATCGGCAATTAACGATCGCGAACCGGTTATACGCTCGGCGCGCGTCTCCATCGCGCGTGCCTCGGCCGCGCCGGGCGAAAGATAAACCCGACGCGAAAACAGACAAGGCCGCCGCCGGCAAATGAAGATGGATGACACCTGCCGCCTCTCACGCGGGCCGCTCCTCCCTGCTCCATCGGCTTGCCGCAACGTCGGTGACGTCATCGCCCCTTCGCATGCGACCCCTCACGTGTCAGACCTCCTCGTTTTTTTGCTATTCAACACTCTTCCGAAGCGACGAGATGAACTTCCCAGGTATCCTCCTCACCATCCCAACTTCCTCAGCTTCCATATTCCGCAACGGATCGCCGCATTTTCCAAACACCGGCGTTTCTAAAACCCGATCCATGCACGGCGGGAAAAAAAATAGGCGCGCACGGGGTAAATGCGCGTAGCTGCACAAACAGCCACAGCAGCTGACGAACCTGCTGATCAGGAGCGAGACCGGTGATCTATTATTCTTTATACTATCTCCCACTAGGCAAATTAGGAAAAAGCAATAACTGACGAGAAAACCAAAACAAAAATAAACTACTTATACTTGCTGCTTTCCGAGGGACTGCACGTATCGGGATCATCCTATCCGCAAGAGAGAGAGTGCAACGAGATGTGACGACTAAAAGATGAAACCGAAACAGCGTAATAAAACACCACAGACAAAAAAAAATAACGCAGTGAATAGCGGCATGCATGGCTTGCGGAGGAGATTTCCTTTGTGCGGATCGTTCATTCTGTATACCTCTTTCTCTATCTGCTTCCCTCTTTTTTCTTTTCCTGAATTTTTTCTCGACCGGTGATTGGAAAGAAGCCAGCGTTCCGCGTAATTAGTTCCCGCTCCAAAGTGGAGCGGCGTTATCGATTCGTCTTTAAGGTTTGCAGTCGGGCCACGCGCCGGTAGCCCTCCCCGCTCGTTTACTCATTTTGTGGGTTTTTCTGTTGCGTCTGCACTCATCGTTTTCTCGCTTGTTTTCTCTTCTTATCTCCCTTGTGTGTAATATTGGTTATAGACTCGATATAAATCGATCTAGAAGTAGCAGCCAATCTTTTCTTGCGATCTCTTTCCCATCGCCGGGCCTTTGGAAGTTACCCGTATAGCTCTTCCTGGGCCTCAGAAGATGAGCCCTATCCGTGCCTCTGTAATAAACAGGATAACTATTCGGCCGGATCGATGATCAATTATTACTTTCCTCTCGATTAAAGGCGTTGTGAAATTAAGACTATCGACTCCTCTTCGCAGCACTCGTGTGTGAGCCGTGCATTACAAGCACTTCACAACTTAATTCTAAGGGGCCACGGTAAATGCTCATTAATACGCGAATCGTTAAAGCATCCTACCAGCAAAGCAGCAAGAAGCAGCAAAAACAAGCGGCAGGAAATGCTCACTAAAACAAATTATCTATATACGTGTAAAGAGGTTTATTGGACGAGTCTAACAAACAGGCGGTAGCTCGGAAAAGTACTCGGGGAGAACAAGATGGTGGTGTTCGAACGCCGATCTCGTGCCTTCAGCTCGTGATGATGATCGCTGAGCCCGGGATGTCATCGTCTTCATTCCGTCATTACATACGTATATATATCGCATGGCAAAAATAATTTTTTCTCAGCGTCCGTCGGGTACGCACAAAGCCAACTTGAACTTCACTGCAGTCCTATCAATCTACTGCTCAGTACGACCTTGTGTAGTCTTTTCATGTCCGATCTTCTGTGCTTGCAGTGTGCGCTGTCTACCAGGCCTTTTTCCTTTTAGAGCGAAAGCTCTACTACGCCATGTCTCGCAAGGCCATTCATCGCGTCGCAATGACCTTGAGCCGCCGGAGTGCAAGTGTGGCAAGTGTGACGTCACGTCACGTGATCCGCTGCGGACAGGCGTCTGCGCTCGCTCTGAACCTGGCCACTGCAGTGCCACGTGACTAGGCGAGGGTTTAACGGCTGCTTCGCCAGCGCTTGGTCGCTCCGTCTCGTCATGGTTGGCGCGCCGGCTGGGCCCTCTGTGCGTGCGCTTCAGCGCAAGCGACAGGCTGAATCCAATCATCCAGTCGATATATCTAGCCGGCAGGCTGCGAAATCTCAAGCAAAGGCAAAGTTGGCTGCTGAAACACCGGAGCAAAGGGAGGCCAGATTAGCACGATATAGAGAAGCTTACCAAGCGCGGAAGCATGCATTAATGAAACCACTGTTTGCATAGTCTTTGCAAAACCAAGCCAAACAGATCTAGCGCTCGTGATAACTAGGTTTACAAGAGTTAAACCTGAGCCATTTTTTTATCCTGTTGCCTTCTTCCAGCGTAGGGTAGCAAACCTGCCGTCCGTCTTGTTTACCTTCCTGCTTTTCCCTGCACTTTAAACGGGGACACTGCAGTGGCCAGTAAGAGACCGGCCGATCCGGTGTCTCACATCTGATCGAGTGTCCGCCACACGAGCGAGAATCTGCGAGCGGAGACCCCAAGCAGCCTCTTCAACCGGCTGGATAGGCGTCCTTTATCTGTGGAGAAGGTTCTTGGTCCCTGGTCGTAGCCCAGACAGACACGCTGTCATAGCTCCTTGTGACTTTCCGATATCCAGTAACTTTATGCAGTCGATATTAAGGACGGTAAATTGCGATGGTGTTCATTATCTGACATCATACACGTTTACATCAACTTGCACTATATATTTATGTTGTTGTTTTTTTCAGTGTCTTGTGTATTATTCTTTGACTATACAGATAGATACACTGTTTTGGTAACGCACGCTGCGACTGGACGTTCGCCTGACGCCGATACAGCGCACTCTATATTGTATAGCAGGCTACGTACGCTTGAGTTACGTGATGTTCTATATAGACCCTTCTCTATTTTCCCTCTTTTTCTTTAGTTTTTCTTTCGTTTGTATTGTTTCGTTTTCCTGCATTTATTTTTTGTTCCGGATGGAATTTATTTCTGATGTTTCGGATAGCCGGTCCTTCGTTGGCCTATTTTCCTACGGTAGCATCATTTAATAAACACCAAGGACCCTATAACGTGAACCTATTCCAATATGTTTTTATACCAATCTCCTGACGTCAAATTTACATCACCGCCGACGCAAGCCCCGGGCGGTGACCCACGGCGTTGTTTGAACAGGCCAATGAAACTCTGTCCTCGTTTGTAGGTCACTTTTGTTCGCTTTCAAAGCGAATAGCATTGCCTACCTTGACATGTTTTTCTTGTCTATGCCTTACCATTCCAGGCGTCAAGAAGAAGGCACAAATGCCGTCAACAGCATTGAAGCAGGCAGCATTATTGCTACTACATGAGGTCCACAGTGACTGCTTACATGTTTACACCGATGGGTCGGTCATGCACTCCAGTTCAGCAGCTGCAGTATTTGTCCCAGCAAAATATACACTGATAAAATTCCGGACATCGCACTTGACATCGACGACGGCGGTCGAACTTACAGCTCTGTGTGCAGCAATGAAATTTATCGATCAGGAACCACCCCAGAAATGGTCTATCCTCTGCGATTCCAAGGCCGCCCTCCAGAGTTTGCTCTCTGCACTACGCCGTGGACCCCACGAACGACTTCTCGCGGACACACGCGAAATTTACCATCTGGCAGTTGACAAATGACATGACATCGTCTTTCAATGGGTGCCAAGTCACTCTGGTATCTTTGGAAACGAGCAAGCAGACCGAGCCGCTCGATCTTCACATACCAGTGCCGATTGCGTCGCTATCCCTACGTCCAGAACAGACGCAGCAGGAAAGCTCAGTGCGCTTGCTCGCGAGCTTACGTTAGCCCACTGGAATTCAATGCACTTTAAAAACCAGCGCCTCTGTTCCCTGGATCCTAATCTGAAGCTCCGCCTTCCACATGGCTTACCACTATGGGAGGTAACTCTCATATGTCGCCTATGGCTTGGAGTAGCTTTTCCCAACACGTATGCCTACCTTATCGGAATGGCCACAAGTCCAGATTGTGGAACTTGCGGGTGCAAAGAGACGATAGCACATCTTCTGTGTGATTGTCGTCGTTTTAGTGCACAAAGGAAAGTCCTCAGCACCACGCTCGACAAGGATAGACAGCCGTCCCCTTACGGAAGGCAGAATTCTTGGTCCCTGGACCCAGCCGACGTCGGAACGAACTGCTTTAAAAGTGCTAGTAAGATTTTAAAATAAACAGGACTTAGTGAAGAGAGAGAAAAGTCATAAGGGAAAGGCAGGGAGGTTAACCAGGCTGAGCTCGGTAGGCTACAGGTCTCTCCTCAAAACTTAGTGAAGAACTATAGAATGTGCGTCTGATGCGTTTCTTTTTCTTTTCTTTTTAATATTCTCTTGTTTTCTAATCTTTGCTGCCCTCACCCCATCCCCCTGTGCAGAGTAGCCAACCGGACACTTAACCTGGTTAACCTCTCTGCCTTTCACCCTCTTATTTTCCTTCCTTCCTTCCTTTTCTTATCTAATCGGCTGGCAAAAGGCGAGAACCACGCGGAAGAGGAGAGGGTTTTGTTGGGGCCGGGCTAGCGCAGTAAAATTAGATAACCTGGATGAGGAGAGTAATGGCGGCGGCGGCGATTGGCCCACTTGCCCTTGCTAGCTTTCGGTGGATGGTAGAAAATCACGGCGGCGTGCAACGGAAGGCTAAAAATGCCACTAAAACGATTTCTCAGTGAAGAAAGGCTGGCATAGTGATGTCGTGTACGTGCCAAAAGGACTCAACAACGTTATGCTGCCAAGTAACATTTTTTTTATTATACCCAAATAAATCCATTCTCCCCGGCAGCTCCGAGCTGTCAGTGCAATCGGCGAGCAGTCATCTTGTATTCATTTAGGAACGGGGCTGTTTCTGAATATACAAAAAAATTTCAGTTTTGTTCGGCATAGCAATACATCCTTAATGCGTACACTTTTCGACGTGGAGAGTTTCGTGGTTTTGTGACGTCGCATGACAGACCGGCGAAGTTGGAGCAGCCCGAAAACTTCTGACCAATAGCGGAGGGCTGATGCCTAAAAAGGCGTAGAATCGGAAATAATTATTTTATTGCGATAGCAATTATATGGACACTCCAAAGCAGATTTCTGCCGTCGGCGTCGCCGTCGTCGTCGCCGTGAGGTTCCGTATGACGTCAACGGCGATGAAATCGTCGCCGCGCTCCGGACGCTGTATGTGCGAGTGAAAGGGCGTGAGAGAGCCGCGCTTTCACGGGGAGCGAACGCACGTCGGAGAGCAAACGCACGTTCTGCGCCGTGCTCCCTGAAGGGCTGCAGAATTAAGCGTCTCTTTCCTCCTTTCCATATACAGAGAGCAAACGCAACTTTTTCCGTAGCGCGAAAGGCTGTGGGGGGACGGGAGGGAGGGAGGGGAGGCGACGTTTAGCTGCGGCACTAAATGCGTATTTATATAAAAACGCCGCGCGCGTTCGGTGCGAACGCGGCCAAACGCCAACGGCGTCGACAACAGTTCTGCGCGTTGCTGGTGCTGCTGCATGTCCAAGTTTATACAGCTGATAAAACTACTATCCTTACTCCGTATAGCTCTCTACTAATTTGCTATCGCAATTGGTGCTTCGCCTTTCGGGTGAAACTGCGACAATTTTTTTTTGTTTGGTTTAATTATGCATAATAAGCATAATTATGGATAATCAGTTTCGAATGAAATAAAAGACAAATCCTTCCTTGTCAAATGTCCGCTTCTTTACTGCGCAGAGCCAAGCGCCACGGAATACCGACAGATTCTAAGCGGCCCCGACTACCAAGTTTTCGAGAATGGCACGCTGCGCGTGGCACAAGTGCGGGTCTCTGACCGAGGTTCGTACTTGTGTCAAGCCAGCAACGGCGTCGGAACAGGACTCAGCACCGTCATAACACTCAACGTCCATGGTAAGTAGCTTAGATGAACGGGAGGTAAATACAGCATTGCGGGTTGAAATAACAATTACAGTAAAACTCTTTATAGCGTATTAAAGCCTGGTGAGGTAACCGCGTTAGGTTCTTGAACGTTCCGTTACGGAAGCGTAACTCGAGGCAAAATGACTCGCGCAATACAGTATTTTCCTTGCCATGTCCGCTTAACATCGTTTAGTACGTACAGTCAGAAAAAGGGAAGGTATGTTCCTCGATATGATCATTTCCTTTGCCTGGGTTGGCGGCAACTGAAGGAGCCAACTCCGATAACTCCTTGTTTCAATGCATGGTCTGGGGCACTTGCCTTAACCGCGTCCTTTCGCTTGGCCAATAGAATAAGAGCTGACGATAAATAGGCCGCCGAGTTCAAACAACTTTAAGATTTTCCTTCGTCCCCTCCTCCCAACAAAACAACAAAGCATTGCAATGCGGAAACGGCAACCAGTAAATGGTGCGCGAAGAGAGCGCGCGGTGACCACGAAGGAGAACGCTGCGCAGCGTTCCGTCTTCTAAGCAGAGCTCTCGGCAATCTCTCGCAGTGTACATTTCCTCGCACCATCGCTTTGCATTTACTGTCGCTTCGTGTCCACAGCAAAAAAAAAAAAAAAAAAGAAACGGCATTCGTATAGAGGTGCTCGTTCTGTCGCTGAGCGCTCGTAGACACCACGCCGACGCTGGAGCGTCGTCCACTCCGCGTCAAACGACGCTCCGCCTATATATCCGTGTCTCGCAGTGCCAGCGCGCTTCGACGAGTCGTACCGGAACCAGACCGTGCAGCGGGGTCACAACGTCGGCCTCGAGTGCAGAGCCTCCGGCGATGCGCCCATCACCATCAGCTGGAGCCGCAACGGGCGCCGACTGGACACTCACAAATTGTGAGTTGCCTTTTCCTCCTTTGCACGCACACACGCGCTCTCTCTCTCTCCCCATCGTCTTCGTTACACTCGCTCAGGCCTCTTTCCCTTCCTCTTCGCCTTTCTCCCGCCAGTGTTTTGATCGTTTTCGGACGCGGATTTTCTCGACGTTTTGAGGCGGCGTTTCGTCGCGGCCGCGTGGAGACCATCTCGCACTCCCCGCCAGGGAGAGCCTCGAGCGGTGAAGGAAAAGGGGAAGGCGAAAGGGAATTGGGGAAGGCAGAGGCAGAGCGGAGGCCAGAAAGGAATGCCCATCTGCTACCAACTTCCGCACCATTTTTTTTTTCGCGTGTCAGTGTCGTTCGCAACTGCGCGCCCGCGGCCGCGTCCCGGCTGCTCGTTGAGCCATGGCGATCATTAAAGAGAGCGAAAGGCCCCCTGGGCTACAGGGAGCGGGAGGAGGCGCTTAAGAAGGGGAACTTTGACACGGAGTTTTCCCTCCCAGCGTGAAAAAAAGATGTGCCTAGAAAGATGACCGCAAAGCCGAAGTGAGGGAAACATGTGGGAGTTGTGCGCGAGAAGGAAGTGAAGCGAGGTGAAGAAAGAGGTCTACAAGGTGCATGTGGGGGGAAACGTGGGTGGGCTGGAGAGGAAGGAGATGCTGTTTCGTTGTCTCCCAGTGACCGTTGCCAAGAGTCCTCCTGGTGCTCTTGTCCGTGGCGTTGACGACAGTGGTATGATAAAGTGGCCACGAGGAAAGCTTGTTTTTCGCTCGGAACAACGGTCCCGGGTCCGTGTTCCCAGAGTAATAATGATCGCCTAGTAAGCATGGGTATGTCCGCGCTTTGGTCTCAAATTGCCCGGCGAAGCGAAGGTCCATTAGAGAAGAACAACTTCTAACGAGCCAGCGGTACTTTTCCTGCTCCCAACCTCCTCACTGAGACCAAACAAATTTATCCCAACCAGTTTTTCAAGGGCTTCCCGTTGAGGTCACTTTTTCTTTTGCTAACGCTCTCTCTCTCTCTCTCTCTCTCTCTCTCTCTCTTGGGTCCACACGAACGCTGCTCGCGTAAATGCCCATAGGGAGACGGCGAGTTCCTTCCGAGGAACAAATGAACCGTATCGACGCGTAACGTTCGGTGGCCCTTGCTCGACTGGACATGGCTTTGGCGACAGCTGCGTCGCAAATCAGCGGCAGGGATCGTTTTCGAAGAGACGGCACGGCAGGCGGTAAAGAAACGGAAGCTTTGCGGCCAAGCCTAGCTGGCTAAAAACGTCGCGTTTGTACGTGTGTGCCACTACCGAAGGCTGATTTGTAATGTTGCATGTAACGAGCAAAACTTCCCATGGTACCTAAGCCAGCATTTGTCCACAAAACTTTATTTTTGGAAAGAAGAACCAATGTTAGCACGAACTCCAAAAGAAAGAGCGAGGTAGTGGTACACAATCTGACGTAGCAAATGGAAAGCAAACGGCAACGCGCAACGGCATTTGCATACATACAAGCCCCTGCTGCCTAGTACTGGGTCGTAATGCACCGCTGCTTGTCCAGTGCGTTTTGCTGTAGTACGCCATATTGTTCCTACTGCTACTTGTGGCCACAAGGTGTCTTTTATGCTCTAAAATTAACTGACATTTGCTTTTCTATTGGAACATATTAAGTTTCGCCAGTGCCTACCAGAGCAGCGTTACCGAAATGGCTAGTGTTCGCGGGTGTAAATGACAAGATCTCACCTGACTATCGTCACCGAAGCAGAAATTTCTCTTTTTCTCCTGCTGGTTGGAATCAGTCACGTTAGACGAAGACGTTACTGACGTGTTTTATTTCTAGCGATGAAAGTTGCGATGCACATACGGATTGTACAGCGATGGTTAACGCGAATGCCTGTGGTATGAATCAAAATGGACATAAAATCTTTCAACCATATACCAGATTTGAATAAACCCGATATGTTCGTACTACAGAACAAGAAAATGTAGCGATTATTCGTCGTCACAGAAGTACTAGAAAATAGTGCTCAACAAAAAGACTATGGAGAAAGGGGAAAATGGGATGGCGAGTTCTAATTTTTTTGCTATAACGGTAGTATAACAGCAACAAGTGGACAAACTTTGGCTTCACGAGCCTCCTAAAACCCATACCGCGGCCGCTCACATGGCTTGATTTCGAGACATCTTCCTTTATGTCCAAGCGGGATCGATAGTGTCAGTGCAGAGCCGGTATTTCTTTTTTTTTTTAACTTCACAGAAATCGCTTCATGTTCAAATCAAGTGCGTTCCAATGCTAGGACAAGCTGATTTAGACCAAAACCTTGGCAGCTATCTGATAAGTTGACAGGTAACTTTCGCGCTGTTCATAACACGTATCATTCGCGCTGTTCATAACGATGTATCATTCATATTTGATAGCAGCCGCGGATCGGAAAGTATTACTTGTGTACACGTAAAGAGAAGAAAGCTTTCCGATAACCTTTCTCCGTGTTGGAGTTTCCGCTTCTTCACAACACAAAATTGCGTTCCTAAACATTTTCTAAGCCAAGCTTCTGCCTCTTTGTACTCTCGTTCACATGAATCCAACGTAAGCAGGTTAAGTCCAACTCGGGCTAATAAATTTCAACTACGCAGTGCTTACGTGCACACGCTTTCTTGGTAAGCCCAGACAGCAGAAGTAGCGGCACGAAGTCTACGGTCGGTGCGAGAGAGCATAGCGCGCCAACCGCAGCGTTTGGGTCGTCACTGCTGACTGCCGAACTGCGGAACTCTACCCGTCAGCCTTTAGATGTCTACCGCCGAGGCAGCCCAATATTCGAGGCTCCCTCAGCACTACCATCTAGTGCTTACATGAGCCCGGCAGGTTCTGCCACGCTCACAGTGATGAGAAGTATTACTTGTTAAACTGCCCAGATATATATATATATATATATATATATATATATATATATATATATAAGGCAGGGATGTTAACCAGTCAAGAGTCCGGTTGGCTACCCTACTCTGGGGGAAGGAAGAAGGGGAATAGAAAGAAGGGAGAGTGATATAGATGGGGGAGCGAGAGAGACTCGCACGGACAGCACTACGGAGTCAAAGGCGCTCCCACAAGCCAGACATTCTCAGAAAGCACAAAACCTCCCTGCCTTCTGCCTTTCTCTTTCCTCCTCCCTTTCTTGCGAGGCTCTCCTTGACCGGCTGAAACACAGAGTGGCTCCGTGCGCAAGCAAGCGGGGACATTGTATTTTCAGGAGAGAGGTGTTTCGCCTCCCTCTGAAGTTTCTCAAGTACACCAATACGTTCAGCGATTGGTGTATAGTAGGTATACTCAGTAGGTCTGAGGTTAGCTTCGTGGAGTGTATAGCATTCTATACCAGTGCTCCGTATAATCGCCTTGATATGTTTTTGGTAGAGTTTGACTTGCTTGCGTTGCTTTTAACTAGGTGACACGTTTACCTCATAGAGAGAGAGAGAGAGAGGGGTTTACTTGAAGAAAGGCAGCGAGGTCGGCTTGAGCGTTAGTTTGCTCTGGCCTGCTACTCTACACTGGGGGGGGTGATAAAATAGCGATGAATGATGATGATAAGATTAAGAGGTGCGTATATACATGTCCATCACGTTGAGGTCATACTAGAGTCGTGCATCGCGTCCAGTGGCTTGAAGGAAGGCTATAGTGGCTTCGATGACCACAACTGCGCTGCTAGCGTCAGGCCAAGGACCTAATACAATCTCGTCAGACATTGGTCTTTTAGTCACTCGCTGAATAGTAGAAATGAGGCTCTGCCGTTCTCGCACTTACGCTGGGCATGAGCAAAATATGTGCTCAAGTGTTTCTGGCACTGGGCAGTGATCGCAGTAGGGACCAGTGTCACTGCAGCCGATGATATGCGTATAACGCCTAGTGAGCGCAACACCAAGACGAATCCGGTGTAACATACTTGTTATGCTCCTCTTCAGTTTATGAGGCATGCGGAACTTCATTTCTGGGTCACATTTGTGCAGTCGCCTGTGTCGTCTATCAGGATTGGTCCAGTACTCAAGTGTAGAGTTCCGCATAACGCACCGAAGCAGAGCATTCGTGTCTGTTCGTGAGAACGTGATGCTCACTTCTGGCGCATTATTTACAGCTATATTAGCTTCAGCGTCTGCTTGTTCATTTCCTGTCACGTTTACCTCATACAAGTTAAAATAAGACGTTGGGGCGCAGCAGTTGCCGGCGTGCTTTTGCAAAGATAGGAGATCTGCCAGTAGTCCCGACCGTACTCCTGCTTCTGTTCCTCGGACGGCAGAATGTCAACCCTACAAGTCGACTCGATCCATCTTGCCGCGCACGTGTGAGTTCGCGTGAGCGGCCAAATAGGCTACCTTATTGCTCGCCTTTACATGGCCGAGGCACGTAAGGTGTGTGGTGGTATATAATTGCTTTTGCTAGCGTAACTTCCGCTGTACTGCACG
This sequence comes from Dermacentor silvarum, assembly GCF_013339745.2. NCBI lineage: Eukaryota > Metazoa > Arthropoda > Arachnida > Ixodida > Ixodidae > Dermacentor > Dermacentor silvarum. The sequence goes on from NC_051159.1 coordinate 121,823,412, forward strand.
TTACAACCACAACTACAACGGGAACAATGAATTACGTGAAAGCATAGGGGAAATGTAGAAAATGGTAAAACCACAGCTTGGCGTAACACCGAAGTTTTCGCCCACATTCACTTCCATCTTTTTTTGTTGCTTCTACATTTACCCTACGCCTTATCTGGCTTCGTGGTCTCTTTGTCTTGCGTAGTTACTTTTTTTTAAGTGATTAGTTTTACTTGGTGCGTTACAAATCGTATACGATGGCTACGACGGTAGATCGGAAATTAGGCACAAACAGCTAACGAAAAGGCATGTTCTTTTTGTCGAATGCACGTGACATCCAAGTGTGTCCTCATTTTCCACTGTGCCCATCGCCCCAACGACGGCGTGCCAACTTCCTACAGGCGAGGCTCGCGCGTGAAGAACAAGTCGCTGCCGGATGGTCTTCTATCCACTCTGTCGCTGTCCGGAGCCCAGCGGGAGCACTCGGGGATATACGTGTGCGAAGTGGCCAACGACTACGGACAGGACGAGACGCACATCCGGCTCATCGTGCAAGGTGCGTCACCGCTCGACCTCACTGTCGTAATGGCACGGCGTTTTGCCAACGGGGGCAATAAGCTGAAGAAAAATGAAGCGCTGCTCGAGTCGAAAACTTCCTCCTCGATCTCTAATCGAGAGCTAGAGCTAAGCCAGCCGTGATCGCGTCTCTGTCATTCATCGCTTCGTGTGTCCGATAAGAAGGAACGGTCACTGGTTCGACCTCTTGAGATTAGGCGGGCACGAAGACACTATATATGGGATTGAACAACTTGTATAAAGTTTTGAGCTATCCAAAATGTATGCCTTAGGAGCACCGCTCAGTTCACGCCTTCACTATAGTTCCGTATTTTACTACATCGATGACAAGGCATATGTATGAAAATTTAATAACAGGCATCAAGAGCAAGTACCAGAATTTATATATATATATATATATATATATATATATATATATATATATATATATATATGCTACGCAGAACTCTGATGCCTACTCAGAACGGCTAAACTTGACAAGATTTGGTAACCCACACACTTCAACCCTAAATATACATCGCCTTAAGTTTAGATAGCTTTGGCGAGATCAACCTGCACTACACACACAGCTTTGAGGAAGAAGGTTCACGTTATCCAACCATCTCAGTGTACTGTAAGTCCACTGCGGAGCAAGCGCCAGGCTTCAGGCTTTGCGGCAGCCATAAAGAGCGTCACTATATACGAATGGGTTACAATGAATACTGTCGGGCTACCGTTTCCCGGCGCCACAACGCGGTGCAGCGAATAGTTCTTTAACGTCCTTCGACGAGCGCACGAACAACTCTTGATAGAGCACAATCGTGTAATCCAACGTCGTACTTACGGCACTTGATGCGAGACAACGTGAAAATCGAAGCAAGAAAAGAAATGAACTATTTTTTTTATTTGTTGCGTGTAGGAATTCCTTTCTCCTTTCTGTACTTCGTTTCCTAGCTTTCTGCAATGTGCACCAAAGGCGTGCGTACGGCCTCAAAAATGGCCACATATATCTGCAAGGATATAAGTAAACTCGTTCAGAGCGTTCGCACGCATCTTCCGCCAGAAATTGTGCCCGTATAGCGCGATACACTTTAATTTCATTTGATTTTTTTATGCGCCTGGATTTATTTATTTCCGTGGGACTAAAATGTTTCACTTGTCATCGTCTTCTACATAGGCATTAAATTGCTAAATTTAAAGGATAACAACATGAGCTGATATGAAAGCGTTCCGACAATAGAGCAGTTTTTGCTAACGTGCTTGGACTATCAATAGAAAACAAACAGCAAAATAGCATGTTGTAAACCTTATCCGATTAGACGCCAACTGAATAAACAAATAATAGAATTCAGAGAATCGATAAACAACCGACAATAGAAACTCGAGTGTCCGTAGCAAGAGAGTTTTGATAAAGCTGAGAAAATAAATTGCATAAAAGATGCGCATACATTGCGAAAGATATACTGCATAAAGATACCTTCTGTTTTCTCTCTTCCTAATTTCCGTGTTCCGTATGCACTCATGTGAAGTGTGCACACGCTCAACAAAAATTTTGTGACATACTTGCAGAACCTCCAGAAGCGCCTCCTGGTTTCAACGTGACCAGCGTCAACAGTCGCTCGGCGAGTCTGACATGGGGCGAGCCATACAACGGGAACAGCGCCATCCTGTCCTATCTGATCCAGTACAAGAACGCCTCTGGTCTGCTACCATTCAAATGCGCATGCGCACAGCGATCCCACGTGCTCTTCCTCAGACAGCGCTGCCATGCGTTAGTTCAGGAGAGCTTGCTGTGGAGCTGATTGGCATATGATTATTAGAGCAAAGTACAACCGACAGTTGGACGAGTTAGCAAGGGTTCATTTCATTGAAGCGGCGCCACAGAAAAACACAAACACGGTGTGTTCGTTGTGTCATTCCGTGTTCATGTTTTATGTGGCGTCCGTTTGAAAAAAAAGAATATTAAAACAAGAACAGCTAAAAAAATAACGCGGCAAGAAAGAGAGACTCCCTTTGTCGCACTGATCTTGTTCTAATGATCATGTCTTAGTTCATTCGCGTATTGCGTATTTTCGAGCGTGACGTCTTTTTATTGTGTATTTTCGAATGAAACCGGCCCAACTACACATTCTCTCTTTTAGCCGTAAATATTTGTCTAAGCCTAACTGTGCTACACAGAGCAACGCGCATGTGAATGTGCAATCTTCTTTTTTTTTTTTTAAACAGCGAAGCTGTATACCTCTAGAGAGCGTTGGTCGGAAAATTTCGTGGCGCAAACACAAGATTCCAGGTTAACATTTGAAGGCAAGCGGCATATATTTCTTTGCACTCAGGCACACATCATATATATATATATATATATATATATATATATATATATATATATATACTTAGTGACGTCACCACGCTTTCATATATGAAAGGGAGGCCCGTCTAGCAACTCATTCAGTTCATTCTACGACTGCCACGGGTATACCACGGAAATTAAAGACGCCAGAAGAACAGCGTGACCACAGTGCTCGACCACGTGTGGTGTTTGATACAGCTTCGCTGTACATTCACGCTGGCAGGGCGGGATGGCGCCCAATTTATTTATTTTTTCTCGCCTCTCACTTCTAACCGTACAGTTAGTCGGCATTCATCCGCAAGCGCCTCCCACTGCACCCTACAGATTTAATAGCTGTTTTTGAGCATAACCTCAGGTACCATCAGAAGAAACAAAAGTCACCGCGACTTTTCTGTTGTTCGCCAAGCGCGTTTCTCCCTTTCCTCCTCCTCCACCTCTTGCTCCTTTCTTTTCCTAATTTTTTTAATGGCGGTCGAGGCGGCATTATATTTTTACGAAAACATTAACATAGGGAGCCCACACTTCTCTCAAATCACAAACAAGTTCGGAGCTTTTCATTTCTTCCGCAATTTTACCTTCCTTTACCTCGAATGCTTCTTTTTCCATAGCCTCATCTCGTGATATTCTAATTACTTTTCTAATCTTACTTATATTTCCTGCTCTCTTCCTCTATCTCAGTCCTTTATGTACCTGATGGCTTAACCAGTTAGGGGAAAAAATCCAATTAAGTTCCGCCGTTTTACTTGCCAAAACCACGCTATGATTATGAGGCACACTGTAGTGGGGGACTCCGGAATAATTTCGACCATCTGGGGTTATTTAACGTGCACCCAATGCACGCATACACGGGCTTTTTTTTTTTCATTTTGCCCTCATCGAAATGCGGCCGCCGCGGCCGGGATTCAATCCCGCACCTTCGTACTTAGCAGGGCAATGCCAGAGCCACACCACCACAACGGCGAGTTCCCACTTAGGGATATATGTAATTGTAGTACACCGTTATACACACGCGAACATGTCTCCGCGTTTCACTAAGAAGTTTCCTGCCTATCACTTCTCACTCACACATGCGAACTTTCTCTCTATCTATCTGTATTGACATATCCCTAGGCGTAAATACTAATGGCGATTCTTTATGTCTAAGCAAGGAGGTTTTTTAAACCTCCTTGTGTCTAAGCAATGTCATAAAGACGCTCTGACATTTTTACCGGAAAGCCGAAGGGAACACTTAGAACTCCTACCAAATTACTAAATTATTCAAGATAGCTTCGGGCATCTGTCGGCGAAAGTCAACTTTCTGAGTGAATAGCGTACTTTTCTCTTCATCTTAGTGATGAGGCCGCGCTTTAAATAAAAATTGCCGAAGGCATTTCGGGAACTGATGGCAAGAGTGAATACGTTCGAGGGACTTATTGGCTTTATCTCTACGGCGCCCGGCAGGGACTCATAACGCGGTATTACGCACGCTTTAATGAGGAAATGAAACCCCTTTCCTCGGTCCTAAAACGAACGAAAATCGAGAGGAGAAGCAGGCTTAAACCAGACAGCGCCGAGGCTACAGGCGAGAGAGATTGCTTTAAAAAGGTGGTATCGATCAAATTTGCGCTTGTTTACAAGTGCGCCCTTCAAAAAAGGAGCACGAGCGAGTTTGCGTTGTAGTGTTTCTACGATATTGCTTCATAGGCACTCAGTCCGCGTTCGCATAATGCTATTTGTAGAGCTCAGAAGATAAGCCTTTTTAAATCCACGTTGTCCACGCTTGGCGATCATAGACAGTCTTCCGAAAACGCTGCAATATATATATATATATATATATATATATATATATATATATATATTGCAGGCGCACCTAAAAAAGCAAGCACAGATTTAATTTCGACGTTTCGACCGGGGTCCGGCCTTCACTAAGAGTGACTGAAAGTCGACTCTTGATGAAGACCGCACCCCGGCCGAGACGTCGAAATTAAATGTTTGTTTTGGCGCTTTTACGTGCGCCTGCACTTCTTTCAGTTAATCAACCCCGGATCCGAAGAACTATACTTCCTTCATATATATATATATATATATATATATATATATATATATATATATATATATCGAAAGTGCCCTACCGACGAGAGTTCCACTCTCGGCACTGTTGGCATTATAAATTTTAAGTTTTCGCTTACGACCACGCCTACATTGTGCCATCATGTCTTATATATATATATTAGTCATAAGAAGCCAACAAAATAAAAATCGGGCCCCTCGGGTTTTTTTTTTAATTAAATGTATTTAAGGAGAGGTTGGTGCCTATATGTGGCGCCGGCTACTCCTCTTCTCTTGCATGATAGTTGTTCTCAGAATGTTGTCAAAACTCACAAAACTGGACTAATAACCACATGTACGAACGTTCACGTAGAAAATCCTAACTGAAATATAAATAAATGTTCGCACTACAAAAGAGTTCACATAACATAAATATTCACAAAACTGAAGTGTTCACACACAACACATGAGTTCACAAAGCATAAATGTTCTCAAAACCAAGTTCACAAAGATGATGTTGGGCACTTGCGAATTAGGTCCCTCTTGAATGCCGTGCTCTAAATACAACAGTCTTGTGCGCAGACACAAATGCCACATGAACACGAAGACACAGTAAACATGTAATCAAGAGTGCCTGCTAATAATAACAATACCAGCAATAACTAATATCCGACTCAGTATTCTTGTGATATTTTTGATTCCTGCAAAAATTGTACCAAGGCGCGCGCAGCGATGTTTTGTTGTTTTTCTGTAGGCCATGGGCCCAAAATTTTTCCTATGGATAGTGGTCGTCTGTCCAAGCCACGTAGTTTTTCTGAAAGCTTCTTACGGGAAGCGTCATGTTTTTTACAGTGTATAAGAAGGTGTTCTATGTCTTCTTCAGCCTCTCCACATGAGCATGTAGCACTATTAGTTTTTCTTATCCTATACAGGAAGCTTTTAGTATAGGCAGTGCCTAGCCGAAGCCTATGTACTGTTGTTTCAACCGATCGGTTAATTTTAAACGGAATATTGAATTCTATTCCAGGATCAATATTATATAATCGAGAGTTCTGCGCATCATTTATGAACCAAGTTTCCTTGGACAATTTACCGCATAGTTTGTTCAATAAACAACGCGCGTCACTCATTGTTAGAGGAACTAGTGTTAATTCATTCTTTTGATGAGCCTCACGTGCCATTTGATCAGCCGTTACATTTCCTATAATTTCACAGTGACTTGGAATCCACTGGAAAGCTATGTCATGTTGCAGATCTTTCGCTATGGCATATGTCTTCTGTATTTCATATGCCAATGTGCTGTTTCTTTTTCTTAAGCTGATTTCATTTAGGCTCAGCAATGAGGGTTGCGAATCACTCAGAATTACCCAGCGAAGAGGTCCTGAATGCTGACATATGTAACGTAAAGCAGAAAGTATTGCGTAAAGTTCTGCCGTTGTGGACGTTGTAAATTGGCAAAGCTTATAAGATCTTTTCTCTTGGTATGTAGGTATATAAAACGCTGATGTAGAGCTTTGTTTCCAGCATGATCCATCGGTATATACGTGAATGCGATCTACGTAGTTAGTGTAAAGATGTGATAAAGTTAATTGCTTTATCGCAACTATGGGCATATCACATTTACGACCTACTCCAGGAATTGAAGTGACTATTTCTGGAATTGTAAGTCGCCATGGGGGATGAGTTGCGCATGCAGGCCAGTATTCGTAAGCAGGTAGTAAGTTTTTGCACCGCCGTATTTCATCATGTATGCGTGCAGCGGTTCTACCTTGAAGGTTTTGGCATAATGGATGATTAGCGTGTTGTGTTGCTAAACGAAAAAAGTGACGACAAGTTTCCGTAAATCTTAGTGCATGAAAAGTTGGTTGGCGGGACTCAGCAATTACCAAAGCACTGGCAGATGCACGGGGAACACCAAGACATATGCGAAGGCCTCTGGCCATTAATCTTTGAATGGTTTCCTCTAGATTACGGGATATTCCATGTAGTACAGGAGCAGAGTATGCTATTCTTTGTCTAATGATCGCCGAGTGAATGCGTAATAAAGAAGAGGTTGAACTACCCCATCTCACTCCAACAAATCGACGAAGAATGTTGATTAGGGAGTTGACTTTCTCCTCTAATGCTTTTATTTGGGGAGCCCATGATAACCGTCTGTCTATAATAATACCTAAGAACTTGTGTTGTCGCACAAGTTGCAAACGCTGAGAGTCTAGCACAAGTTGGAATCTCTTGAGGCATTTCCTTGTAAAAGGAAGTACAGCAGTTTTCTCAAGTGAAATAATCGTACCTCTACTTTTCAAAAAATCATTAATCACTGTTAGGCCAGCTTGTAACGTTTGCTGAACGGCTTGAGTACTCGTGTCAGAAGTCCATATGCACAAGTCGTCTGCATATAGTGAATAATTCAAGGTAGCAGGCAAGATATGGGGTAATTCAGCCATAACACAGTTAAATAAAAATGGACTGAGTACACTACCTTGTGGAACGCCTTGATTCACTTTATGCTCTGTGCTTTTGCCATCAGCAGTTTCAATATAGATTTTCCTGTCTCTTAAGAATTCCGCAATCCATCTCAGTGTTCGGCCAACTATGCCCAACTGAATTAACCCATGCAGTACGTGAGTGTGGCTGGCTGTGTCAAATGCACGCTTTATGTCTAGAAACACTGCAATGGTGATTCTTCCACAGCTCCTCTCGTGATCTACGTATGTAACAAGATCTAAAATTGCATCCATCGTACACCGGCGCCTGCGGAAGCCCGCCATATTTTCGGGCAGTGCGTTGGTGCATTCTGTCCACCATTGAAGCCTAGCATCAATCATCTTTTCCATAAGTTTACAAACGCAACTTGTCAGGCTTACAGGGAGGAAAGAATCTAACGATAAAGGAGTTTTACCCGGTTTTAGTATCGGAACTACTCGCGCAATTTTCCAAGAAGGAGGAAGACATTCCGATATCCACGCATCATTCAGTAATTTTAATAAAGTATTTGTGGCTACAGGACCCAAGTTTTTCAGGGCAGCATATGTGACCCCGTCAGGTCCAGCTGCTGTCCTCTGGCGACACGATACAAGTGCGTTCTTTAATTCTTCTAGTGAAAACGGTTGATCTAGGTCATGATGATCGCTTCTAATAGAAAAATTGATCGATGCTTTGACTTCTTCGACAGAATTACTGTATTCAGATGTGTTTACTGCTGCACTTGGGCGAGTAATAAGCTGACAAAACTCATTTGCTATAGTTGTTTCCGGTACTTTCTGGACTAAAGCTAGTGCTCTGAATGGCTGTTGGTGCGCTACTGGTCCACTTAAAGAGCGCAGAACATTCCATAATTTTGATTCAGGTGTAAAGGGAGTGAGTGAAGTGCAGAATTCCTGCCAGCGCTTTGTACCTAGTCGCTCCAGCTGCCGACCCATACGATCATACACCTTTTGGCATTCTCGGTAATCTTCAAGAAGGCCTGTGCGTCGATATTTTCTCTCAGCTCTGCGTCGTATGGCTCTGAGCCTCTCGTATTCAGAGTCTACACCAGCGTAACCATCAGGAATCTTAACAAATTTTGAACAAAGATTTAATTTGTCTGTTATAAGCGATAATAGACTGTCTGTATCACTGACAGCATCAGCTTGACTTGTAATGTGATATCGAAATGCCTGCCAATTTGTTATTTTTGCAGAGCGCCGATAAGTCAAAAATCGTAGTCTAGGATGCTGTATTAGGATAGGAAAGTGATCACTGCCCCTTGTTTCAATGTCTGTTCTCCATGTTGCTCCACATGCAATATCGTTTGAGCAGAGCGTGAGATCGAGGCAGCTGGAGTAATTAAAACCCCGTAGGAAGGTCACTGAGCCGTCATTCAACAAACACAGACCACTCTTCTGAATTGCCTTTTCTAGCTCATTTCCACGACGGTCGCAGTAGGCGCTTCCCCACATGACATGGTGTGCATTGAAATCTCCGCAAAATATTACATTTTTTGTGTATTTCTGAAAGAGGCCCGTCAATGTGGAAAATGAAATATTTGTAGAAGGCTGTAGATAAACGCTGACAATAGTGATATTTACTCGGCCAAACCGAACTTCGCATGCTACGTATTCTGGGATGTCTGACGCTGTAGCACTTAATAGCGCTGACGGCAGGTCTCTTCGAACACAGATCATCGCTCTGCTCAATCCTGAAGATCGAGAGGATGTATAAACAACGTAGTTAGCTAGCCGAAAAGCGTTGTCTACACCAGCCTCTGTAATACATAACACTGGAAAGGAGAACTGAGCCACCAGTTTTCTAAAATCCGCACATTTAGAGCGAAGACTATTCGCATTCCACTGAAATATGGCGACATTTTGATAACAATTATTCATGCCTCGTCTGCGCAGTGGCTGACGTAGCGTTTTGTAATATCACTTGTTCCATCGACAGTACGGCCTTAACCTCCGGTAGGTTATTTGCCTGTGGAATTGCGACAAGTATGGCTTTTAAAGCAGAAAACAACATTGGAATGACAAGTTCAGCAATAGACGCTGAGGGGGTTCCCTGTTTCGTTACACTTACTGGTTGCGGTGTGCTGGTATTTTGTCGTATGTTGGTCACGGGATTGTTCTTTTGACGAGGTCCTTCCTGAGGTTCTTGCCGAACTTGCTGTTGGCTTGGTGATGTCCCAAAACTTTGTCCTCGGTTTTGTGGTCCCCTCGGGTTCTTTTCGTTCATGATATATATATATATATATATATATATATATATACAGGGTGTTTCAGCGATCAATTTCAAATTTTTTTTAAAGGTTGCCTGTGGCAGATAGCACAATTCTATTTCATGAGCTGGTCTACTCGAAGAGGCGGACATTACTTGCACACAAAATAGAAATGCATAATCGACTAATTAACAAAAACTTACTAATCAATTTTTTTACTAATTACCTGATGGCCCATATTGCAATTTACAAATTGTAGCCATGGAGTTCGCAAGGCGGACCCACTTGGAACGAATTTTCAAGATGACACCAGTTTCGAGAGATTAATTCCCGAACTTTGCAGAGAAATGCATTGGCGTTCCAGTTACTTTTGTGCTTCAATGCATAAAGCGACGTTTTGTTAAGAAAGTAACTGGAACACCAATGCATTTCTCGGTAAATCTCGGGAATTAATATCTCGAAACTGGTGTCATCCCGAGAATTCGTTCCAAGTGGATCCGCCTTGCGAACTCCACGGCTACAATTTGTAAAATGCAATATGGGCCATCAGGTAATTAGTTAAAGACTTAATTAGTGATTTTTTGTTAATTATTCGATTATGCATTTCAATTTCTTGTGCAAGTAATGTCCGCCTCTTCGAGTAGACCAGCGCATGAACTGGAATTGTGCTAACTGCCACAGGCAACCTTTAAGAATTTGTGAAAGTGTGTGCTGAAACACCCTGTATATATATATATATATATATATATATATATATATATATATATATATATATATATATATAATATATATATATATATATATATATATATATATGCAGTGCGGTAAGTGGGCATGGTATAGCGCTTTGTCAACCCTTCGTACACTGTATGAGGCCAGCAAACTCCTATGACGAGACGACAGTATATACACATATCTCAGAATAGATTAAAGAAAGGACACGAGGTGAACTTGTCTCCCTCTTTCCGGTGTCTAATATTTGTGCGTTGTGCTCACCAACAGCCTTGACTCATGCAATGCGACGAAAACACTAAAGGTATAGACAAGTAGACAAATTAAGAATGGCTGAAATGTAAAAGACCACGTGTTTTATTTTACGAATACTATATGACTGGATTTCACATTCACAACAACGTGATAGCTTGTCATCTCTTACATCTCCTTCTTAATGAAATGACCTAGAAGAACCGTAAATGTCTCCAGACTTAATTATTTCGCTGTACAAACAGTTAAGCGCACAGAACTCTCACATCTCGTTATTAACAATAGGCGAAGAAAAAAAAAGAAAGGCAGCAAACCGAGCACGCAGTGTGTGGCTTTGGCTCTTCAGCATTTCTGTGTCCCTACCGCTCATGAATGAACGGAGAGATTTATGGAGGGACCTTATCGGTGATTTGGCGGGTTACCTGGGCGGCGTTTTGTGATTTTCGAGAAACATGGTCGGTATAGAACTGCCGCTTCTCCGGAAGAACCGGTTTTAGCGGAAAGACTGAAATGTCAGTTTCTGGCGCGCAGCGGGCTGGTCGGCGGACGCGGGCTCGTGGGTCCGCAACGTGAGTGTGGGCCGTGACCAGAGCTCGTGGACAGTGCGCAGCCTACAGCCGTCCACCGCCTATCACCTGAGGGCGGCCGCGGTCAACGCTCTTGGCGTGGGGCCGTTCACTCAGCCGCCCCTGCTGATCACCACCGACGAAGAAGGTGCGCCCAAAGACATACCCTCCCTACGTCCCCCCACCCCCTCCAACTTCCTCCATTTTGTTCTCGTGTTTTCTACGTCACACCAGAGCCTCAAATAAATCGAATTTAAATTGCGCTTCTCATTCTAATTTCAATGAACATCTTCATATCAATGTTCAATTAGCCAATCAGCGGCGAAGGAAAGCAGTGCAGCGCGCACGTTTCTCAAGGGTGGTCTGCGGGGAAAAAAAGATTTTTTTACAGCGCTCTGCGATGACAGAGAAACGCGATCGGCTCTGGTGACCAGTAATCGTATGCCATCCCTCTGGTGACCCAGTAAACTAACGATTGTGTACCGATCAGGTACACAAATCAATGCGATTTGGCGCCAAGTATAGCCATCATGTAGACCATGAGTTTGCTCTCTACTGTCACTCAATGCTAAAATAATGGTAAGTTGGCTTCCTTCTGAACGCGAGGTCAGTGTGCACCATGGAAAGCGCTATTTGTGCTGGAGCTCTTGGTTCGCGTGAATAATGAAAATGTTATTTAGGTGAGTTTACTTAAAGGCGACACGGGCGGACCGAGTTAGATGTCTGGCTGACAAAGTCGGACATAATTGCGTTTGAATAGTAAATTCGTTTGTGATTGGCCGAGATTGCAGCAGCAAGCGGCATCGAGGTTAAACAATAGAGCTTGTCTGCATCTTGCCGTGCATCTTGCATCTTGCCTAGCCTGCCTTGCTCAGTCAACCTACTTAGTGGGCGGGTTAACTTAGCAGTATACCTGACGCTCGTTTCACGAACCTAGCAAAGAACCTTCAGCCAAACGAATAGATTCATCATGCTTTTGTCGGTTACCTATGTAAAGAAACCGATATAGATTGCTTTCCCGCATCACAATGTTCCTCACAATGTTACTGATCGAAATTCAGTCGATTTTCTAACGTAGCTTCACTAGAGGCTATAGAAACTTCACAAAAAACATTCGCAATGTGAAACAACTACTTTTGAGGAGGGGGTGGGGGGGGGGGTGAGAGGGGGTAAGTGATGGTATTTTATTGTGTGCGGTCACGCCAGCATTTTCACGTAACTTGAACGTGTTGCGGCTTTGTGGTCTTGCTAGCGTACGCAAGATTGAGAAAAGCTAACAAAAAGTTTACGATTACAGACAAGTTAGAGATAACACGGAATGCATATTAAAACTAATATAAAGAAGCTAACGACAACCCAGTGCTATAAATGTGTTAAGTGTAAAGCTGTCGAGAGAAATATATCATGGAAACGCCAAATTTTATAACTATGTGTTATGTGGCAAATAACTCGACTTAGAAATATTAGGAACGCCTTGCTGAAATTGTTTCGCAATCTCGGGCAAAATGTTTGCATAGGAAATCCACAAAATCATTCAGCAAGAGCTTGTTATTAGCATTCAATTATTTCATTTGCATTTTCGAGAGATTTGTACTAGTACATGTGCTTTATTTGTTTTTCTCCCCCTTCCGCAGTGCCCGGGGGTCCGCCAACACATGTTTCCGTCCAGACGTTAGGCCCACAGTCCCTTAAAGTCACCTGGAAGGTACGACTCTCGACAACCTCTGGCTTTTGTAGTTGCCTGCTGAAAAGAATGGACTAAAAGACGAGCGTTCGTCTCTTTTTCTTGTATTTATGGCCTATTTACACACTGCGAATTCTCGTATTATGAATTTCCCACCACGATAGGCGCTCCGACTGTTATAACTTACACCTTTCCGCACCACACGTCACAATACATGTACTTTTACTGTCGAGACTAACTCTTACATTTCATGCTCGTTTTCTGCAAAGCCAATTTCGGTCACAAATTCCATTTTAAAGCGTTGAATATTAAGAACCCTCTCAGCCACGCATTGTGGCATGCCTTTATTGAATTACTGTTAGTCACATATTCCCGCGGAAATAGCGAAAATTCTAGACTGTGGCCTGAATATTTTAGCTAATCGTTACCCGTTCACTTAATCAAAAACAGTAATATTTTCCAGACATTGCGATGTTAGTGATGTCTCATTTTTTCATGGTAGCAAGCTGAAATGTTCATTGAAAACAGGCCTCAGCAATGAACCGCTTTTCAATTTTAACACGGCCCTTTAAACTTTTTAAAGAAATCGACACCTTAAAAATAATTTGGCCAGGTTATTTGTAGCACTGCCTCCGCCTTGTAGGTTGTAGCTGCAATGTAAGCATATTTGTAGAGCACGTACGCGCCTCGCGACCCTTGCCTCCAAGGGTTCTGTTGAGGTACTATAGTGCTACCATCTCCTATACGCCTCGCTTAACCATCCATCTTTGCAAACATTTTATGATCATAGCACGCGTAACTAACCATTGCCATAATTTAGTACACTTATATTTTAAGCAATTTACAGAGACTTATTTTAGGCCCCTTTACAGCCATGTTACATACTTTGATCCCATTAATACTTCATCACACCATGCGTTTGGCGCTCTTTGGCCAGAACTGGCCCTTGCGCCATTAAAACCCGTTAATCATCATTGAAAACAGGCGTGTAATTTAATAGCTCGTAATTTCTGATTCAATAACGAATGCGCGTTTGTTTTTGTTTTTATTTTGTTTTGTTTTTTGGAATTTACAGGAATGCGTCCAGCTTCTGAGTAAACACGGCAGTGCATCTACAGTAACGTGCATTATTGTGCACATTACCTTACGTATAGCGCAGCGCTTTTTTAACGGAGGTTATCACATGCATTCGGCACTTTTTTCGTGCCTCTACTGCACAGAAGAATAAAAAAGATAGTTGTATCTCCGTACGAACAGACACTGCGAAGTAATGTGCAAGTGACTGCATTTAGAAGTGAACAGTGAACCGCGCCTGCAGCCCCCGGTGCCCGAGCTTCGTCACGGGAGCATCAGGGGCTACTACGTGGGCTACAAGCTGCACAATTCCAGCGACCTGCACCTGTACAAGACGGTCGAGAGCAGGACAGAGGGCGACGACCCGGAGGCGCCCGGCGAGTGCGTGCTCAGCAACCTGCGAAAGTTCACCAAGTACAGCGTCCTGGTGCAGGCGTACAACGCCGTCGGCGCCGGACCGCGCTCCGACGAGGTCATCGTCTACACCGCGGAAGACGGTGAGCGCGCGACGGCTGCCGCATCTGAAGCACGCTACAGCGCAGCAAGGCGATAGGGAGTTTTAGAAACACGGGACCCAAAGTTAGGGACACAAACAGCCGGGTGCAAAAAAAAATGTGGTTGATCCCTCTTATATAGGAATCGGTATAGAACACGAAAGTGAAACGTGTCTTCACAGAAGTAGTGTAATGTTTATTGCACATTGATATATAATGTCTATTGGTGTTTTGTGGCTAAAGCGCCCTTAGGCGTTGATGCACCCACGCTGACGCCTGGTGGCACGTCTCCTCCATCACGACTACCAACGTCGATGACCATGAGCAACCGTCGTGCATATGGAAGCTGCACTACGCTGCACACGCTAGCACAACGCGAAAGACGAAGCACGTAACTGACACACTAATACAACGCGCAAGACAAAGCACGTAACTGAATCGTCACCGAGTCAAATCAGCGCGTACAGCGCGTCGTAATTGCAGCCTCCGCGATCAACTTCAGAAACATTTTCAGAGCTAATTGCGGAGGCCACGCTCCGCTGTGCTGAGTACGGTGAACGCCACCTAGGTGGCGTTGGTAGTGCTTCTTGATGCCAGCGTCCCTTCGAATGCTGGCATCGAGGCGTCGTAGTGCTGAGACCACCGAAGCGTTCACTGTCGGTGCGCGTTAGTGTCATAATGCAGTACTTCTCTTTTCTGCTCGTAGGCGGCGGCACCGCCCCGAGCAAGAGCGCGGGTACACGGAGGAGTGTTAGATATATAAGGCGCGTCTGTGTAGCTCTCTGCAAATGCGTTTGTGGCGCAATGGGTTAAACGCTCGGCGATCTATCGTCGCGGACCGAGAGGTCGTGGGTTCGATTTCCAAATTTTGCATGTTTGTGAAACTTTTTCTTCTGGTTTCTTTCTTTGTATTATGTTCTGTGACGTATTTCCGTGACGGAAATACGTCAGTGAAGTCTTGGTGGACCCCGGCATAAAACACTTTCGTGTTAAAATTTAAAATAAAAGCAAAAACTGAAAGGAGCTGCAATGAATGCAAATGAACTACAATAGAGTTCCTACTTCTGCGTGCACTAAGCCATTTGCGTTCGACATTTATAAAAATCTCTGATGGCATATAGGAAAGGGAGACAACGCAAACGATGTCTTGGTTTGGGCTAGTAGAAGCATGAAAAATGTCTGGTTTATCATGCTTTTTTTTCATCTATAATTCATTTTTATATAATTCATTTTTATCTGCATGCAGCTCGTTACTCTAGCTCTGCCGTTGTGGCAGTTTCTCAAACCCTCCTTCAAAACGTGAAGGGAACGAGGAAAAACAAGCAGCCGATGGACTAAAGACCAATGGTTGCGCCTTACGTGCATAAGAATACGCACAACCTTAGGAGTGCGGCTTATATGTAGAAGGTGTCTATGGTATTCTCGGCGCCACGCAAGATGGCTAGCCTGTGCCCACGCATTTCCAAAGCGGCAAGGCCTTCCCCGAGTGGGAAGAGGCATGCTAGGCCGTATGTCGCCTGCTCGGTTGGCGTGGTGTATGTATGAAGTCCCGCTTAGCTGCGGTAGGGTTTACATCGGCCAAAAAGGCGGGTGCCTAAATGACAGAGTTAGAAAACACAAACTCTCGATTAAAAAGAAAAGCAATCTTTCAGCACATTTGCCTCTGCTTTGTGATTCATGCATGTGTGATCCGGGATTTTCTGGTGTTTGTATTCTCGGCATAATAGGACGGATGCCTTAAGAAGAAAAGAGACATGTGTATCAGTGACACGCGTGTGGTTCTGCGTGGCGGCGAATACGATTTTTTTTTCAATTTTTATTAGAGATAGAGAGGGGAGGGGGGTATAAGGAAGGCAGTCAAGAATTCCCACCTTTCTCTCTCTTCTTTCTCTTCCCCTTCTCCCATCCCCAAGCGTAGGGTAGTCAATCTTTACTAGATTAGAAATTTCCTGGGAATGCCCTTATCTGGTGTAATTTGATGCGCGTTTTAAGCGATCTGGTTTGCGCATGTGCGGAACGGCTATACATTACGCTGCTTTTCTCTGAATAAAGCTAGTTGCGAGTGATGCGCCCTTTCCCTTCCTCGTCTTAAAAAAATTAATTCTGGGGTTTTACGTGCCAAACCCACGATCTGATTATGACGCACGCCGTAGTAAGGCACCCCGAATTAATTTAGACCACCTGGGGGTTCTCGTTTTGCTGCGCTGCCCCACACTTCGGAAGCCACGCAAGGCCACCTAGCCCAACTCTGCGCACCGCTGCTCTGCTGTGGTCGTCTTTTATAACGCGGACGGCAGGCGGAAAGCCGAGGAAGCGCTGACTCCTACATACCATGCATTTCTGCAAGCCGTACGGCCGTTTCTGCATCGCTACGACGTTGAGCTGCCTAATTCCGCGGTATTTTGGTCTGCGGCTAAACTCTGTGTAGGCCGACGGTTGCAGCAAGGTCTTGTTCAGAAACAAAGGCTCGCAAAAAGTAGAAAGGAAAAACCGCCGAGCTTATTGGGGTGCATACATGTATGCTTATACTACAGTACGTGACTGAGTGCCACGTACTGGCGCATGAGTGCCAACCAGACAACCAGGTCGAACCACACTATAAGTCAAATTATAATCACTGCCCTTATATTTCACTGTGGCTTCGGTTATTAGAAAAAACAGCCTTACAGCAATGAACGTAGAATTTATAGAAGACGACGAAACGCTTTCATTTAGGACTTCAATTATAATTTCAGCACTTATAAATGCCGTCGAATGCAATCAATTTTACTTACAAAAAGGAATATTTGCATTACTTATGCAATATGAGCTACCACAACCATACCCGCGGTACGAATCGAAATGAAATTTTACTACTACACGGTGCCAGATGGTTGTCAAAACTCCGATGTCCATTTACGATCCGTGAAACAGTTGCTTATACCTTAATATATGCTGACTTATAGGGTACAACGTCACGAAGGAACGCGGTATCTTTAAGAGACATCGCAGTGGAGGGTTCTGCATTCATTTTGAACACCTGGAGATCTTTAACGTGCATATAAAGTTTGGTACACGATTTTTTTTATTATTATTCTGTGGTGATCGGCATTCAGCCCCCGAAGCCGGGAATCTCATCCGTGCCTGCGTGCTGAGGACCGGAAAACGCCTCCATAGCCACTAAGCCACTGCAGAGAGTACTCAATTATTAAGTACTTTAGTGGTTCAACACAGGAAAGTTGTCATTTCGTCTGCTTTGCGCGTTCTAGCGGGTGAAGCTTATGGAATACTGTTGCTGCGTCCGATATGCTCGACCTAAACACTGCTAAGCTCGTTGTTTAAAAACATTTCTACCCTTCCCTGTCCTTAAATATTTAGGTGTGTTTACCTAATCATACTGTGCCTGGTTTTCTTGCCGGTCACCGGCGCACGATTTCCTGGTGAAACAAAGTTTGTTGAAACTGACCCATCGGCTCCTGTTTAATACACTTCATATTTCTTACGTTGTCCGAAAGTCGCTAACCGCGCCCTGCAGTGTTCAAGTTCTTAGGTTCACGTTATCTTTCACGTTTTATTTATCACGTTGTCAGTTAATGTTATCTTTCAGCGCTTGTTATGTTTACTACTTATCCAGTCAGCAAGCAAGCTTGTTAGCTTATCTTGTTCGTTAGTTGCGTGTTCGCGTGTCGACGGTCGATGTTCCATCGCATCGTTCACCCTCCAGGTGTTGGTCAGGCTAACATCTCTTGTTCATCATTGAAGCCGACATCCCTTTCTCAGCGCTTATGAAAAGTGGAGGCTCTGTCTACATCAATTTGACGGTGCGTATTCTTCACTGTCTTTTTTTTTTCTCACTCTCAGTGCCTCAGGTGGCCCCGTCCGGCGTTCACTGTTCGGCCAGTTCGGCCACGAGCCTGCGCGTCTCGTGGGCAGTGTTGCACGAGAAAAGTTTGGACGGCCTCCACAAAGGTTACCGCATCCTCTACAAGCTGATCGACCATAGCTTTTACGGTGAGCACTTTACGCTTGTCTGTGCAAGTGGGAGGCTGCCTCTGCTTTTGTCAGGTTTTTTTTTTTCTTTTATATAGTTAGAGTCAGGACAACTGCTATACACTGGACGATAAGACTGCTAAAAAACAATTGTTAAGTTTATTGTCGATGCACCGTAACTCGTGGAATAGTCGGACAGTCGCAACTGTTGCGACAGTCGGTTCTGCGGTGTACCTCAGAACCCGCTCGCCGGCAACCGGAAGCCATAATCTCCTGCTCCAGAATCGCTCTCACCTTCGCGGTATACCGCAATACAACACCTTGCTTCCACGGGGGTCCACGGGTGGCGTTACATGTGCCGATGGCGCCTATACGGCGGCCACGCGCTCTGGCTGTCGCGTTTCACTCAGTGAGTAATGAACGCTGTAGATAGCAGAACAAAGCGTGTCTGTGGATAAAGCTCATCGACGTAGACATCAGCAACGCATGAACAACGAAGCGTTCTTCATGGCTAACTTTTTGTCGATCCTAGCTTTTTGCGCGGTGTCATGTGTTAGGCATTGCGCAGAACTTTGGAAATACTTTCTCATCTCGTAGTTCGCGCTGCTTTCCTTGTTCGTAATCCAACCTGCTTTTCCATCAGCGAAATGGGATTTTCGGCACTGCTTAACTCAACACACAAACACACAACCCAGTCGTTATATTCATTCAGTGCTCTCGTTCCCTGAACCGACCTGACCCACGAGCGTGTTAGCGCATTTCCCTTTTCTTAGCCCCATACCCAGCTGTGCTCGGAAACGTGTGGTTTCGAATATTTGTACTACCTCGGCTAAGAGCCTTTTTTTTAGCTGCGTTTATTGAAATGTTGGCACATGTATGCAAAAAAAAAAAAACAGTAACGGCAGTTCTGAAATTCACATTAATACAACTGCTCCCGAGCAGCTAGTAACGAGGTCCCTTATGAGTGTCACACTTCAAACACAACACTCGTCAGCATGCTGTCAAGGACCAGGCAAATACAGAAACACGAGGAAACACGGAAACAAAACTACGTGCGATTAGAAGAGAAAAGTCTAGCGTGTCTAGCGTCCCACAAGTCTAGCGTGTTACCGACACGAAAGAGAAAATAATCAGACTTTGCAACAATCAGATTAAGTGCCAATAGAAAAAAAAATCTTAGATGTATGGTCACCAACTATAGCGTAAAAAGCATGTAAAAAAATTGCAACAAGAATGGTTCACGCGCGTTGATATAGAGTTTCGTGGGGAACGAGGAATAAGTTACTAAATTCGAGTGCCTCTGCGTACAGCGATAGCTTTTCCTTTTTATGTTCTTGCTTTCTTACCCTGTTCGCTGGGCCAGGCTCGGATGAAGCCGAGACGGCGCTGTCCCAGGCGCCCTCATGGACCGAGCGCGACGTGCCTCCCGACGCCACGTCGGCCGTGCTGGGTGGCGTGGAGCCTTTCCGCAACTACAGCGTCCGCGTGGCTGCCCGCACTGGCGCGGGCACTGGAGCATTCAGCGAGCCCGTACACTGCAGCACACCGGAGGACGGTAAGATTGCGACTATATCGCCTGGGGCATCGATCATGCTATGGAAGACGCTAGTGTTCACTTTGAACTTATATTTTTAATATAGCGGATTTCAACATACACGCACGCTTAACCAACTGTCTGGGTTGCCCGACGTATAGCCTGCGCCGGCTCTCAAAGTTAAGCACAGAGCATGAGGCTTTCTTTGCCGTCTGCAGCGCCACTCCGGCTGAATAAGTAAGTTGGACGGGTATAAAGTAGCGTTCCATTTTTCGTTCTTCTTATCAAGTGCCGAATGGAATGAACGACCAACGACGGTGCTGCCGCTGCCGAGACCAGTCCGAGCCAAAGATGAAAAGCGAAAAGATTATACTACTCTCGGTTCACAGAAATAACTCGCACTACATTCGTATAAACTCTAAAAAAACGTATTCGCCCTTTCGAACTTATCTTGCCCCCCAACAAAATCGTCATCTATCTTGCATGCCTTTCTTTAACGACGGGCACCCGGCATTTCAACGTCACGAACGGAATGCCTGTTATCAGTGTGATAGAGCATTCTTGACAGGAAAGTAGCGAGTGCAGAGCATAGGAGCAACGTTTTCAAGGAAAGAAACGCAAACCAGACAGATGAAGGTTATTCTTTTGGGACAAGGTATGCCCGAAAGGGCGCCATTTTTTCTAGAGAGGCGAAATCCTGTAACACGTAACAAGGCGCAGCCGTTGGATCGGCGGATCTGGGCCTAACACATTAATTACATTTGAAAGTCGCGCCTTTTGCTACGATTCAGTAGCATCGAGGTTGAGGCAGACTGTAAGAAACTGCTGTGATGCCGTCGTGAAGGGTACGACTCACTTGTCGCCGGATGCCACCATGTTTCCTGGCGCTCTGTTGGCTTGGCGACGATGCCCTGTAGTTATCAGGGTGTGTGTGTGTGTGTGTGTGTGTGTGTGTGTGTGTGTGTGTGTGTGTGTGTGTGTGTGTGTGTGTGTGTGTGTGTGTGTGTGTGTGTGTGTGTGTGTGTGTGTGTGTGTGTGTGTGTGTGTGTGTGTGTGTGTGTGTGTGTGTGTGTGTGTGTGTGTGCGTGTGTGTGTGTGTGTGTGTGTGTGTGTGTGTGTGTGTGTGTGTGTGTGTGTGTGTGTGTGTGTGCGCGCGCGCGTTTTGGCTAGACGCAGATGTAACAGAGCTCGGTAGCCTGCTGCGATGCGGCAACGGTGAATCAGTATTTCTTTGTATATCCCCTATCATGAGGACAAGGATAAAAGAGAGAAAGCAGGTGCGTTAATCAGAAAAGCGCCTGGGTGGATGCCCTATATGCTGGGGGAAGGAAATAGGGAAACACAGAGACGAAAAAGGGAGACGGGAAGGAAAATGGCGGACGCGCGGACGGAGCCACGCAGTCAAAGGCGTTCATATACGGGCAAGCTGCCCTCATGAAGCGCAGCAGTGCTTTTACTGCTTTGAGAGCCGACCAGCGATGGGGACGGTATAGCTCTTGCACGGGGAGCGGCCTATTGTCGAGTCATCGCAATATACTGCAAAGTGATCGTCTTTTCGATTGAAATAGACGGCAACAACACAATAAAGGCTCGATGTTGTCTTCGCAACCGCAGGTATAGTGCGCTGCATTGTCGGTCATTCCAATTGGTGTAGTGTAAAGCCTTCGCGAAGGCAACTCCAATACCATAGCCGACACAGAAGGGATTCCTCAAATCGGTGACGTCAGTGTGGAGGTAGGAGTTGAAGCGAATGGATTAGTTCGTGTAGTTTGGTGCACCTTATGTATGGAGTGTCCCACTCTGAACACTCCAATGTTCCGATGCAAATATAATCGGAAATTCAATTAAGCTTGCTATGCAAGAAAACGGGTATGTCCACGCTGCAGTGTCCACAAGCAAATTGCATGTCCGCACTACATACAACGTTCCCAGCACATGCTCTTCATACCCATTATCTCACTACATACAACAGCATTTTGAGAACCCTTTTCTCAAACCGTCCACTCGGAATGTCGCGACCCGTTCTGTCCATAATCTACTCGTGGTTAATTAGGTGTCAATGCTAGAATTTTTACTGCATCTCTAATACATTGATTCGATATTATTGGCTTCATCGTGGTTTGAGCATTACGCAACCTGGAAGAGAAATGATCACGCAAGAGGTGCAAATGTCATGAGGAGCGCCCATGTAGGCTAGCCCGACGTATCTTCACTGTTGTGACTTGTTTGCCATATATCCAGCCTCATGGACACAATTATAAAGGTCTTACAAGAAGTTAAAACGACGTGCTGATCTGTTTGAGGACTGGAAGACGAAAAATCAGTTGGAACGTTTTGACGAAAAATCATTCGGACGCAGAGAAGCCAAAATTGAGGCATAACATGACGATAAACAATGATTATTGGTTTGCCGTGTCACTGAAAAGCACACTTTTCATGAGCAACATATATAGGTTGTGGTATGGCATACTAATTCAAGAGCAAGAAATAGACAGATGGCAGCACGGATTTGAGTTCAAAAGCAGATCGATGATCCTAGATAAGATTAAGTGGAGCTTATATATGCAGTGGAGCTTATATATGCAGTGGAGCTTATATATTAAGTGGAGATTATATGCAGCACATATAACAGGTGGTCTCTTACAGTAACAAAATAGTTGGAAGGAGGAGCAACGCTATTGAGAGTGACCCTCCTTTTTTTAGTTTCGGAGGATTTGCTGTAATGCGTATACTCCGAAATTTTTGAGGAATGGGATGGGTCTTGTAGATATCTGGGAGAAGCATCTGTCGTGAAATTCAATTATTATTATTATTATTATTATTATTATTATTATTATTATTATTATTATTATTATTATTATTATTATTATTATTATTATTATTATTATTATTAGTGGTAGTAGTAGTAGTAGTAGTAGTAGTAGTAGTAGTAGTAACTATTATACTGACGTTGACGGGACGCTGTTCCGTGCAGTGCCCGAGGCACCAGCGGACATCAAGGCACTGGTGCTGGCGCCGGACGCCATCCTGATCAGCTGGCTTCCACCGTCCAAGGCAAAGGGCGTGCTCCAGCGGTACACCGTGTACAGCCGGGTGCACGCCCACGCGCCTAACCAGGTCAGTGCATGCCTCCGGCGTAGCTTGCTGTTTATATTGGACATACCACTACGAGTGTATTTTATCAACGCACAAAGACAATGCCACGTTTTTCTGCAGCATTCAACACGTTACAAGCAGGTGGGCACCATCGAACGGTTATTTAGTCAATTTAATTAGTCCGGAATAATTTGTATATATGCACGTTGTGTGAAAAACTAGGTTGAGTGCTAGATTGCAAGCTACGCAAATTCTGGGCCATGTCAGATGGCACAGAGACCTTCCCGGATCTCGTCTGACTGCCAGATTTAGTTTTAAACGCGGCGATTATTAATCAGACGAGTCATTCATGTTAAGTGTCGAGTCATAAGCAGCAAACACGCTGAACACGGTAGAGTGGCTCAGTGGATATACATGCCATTCTGACGCTGAGCTCGATGTCAAGCTTTCGATTCCCAGGCCGCGGCGGCCGCATTCCGAAAATAGCGAGCCGAATGCAAGAGTTCTCGTGTACTTACATTTAGATGTATGTCAAAGAACCACAGGCCGTTGAAATTGTTCAAATGACCCCCGATGTAGCGCCTCATAAAGCCAATGCATTGTTATGGGGCGTTAAACCACATCATTCAATAAGCAGAATGGACACAACCTCGGCGTGCTATGGGGCTAGCGTATCCGTATCTGATTCACATCGCAGTCACAGTCAAAATGAGTACCGCGAAATATATTTAAGCGGTTGAATCCCTATACCCACCACAGCAGCGCGCAGACTGACGGCTTGTGGGCGCGAGTGTACGCAGAGCGCGGCGCCTTGATAACACCACCATGGTGGCGCGACCATGGTTGCAGGACCATGGCTCAGCACTCATGTTTCACTCATGACAAGCTGCCGTTGGTCACGCGCGGGAAACATCGCACGCGCAGCTGGAAACGATGCATCTACAGATTCTTCGAGCATATGTCTCGACCTTCCATCTCAATCAGCTTGTGAGGCGCCGCTGACAAAAAGAGGCGCCTGGCCAAAACATTAACCAACGGAGAGAGCCCCAACACACTGACCGGCTCCATCACGTGCATGCGTGACGGCGACGCGCTGTTATCGCACGTTTAAAATTCAGGTGCCAACGCTGGGCGGAATGAAGCTGAAACGTCGGACGTACGTTAGTTGCAACTGATGTAGAACAAGTACTGGTTTTCAAGAGCAAGAAGTCTTACTTTCTTTGTAACGGCGCGAAAAGCGGACACCATGCACCCAAAGAATAAGCGCCTGTGTGTATCGCGTTTTGAGTGATGTCTGCTGTTCCCGTCATTAAAACGAAGGTATAGTAATCCGCACCCACTTGCGCATAAAAAGATATTTAAGTCTTACCGAGTGGGAGTCGCGTTCTTGATTCCAAGATCGAAGCCACAGAGGACAAAGTAGCAGCAGGGTGCTGCGCGCAGATGTATCTCTCGGCGACAATAGCGCTAGCGTCGAGCAGCCTCGCCCAGCCGAAGACACGAAACCTGTCGTGGGTCTCGTCGGGGCGATCGCGAGTAGACGTCGTTATCAGTTGCGAGAGCGTTACCAAAGCAACGGTCGAGCGACGAAGCAGGGATTGCAAACTGAGTCTTTGCGAGCCTGTAGCTTTTGCGACTCGATCAGAAGTAGAAGTGAAACAATGTTTGATGGGACGACCACGATGACGGACAAAAATCTCGTGGCTGCCGAAACGATCGATGCTCGCATGACGAGCTGGACGTAGAGTCAACCACAAAAGTTTACGGACAACGGGATCTCAGCAAAACTTTCAATTCCCGAGCAGCCTGAAGCAGTATAGATAGTTTTCATGTGACGTCACGGAGGCAGCTCCCACCGTTCTAGTACCTAAAGATGGCGGCTACGATGACGTCAGTGCACCGTCTTATCACGAGCACTCTGTTTTACTTTTGAACGGCGACTGTTTTTCACGGGTTTATAACTGTTATCGCTTTGAAGTTCGACACAAGACGCGCCTGTCGTGCTGTCATGCTTCTTGATTACGCCGCTTCTCGACCTGCTGGTAGCTAAAGATGGCGTCCGCGATGACGTATGTGCAAACTATCTATAGCCAGTAAAACTGTATACGATAATGTTGTTAGCATATTCTAGACGAGACCCGAAATGCAAATACCAGGCTGCGTTGTGAGGCTGCGGATATGTTCAGATTTTTGTCAGATTTCATGATCCGTAGTATTTTGTGGTTGACTGCACCAGGCAACACCAAACTAGAAGCATGATGGCAGTGGATCGTGAGCGGCGGACGAATCCATGGAATGGAATGGAAAAAACTTTATTGAGGTCCTTCGAAACCACGTAGCGGGCCGCTAGACTAAACGAAATGGCGAGCCTTCGAAATTCTAAAGCAATTCAAGCACGACGGTGGTTGGCGTATCATTTGTAAGCTGGTGGCAAACGTTTTTCGAGAACGGAATTCGTTAAGAAGCTAAATTTTTTGTTGAGTTCACCACACAGCATAACACTTACGTGCGTTTGTTTGTTTGTTTGTTTGTTTGTTTGTTTGTTTGTTTGTTTGTTTGTTTGTTTGCTTGTTCTTTATTTTTTTCTTCCTTTCTTTCCGTTTTTCTTTGTATCTTACTTTTTAATTCGAAATTTTGCCCACCGGCATAAACGTTTGCCGCCGAAGGCTGGCTTACGGTCTGGACCCCATGGCCAGGTTGCAGCTGGAGTCAGTACAGCAACCGCGCGGATCCTTCTTAACGCGATCCTTCCCTTTGCGGTGGGAAAGACCTGAGGCTCTATTCTGTACATTCCGCCATTTTCTTCGAGGCGTGACGTAGGCATGACGCTTACAAAATGGCGCCGATGGCCCCGTTTTGCTTTCGTAACGTGACGCAAATTTGACGTTCCGCCTAAGACAATATGAAAAACCTACTCAGTTCATAAAATACGCTTGTAAAGCTCTGGAACGCTTGTATAAGCAATTCTACAAAAGCCTTGAACAACCACAAAGTTTGAACTTTCTTTTTCTTTCATCACCAACAGCACGCTTCTTATTTCAACGAAATACAAGCAACGTGTCCTGTTCAGTTCACTTAGGAGTCGCAGTGAACATACGTGGATCGTATGACCCATGAAAAAGGAGAAAACTAGTAATCAGCAAACATTGTCAAAGACTATAATTAAAATGCACACTTCAAACTTCTCACGTAATCCATAACGCGATTCCTATTCTCTTAATATATACAAATGCTGCGACATTTGGTTCTCCCAGAGCAGCGGGAGAACTTTGTAAGCGTTTTACGTAACTCCTCTAAACAGGCATAAAGCGGAGGTTTTATTTATAACCCCTAATTTAAGCAAAAACTTAAAATTTTGCCTGTGCATCACTGCTAAAGTGCTGCCTACTTCCTCTAAATCTAAACTCGATGAATAGCGTCCTTCACTCCGGATGCCATACAAACACGCATATAACACTTTCGAACACGCCTCTGCAAAATTGCGTCAGATCAGGTTTCGCGCCGAGCCGCATTTATGCAGCATTCACTACTTTAAGTAAACGAAACAGCATCAAAGTGTAAGTGTGTACACAAGCACACATCCGAAAATATTTATAAACATATGCAGAACCACAACGTCGCATACGACGCCGTAACTCGCGCTGGCAATTTCCTCATTTTTATTAGTGGTCTGCATAGCGGTATGATTAAAGCAGTTTCCCGACGAAGTGTCAAGACAGAACTGCTTCGAGCGACACAGGAAATGGTACAACAAGGGTCACTCGCGCCCCTTGGCGAACGACAACTGAGGGCGACTTGAAGAGCGGTCAGCGGAGCTAACTATTCCAACAAGAGTTGCGCTTCTCTGCTTCGGTTCGTTCCCGCTTCTGTTAATTTGTGGATCGCAGTTTCGACTTCGACATACTTCGTAATTGCAAATTGCTGCAACAGAGACGCACTTCCACCAATCATTTTAAGTGGATCGGTATCGGAGCGTAATTGCGTCATTGGTACATTTGCGAGAGGCACACGTTGTGGTGGTATCGCGTCGAGGGGCACCGAATGGAATGCGTTTTTCTTGCCGTGAAAGCGCGCATCGCTATGGAAGCAGGTGCAGCGGTTGTTGCAGCAGTGGTGAGCATGTCGATCAGCGCGGGCCGCGCCGACACAAGCACGCTGCACCGCAACACACAGAGTGGGCGTTGACGCGAGGGAAGGTTGTATTTAGTTGTTCAGCGTGCTTATGCCCGATGCATCTTAACGTGAAACATGCCAAAACCAACGAGATACATCGTACGTACTTCCATAAAAAAAGTCACCGAGGATTACGATGCCCCCTATTGCGAAATTTGAGCCAGCTATATACGCGCTCTCATTTCGCGATATACTGGCTGGCGCGGACAGTCTGTCTCGTGCAGCACGTTGCAAACGGAGCGAAGTATAGCGCTACTGCCTCCCTAATCGGGAGATCGCGAGAGTCAGCGCGTGGGTGACGCGTGGGCGCGATTCACAGCAGCCGCCGCAGACAGACCTCCGCTCATGCAGTGCTTTGTTTCCATATATGATATCGGTGGCGTCATCGGTGAACAGACGACGCGCGCTACTCTGGCGCCATCTCGTAGCCATCGTTGCCGCAGAGCCTGTCTTGCGCGACACTTTCGCTGTATACCCTCCCCTCCTCCTCCTTCCTCCTCGCGCTATTTGCGCTATCGCCGTCTTTCATGCTGCGCTCTGCGTTCGCTCTTACATCCTTCGCTGTGCTCGTTCGCTCGGTTACGAGGAACGCCGACGCTCGCCGCAGGAACGGGCGCCTAAGAGCTGCGCTCTTAGGCTAGATTAAGACGAGATTAAGATATTAGATTAAGGAAGACGTTGGAAGTCTGCGTACAAAGAAAATGGTGACGTCACTAGGATGGAAGGCCAAACCTTCTTTTTCTTTCAATAGATGCACTCACTATTTTTTTTTTGTAATGCACCAAGCAGCCAGCGAAAAGTTATGGTAATTTCTTACGCACTCTTTGTCTTACCGCGTGAACGACGCAGAGCAAACGTCATCGTGGCTCAGGGTGCATAAGCGAAAAAGGTAGGACACAATCAATTCCACGTACAATATCTACTTCTTAACGCCGTTAAGAAGGCCTGCCGGCTATGTTTTGTTCAAATGGAGCTCTCGGGCGCTCGCTCACGGCCGCTGGATAATAAAAAATGTGGTTGATCCCTCTTATATAGGAATCGGTATAGAACACGAAAGTGAAACGTGTCTTCACAGAAGTAGTGTAATGTTTATTGCACATTGATATATAATGTCTATTGGTGTTTTGTGGCTAAAGCGCCCTTAGGCGTTGATGCACCCACGCTGACGCCTGGTGGCACGTCTCCTCCATCACGACTACCAACGTCGATGACCATGAGCAACCGTCGTGCATATGGAAGCTGCACTACGCTGCACACGCTAGCACAACGCGAAAGACGAAGCACGTAACTGACACACTAATACAACGCGCAAGACAAAGCACGTAACTGAATCGTCACCGAGTCAAATCAGCGCGTACAGCGCGTCGTAATTGCAGCCTCCGCGATCAACTTCAGAAACATTTTCAGAGCTAATTGCGGAGGCCACGCTCCGCTGTGCTGAGTACGGTGAACGCCACCTAGCGCGTTTCTAACGCGTTTGTGCTAGCGTGTTACGGCGTTGGTAGTGCTTCTTGATGCCAGCGTCCCTTCGAATGCTGGCATCGAGGCGTCGTAGTGCTGAGACCACCGAAGCGTTCACTGTCGGTGCGCGTTAGTGTCATAATGCAGTACTTCTCTTTTCTGCTCGTAGGCGGCGGCACCGCCCCGAGCAAGAGCGCGGGTACACGGAGGAGTGTTAGATATATAAGGCGCGTCTGTGTAGCTCTCTGCAAATGCGTTTGTGGCGCAATGGGTTAAACGCTCGGCGATCTATCGTCGCGGACCGAGAGGTCGTGGGTTCGATTTCCAAATTTTGCATGTTTGTGGAACTTTTTCTTCTGGTTTCTTTCTTTGTATTATGTTCTATGACGTATTTCCGTGACGGAAATACGTCAGTGAAGTCTTGGTGGACCCCGGCATAAAACACTTTCGTGTTAAAATTGTCGGCTTTAAATCAAAAACTTGGAGGACGCGCTTAAACTTCGCCTTTAAGAGTGGAACGCGATAGCATTCAAAGATCCCTGAATGCTCCTCACGCTTCCCGGCAACTGCAGCTCACGTAACCGTAATGTATACCTGGAAACGCTGGCGGCGAACGCTGTGCACGAAGGCGAGCTTTCTGGTTCTTTTCTTTTATTGCGATAGCAATTATATGGACACTCAAAAGCAGATTTCTGCCGTCGGCGTCGCCGTCGCCGTCGGCGTCGCCGTCGCCGTCGCCGTCGCCGTCGCCGTGAGGTTCCGTATGACGTCATTTGGAGATGAAATCGTCGCCGC
The DNA here is from genome assembly GCF_013339745.2 of Dermacentor silvarum. NCBI lineage: Eukaryota > Metazoa > Arthropoda > Arachnida > Ixodida > Ixodidae > Dermacentor > Dermacentor silvarum. The sequence goes on from NC_051159.1 coordinate 121,852,844, forward strand.
GCGCCGAACGCTGTATGTGCGAGTGAAAGGGCGCGAGGGGCGCGTCTTTCACGGGGAGTGAACGCATGGCGGAGAACAAACGCGCGTTCTGCGCCGTGCTCGCTTAAGGGCTGCAGAAGTAGGCGTCTCTTTTCTCCTTTACAATCACCATATATGTAGAGCAAACGCGCCTTCTTCGGACGCGCGAGAGGCCGTGGGGGAGGGGGAGGGAAGGGAGGCGACGTTTAGCTGCGGCACCAAGTGCCTATTTATATCAGAGGCTCCAGCAACAGTCACCAACGCCGCACGCATTTTGAGCTAACGCGGGCAAAACGCCGATGGCGTCGACAACAGTTCTGCGTGTTGTTGCTACCAAAGCCGCTCACCTTACTTCGTATGACATTGCTGTGTTGCTATCGCATTCATTGCTTCGCCCTTAGGGCGAAACTGTGACATTTTTTTTCTTTACCCCGCACGGCGCGCGCCGCCGCTGCCGCGGACGCTCGGAGGTGAGCGCCAGCCGGATGGTGTTGCAAGGAAGCGAGCGGGGCGCGCCGATCCCACTAAGGCAGACCTCAAACGGTTTGTGTTTGAGCTTGCGCGTAACAAAATTATGTTTTCTCGTATATTCAAATTACAATCCGACACTATCATGTCTCTAGCTTGTGTGTAAGTCGTACGTTACGAATTTTCTTACGCATTTTACTTTGAGAAATTCAACTAGTTCAGTAACGCCTCTGCACCACGCGGAGGGCCTGCGTGGTGCGGGATGATTTTTCTCATACGGACAACGCCGCCGACGCCGGATTCACCGCGACACGGGGCCCTTGACGCTACCGTGTTCATAGAAAACCATTGTAATGGTCGCCGTACAAACACGTGTGCATTATTGGGCGTGATTGCCCCTTTCATAACACTGCATTTCAGAAGGCCGCGGAGAGGTAAGCAAATGCGAAGGTACACAAGGAGAAGTTTATTGTCATCTCTACATTTTTTACAATTCACAAGTGTAACACCATTCATTTTTCTTGATATACTGGTATCTGTTTACATACTATTACACACAATTATACACTAGGCATTTGTAACATAAAATTTGATTAGTTGCGAACAGTTATACAATTTTTAGGCTATTATATTGTACTTTCGTTCAAACTTGCACAGTTATACAATGTTTAGTTTGACTCACAATACATTGGAAAATGCACTTGCAAATGGATCAGCCTTGTATTTTTATACAATGTTTAGGCTGCCCTTTATTTCTCACAAAATTGGTATTCTTGAAATGTTGTTGGGGTCACATAATTCCATTTTTTTTCCTAAAGTTCAAAGATTTAAATGCGTGTTAGTATGGAATAAGTGGGATTTCAACTGTGTTTTCTTTAACTATCCAAAATTTTGTATGCCATTTTTTAAGAAAATTGTCTATTCCATTTTTTTCTAGCTCTTCATTTAATATTTTGCACATCATGATTCTGGTGTTTTTTAATACCGGATACACCGCTTTTTGGGGCTTTTTCTTAATTTCAGCAAGCCCTCTTCTTTTCCACAAATTATACATTATTACTATGGTCAGTAATTTTTCAAAGAGGCTTTTCTTCTTCTCTTCTTTGGCTAGATTTGTTCTGAACTTGGTGTTGGCTATCTTCCAAACAACTTTTGCTGAAGGGCATTCTTTGAATGCATGCCTTTGCGATTCAGGTTGTTTGCAGTTAGGACATTCCTCTGATGGTGTGATCCCGAACCGTGCAAGTCTTATTTTTGTCGGGAGAACTCCCCACCGTCTTTTCCATTCAAAGTCTTTCACTTCCTTCGGTAATTGCGTGTGTTTCCAAAATTTCCACTTATGTGGTAGACTTTTTGGTACATCTTCCATCTTCAACTCCTTCAGAGCCATTGTAGCGCTTATTTCTGCGGTCTTTATGTCTGCTAGTGGGGTTTCTGGACAGAGTTCCTCGATCGCTTTTTTTGTGTTCACTGCTTCTTTGTAAAATTGTAGCGGGATTTCGGCTCTCGGGCCTTTCCAGATCTCTGTTGTGACAAAGCGATCAAGAGTACTAATCCAATATCTCAGTAAAGGTTTTCCAGGGAAGTTATTCTCGTGAATTAATGAGCTTACTGTTTTTGCTGCCAGAGTTCGTGCTGTTAGAGAAACGTTTGGTATCCCTAAACCGAAATGCGAAGGTAACGGGGATGACATACAGTGCTGCCACTAGAGCGAAGCTTATATAAGCACTGCTCACATATACCTTGTATTGCAAAACCTCCGTGCTCGCGCTGGTTAGCCTACAGATTTCGACTAAATATCTCATTAGCATTTTAAGCAACGGTAAACTTAAACATTTAAAGGTGAAAGTGTTTCCCCTTATTTCATGCCCCTTTTAGCTAAAATCTTCGAACGCAAGCAAATGTACGCTGTGTTGTTCAAATGTATCCAACTAGCGTATAACGAAACAATAATGAAGAACTAGCCCTGGTCGCCATCAAATAATACGTTTTTTGTCTCTTAGTAGTGTTGCACGCACTTCCTGTATTAATAGCAGACTTCAAATAAACTTGAGGAGAAGCGAATTTTTTTGTCCGTGTGGTACTTCTCGGCAGATGATTTAATGTGAAGACCGAGTGAACTAAGAAATTAAATTGGCAGATTCGCCCGAAGGGTGCAGCACTGACAGGTAACTTTTAGCGTGCTCATCGACTCATCGAACGGTGTTCTAGCTATACGCGGGTGCGCCGAAATTTCTGGCCCACTTAAAAGCATCCACAAGCCGTGTAGGGCCTGTTATGGCATCTCACAGGCGCCACTGCGCTGCCCGTAAAAAGTGGTGCCAATATAATTGCATCGCTTTCACATCGTGAGCACTAATATTGTTTTGATCTCTTTTATTATAGTCTGAGAAGGTTTAGTATCCGCAACTCCACAATCCGCTACTTGATCTGGCAACACTGTCCAAGTAAACAAAGATGGCTAAGAGATCCAGGTTCACGGCAGCTCTTTCGCCTGGCGCTGTGGTCACGTTTCTCTTTTGCGGCCTCGAATCGAGGTGTTTCGTGGAAGCCGAAATGGCCCTTGCTCCTTATCACCTTGTTTTGATCGGTCTCAAGGATTTGAGCGACGTAGTCACGGAAGTAGTTGCGCTGTGCGTGAAAACGTCCGGCCTGCCCAGCGAGCCGCATCAGATTTTTTTTTTTTTTTTAAGACAAAGAGCCTCTCAAGCGAGCCGAGGATAAAAAAAAGGAAGTGTATGTGCGTAGTGGGAAACGTGCAAGCACTTGTTCGCGGGATTGCTTCACTGCTACAGGTACGATACTTGACTGATTTCGACCTTCATAAGCAGCTCCACACTGCGACTCGCATTGCAGTATATCCTACATGGCATCTCAATATATAGGCAGCAACGCTTATCGTGCTTTCAGAAGATATATACGGATATTCCGCACTCCGAAGCTGGAACGAGCGCTGTTTGCAGTTACTTCTAAATTTATTGCGAGCAAATAAACTGACAATTCACTGCGTTGAATTAGAAAACAGCATCTTCTGCTTGCATCGCTAAACTAAAGCATGCTATGAAAACGATATGCCGCCTCGCGGCATGACATGTGTCATAATCAACTTCAAACCTTCCGAGGCAGTTATCAATCCTGCTACCGTGCCTGCAGACAAAAGTACATTAACGAGAATATTCCTGCTGCTTAAAGCATTAGTAACACTAATCGTGGGACAGAAAACTATAAACGAACAAAAACAGAAGGAAGCTTAAGCGTACATCACTATAATTTATCAAAGCGCCTGACTGAAGAAAGTACACTCCGCGATTTGAAACGCAAACAAGATATTTAAAATAAACAAAGAGAAAGCAATGGTCTACTCGCCGGGAATAACGAAGTCGGCCCGAGTTAAGTGTTTTGAACAAACCGGTATAGTTAGGGGCTTTAGGTATAGTATCAGTCACCTTTTCCCAATACGGAAGCTTTTTATCCGAGTCGTTCTCCTATGCGCGTCGTCTGCTTCTCTCAACGATGAAATCATACATTGCTCTCTTTCCACTGCAATGACACGCATAATAGTACACAACAAAAGTCTTCTGACGTCCGCGTATTTTTTTTTTTTGCTTTTTTTCTCGTTTTCGGGCTTGTGCGCGGTGGCATCACGACGATTTGAGAATGACGAGGCATTCAGCGCATGCCGTGACAGGACAACCCCTTTCGCTCCAAACCTGAACGTGGATGGTATGTTTCTCGGCGCGGCCTTTAGGTAGCGAGCCAATAGAAGGCATGCACTTTGAATGAAATTTTTGATGGCTTGTTTATGCCTGCAATCCTCTGAACTTCTGACGAATAATTTAGTGAAGAATGTAAGACCTGGTTTGAGTAACTTTGGCGATTGAATAGTATAGCATCTACCTTGCATACGAGGCATAGATAAACATAAAACATACATATACAAAAATATATACAGAACATCACGGTGACGGCGAAAATTCCGAAAATTCCCCTGCAGTGTCCATGTAACTGCTATCGCAATAAAGAAGTGTGCATCAAATGAGGTATCTTGCGAAACCCCCGACGACCTGCATTCTCTTCGCGTTTTCTTTCTTTTTTTTTTTTAGGCCTTGCCGGACACTGCCAAGCATTTATTAAGGATTAGGCTAAGATGCCAAACTGCTTCACAGCCTTAACACAAAAACTCGTAGGACGCTTAAGCTTCGCCTTTAAGAGTGGATCGCGATAGCATCCAAAGATCCCTGACTGCTACTCACGCTTCCCGGCAACTGCAGCTTATGTAGCCGTAATGTTTACCGGGAAACGCTGGCGGTGAACGCTATGCACGAAGGCGATCTTTCTGGTAGAAACGCGGCCTCCTGCGTGAGCCGATCCGGAGGTGTTGCACAGCCGCGCCAAAATAATTACACCATTTTCAGGTTTCTGTTGTTGTTTCGCACTTCTGATATTTCAGTCTGAGAAGATTTAGCATAAAAGGCATGCGCTGTCGGTGTTTCGTTGCATGACATTAGTTTGTGGGCTGTCATTCTCAAAATTCCGAGGAATAACTTGGTCAACAATGTAAGACAAGGCATAAGCAACTTTAGTGATAGAATAGTGTGGCAATATAAGCCTCATATACCCCATGTCATATAGCAAGGCGTGGCATATGCATATACCTAAATATATACGAGATGATAACGGGCGACGACGCCGACACCGGATTTTCTGGGACACGGGGCCCTTAATGCTATCGCATTAATACATTCATTAGGAACTTTACATGTTGTAGGAACACATCGTGAACAGTACGTCAAAGCCAAACCTCTTGAGCCGCGTCGGAACCACATCGGAGTCATTTCGTTGGACTCATTTTTTTTCGTGTGTAATTTAAACATCTAACAGTGCGTTTTAAACGCGTTAACAATCGTGTGCAGACCTGTTCTAACCAATGACAACCGCTTTCCTATTTCAGAACTGTGGAAAATTGATTGCTGCGTTTTTCAAGCAAGGAAGATTGCCTTCTAAAAGCGTTCGGCTATGCACTCCGACTATGACAATCATCGTCAATAGTTTCTGCACAATTATTTTTTTTAATTTAAGTCTTTCGCGCTTCTGATGAGCAACACAATATATTTGCATTAACCAAGCGCTGATCAGTTCGTGCATGGGTGGTCACGAGGAAATCGACAGCACGATTACGGAGGCAACAAATAATGCAAAACAAAAGACAGCTGCTGAGCTCGCGGGTTCGATTCCAGGCCCACATACTGATTACATTCCACGATGACATCATGATGACATTTCACATTCCAGGCCCACATTTTGATTAAGAACACTTATGTACCGTGCTTTGGGCGCGCGTTAAAGAACCACAGGTGGTCAGAATTTATCCGAAGCACCTCGCTAAAGAGTCTTCCGCATCTCTCTGTGCAGATTATAGGATAATAAACCCGGCAAATTAATTTTATTTAAAAGTAAGGTAATGCAGCGAGCCCCCGAGGTGCTATGTCGGACAATATCAGATTCCGCCATACTGTCAAATTCGCCATATTGCTTGCTCTGATTGGCCCACAGGGCTGCAACGGTCTCTCTGTTTGGCTCACGACGCCACCATTACAGAAGTTGACAATATGGCAGAATTTCACAACGTCCAGAATAGCACCCCCCCCCCCCCCCCCCTTCCCGGGTAAATTTTATGGCCGCCGAGTGCGAGTTAGTATAGAGTACGACGTCGCGGTCTTTTATTTCAAAGCTTCTGAGTTCAATCAAATGAATCCGACCGTTAAGAAAACGTTTGCTCGCCCCATAAGACCCGGCGAAACAAGGTGGCTGAATACTTGACTTCTGCGTTCTCTCGGCATGCAACCAACCGGTTATGGCCTCCAAATAGGCGCTATAGCTTCGCGCATTACACTGCGCCCTCCATCATGTGAGTTCACATGTTCTCTGCCAGGAACAAAACATAATAATAATCAGCAGGGCTTGACTTTCGAACGAGACGCCACCCTGGCTAGTGAACCAAGCTGCCGACTCGGCGATTTCGTCTGGACTCAAGAAATATCGCCCTCATTCGACCTCCGGTATTGAGAAAGTGCTGCGAAGCGCATTTGCAACCGAGCTGAAACGAAAATGTCTATAACGTAATATCGCTGCCTTTTCAGCGCTCGCTATTTCAACATAGCCGTTTGGCCCGAGTTTCCGAGAATGACATATGGCAGCGTACATATCGAGCTCTGCGAAAGCGCAGGCAGGCAGAAGTGGAGTTGGCCTGATGCAACGTTTTCTTTTGAGGGTCAATTTGTTATCGCGCCAAGGAGGCTCGTCACGCGAGTGCTGCTATTTTCCCGCCTCCTTTGACAAATAATCAGCGCATTTCAAACGCCGAAGTCAAAGCCTTGCACGCAAAAAAAAAAAAAAATAGCCAGATCAAGCGGAGGAGCTTGGTCAGTGGGAGGCGTGGCAGGGCAGTTTCGCTAAGCTCAACCGAAAACTTCACGCGGGCGTGTAGGAAACTATCACAGCTTTTGTGTGTGTGTATGTGTGTGCCTGTTTCCCCTACGTCGAAGGCCATAGAAGTGGGCCTCCAAATCCGTTCTTTCTTTTATACAGAAAGACGTAAATAAATGAGTGCCAACGAAGTCCGGTGTCAAAGTTCTTCAAGTTCCTTTTCTCTTTTTTTTTTCTTCTTAACAACGCGTCTTTGCTAGATCTCGCAACCACTCTCTGTCAAACTCCCTATTCCCCCAGCTTCCAAGCATAGACCACTTATCCACGAAACAGGCAGAGTAGCAGAAGGGACACAAATCGATAAGGCGTTTCTCTAGATTTTGCTCGGAACTGAAGCGTCAAAACCCGAAAATAAAGGAACAAGACGCTCCAGACAACAAGTTCGCAGAGGGCGAGCTTGAACTCAGATGTGAGAAGGAATCGCATTGTGTACTATAGACACGACCAGAGAAGAAGGAAGAGGCGACAAGTGAAGTCGAACGAAAAGATTCTCCCTGTCTATTTGCCGCTCTCCCCCCCCCCCTCCCCTTCACAATCTCCTCGCTCGTAGAGTGCGTTTTCTGTGTCCGTACGCGGTGACAAAGCAAGCTTCGAAGCGGGTCTTATCTGGCTCCGCAGCCAAGATATAAAGAGAGTAACCGTCGTGTTGTTCGAAATTTAGCCTCAATGGGATTGCGCGACTCCGTTGGGATGAATGCGTCGAGATTGGTGGAGACCAGCAGGCGTCGGGTTCTTCCACGGTCCGCTTAATGCCGCGCCGTGGCCGCTGCTATACACTTGCAATCCCGGCTGAACTCTGAGAGTGTATCGGAAACGACACGATCTTTCTCAAAGCCGCTTTCTCCTATGAGCTACGATAGTGTGAGAGACTCCATGTGCTATTGTCAATCTCAAGCGCTCTATACTGACGAGGCCGCCGGCTTGGAGTCCAAATCGTCTTTTTTTTTTCTTACTTTCCACCCTTCTCCGTGATTGTTGGTAGATTTAGTGTTAGCGGTGAGGACGTTGAGTGGCGCCGCCTAGACGTTACGTCAGGTCGGTGCTGTGCTACAAGATCGCGTGCTAGCCAATCATCTGGGCGTGTACAAATGGCAGTCAAAAGAGAATGACTTCATAGAATTTGAAGTTGAAGGCGCCGACTCCTCCTCGAAAAGACAGCTTAAACTGGTTTGCTGCAGAAATAACAGCAGCGGAGTGACACCCACAGATGCATCTGCGGAGGAAGTGTCATTGGAGATGAAATCTGACCCCTAATAAAGCTGTCGTGTCCGAACTGCACGCTACCGCAAAAATAGCCGTTCATTTCACGGAGACAGCTTCGGAAGTGCCCGGCAGTACGCACTGAGCTGGTGTGAGGGTCATGCGCAACGCTAGAAATTCCAGACCAGCGCGCTCGAACTTTTCCTCAAGAACGCGCAAACCACTGTAAGAAACGCGCGCCGCGAAAATTGCAGAGCGGTATATTTAATAAACACAAGTTCATGTTTGGTACCAAACGTGCAGAACTATCTGTACTTGAGTTTTCATGTCAGTACCTAGCGACAGCGCCCCAACTTCTTTTCACGCTATACAGATGAAAGCAGCTACTATTTCTCTCATACATAACACACACGAAAACGTAAACTGGGCTTCATGTCCACTATAGTCGGTAGGTAATTGAGCGGTGCTTCGAGATGCATTGAAATTCAAAAATTATCTCGTGGGAATGCAAGAATAAAAGAGTAATAACGTAAATAGAGAAAAAAAAAGTGGCAGACCAGGGCGTAGGATAGTAGGATGGGGTGGCACTGTACTGCAAGTCAGGTATTGCAAAAGCGAAAAAAAAAAGAGGAGAGAGATATGTAGGTAAGTATTCGGGCATCGATCAACTACAGCAGACGTGCATGAAACGGAACCCAGCAAAATTTGTTTACATATGTGTCTGCATAACGCGTTATATCAGCCACTCCCTCTCTAATACGGTCGTAGAACTGCTGTCCTGATATCGACTTTTTGACCAGTTGTGTTCTCTATATAAGAGTATAGGCCACAAAGTGCAGGTAACAAATTGTAAATTCATGTTCTGAACTTTCACCGCTCTCATCTTCACACTGTTCATCTTGACCTTCGTCTATAAAAGTTAGTAGTATGTCAGCTTTGCTTCGCGCTGTGTCTATCCTATATAATGCACCTGACCAGTTTACTTTTTATTTACTTATTTTTTATTTTTTTATTTTTTTACTTGGAGTACTTTCAAGGCCAAAGCATTGGTTAGCTAGTCGTCTTTTTCTCACAATATTATCAACGTGCGCACCAAGACCTTTCGCTGCTTTCTGATTTCACTTTGCCACTGTGGCCTATAGTACTTTAATAATGCAAGGGCGTTCGCAAACGTTCACCCGGCTAGTCATTTCTCTACCACCGAACTTTCACGCAGTTTCTTGTCAGCTTTTGAAAAATACTGTCAGTGTCAAGCCTGTCCGAAAACTTGTTCTCCCAGTTCTCCCAGTTCGCAGAACTCCCAGTTCTGTCAACATGCAACACGAGCGCCTCAAATCCTAAACAATCGCGACATCTTCATTTGTCCTTCCAGCCATGTCGTTTCTTTCTCGTCTATAAGTTTCGTCCGCGTGATTATTATTATTGCTTGGATTGACAAACCACCTTACGGTATACACGCTGCCAGAAAGAGAAGAGAAAGAATGCATAGAAAGGCAGGGATGTTAACTAGGTAGTTCCGGTTGGCTACCCTGCACGGGGGGAAGGAGTAGGGAGATAAAAAGAGAAAGGAGACGTTGCTATATACAGTTGACAGGAGATATGACAGCTTAGTATAGGCTGACGGCTTAGTATAGGCCTTAGTGTAGGCTGAGCTAAAGCTCCTTGGCGCACATAAGTGGCTCACCTCCCTCAAGCCCCACTCAAGTACTGTTCACAAGCTTTTGCCATAGTTTGACGAAAATGCTCGCTATTAGCTTGTACATTTGTGCCGGCGTGGTGAAAGGCGATGTGCTGTTTCTTCCACGTGCCGCGTAGAGCCAGTAACATTAGAGAGCTTTAGAGAAGGAGACACAAGCGGCTTGCGCACGCAACAACTATGTAGGGGCCACGGTACTGCGAGTGCGCAGACCCAGACGTAGGTGTCCGCGCATGCGCAGCACCATGGCACCTAGTTCTTGCGCACGCAAGCCGCTTGCGCCCCCTTCTCTAAAACTCTCTATTATACGGCATGTAAGGAGCGCCGTCATGGTTCATTGTGCACCTGCAACAACGTTTCAATCCATGCGCAGCAGGCGTCGGGCGGTGTGCCCGCGCGACCGGTGTCCGTGCCATCGTCCCAGTTTTGGCACGAGACCCGAGGCTTGCGCACGGGACAGCGATACGAGTTCTGGGTCACCGCGTCCACGGGGGCCGGTGAGGGACCGGCCACGCGCATCGTCACCCAGAGTCCCGAAGTGCGGGGTAAGCACGCTTCTCCTGTTTTTCCTTACGTTCCTTTCTCCCTGCATCTTTTCCGTTTCCTATACACGACTCCAAGGCCAAGTGGAGCGCCCGACTATGTCTCTTGCGGGAGTCTGTATTTTCGGGAGTGTAGCTTCGTATATTTAGCCACATTTGCCGAAAGTTCTCGTATGCACCGCATTGCAGTATAATATCGCACGGGCCTGCCAAGCAGAGCAAACGTACTCTCTATCGGGTAGAATCGGAGCACTAGGGAACGGAGGTAATTATGTGGAGTTACCAGCATTTCATTGTTTTGGCGCGTTTAGGACATTCGGTAAATATAAAAGCGATACTGCACTGGCGCCAAACTCGTACAGCGATACAGGACGAAATGGGACAACCATAGCGAGTTTCGCGCGTGATACTGGGTCATTGTCTCAAAAGTCCGCCTATTATTATCTCGATAACAAACCTCGCCTGCTGAGGTACACCGTCAGGCTTTTTAGTCTGCTTTTTTTTCTTTATATATATATATATATATATATATATATATATATATATATATATATATATATATATTACAGTGCTAGTAAAGGCAGGCATTTAAGTAACATATGCGTGTAGATTATTTCTCGTGCGTGTTACGCGCAGCATACGTAGAAGTACCCTTTTTACTTATTTCGTGTTTCTTACGTTATGTTTGCTTCAAAGGGTTTCATATTCGTGAGCAACACTGTCACTGCACACTCACCCACGTTCTGACCTCAGGTCCTCTGTCACACTCGAGCAATTATGATTGTTATACGGTTGGCGGTTGACAAGCATTGCGGCACGGTGCCACAAAGCAGGTCACAGATTTAAAAATAACAGAATGTACACTTTTCACACTAGCTATCTTGTACCTTGTATATGCGTCACTCGCGTACCACTTTAATTAACTAGACACTCAGACACAAAGACGGTATGCCCATCAAGCGATAATCAGCCTCTATGCAAGGCACCTGCAACTGCCTCTGTTGCTGGTATCTGAATCTGTTGCTTAGACAGACAAACATTTCACGGTGGGGTTAAGGCGAAGTAAAAGAAAGACGCAAAGCCCGCGTCGCAATTGTACAAAGGGCGATATCATTTATACAGACTCAAAAGACAGACAGTAGAGTAAGTTTTGTATAGCACTTGTAGTCCCGACCATTTCAATAAAAGTTGCAGCAAGTCGTGGCTGATGGCTTCAAAGCAAGATCGTCTATTAGCCGTTTCTATAAAGAACGTCAAGCACGCACAAGCTTCCCAGTGTAGCAATCTTTCACGTAACCGTGAAAAACGTCTAGAATCGGTGTTCGTACCCCGGGTTTAACTCTCACTCACCGACCCACCCACCCACCCACCCACTCATCCACTCACCCACTCACTCACTCACTCACTCCACCCTCACTCACTCACTCACTCACTCACTCACTCACTCACTCTCTCACTCACTCACTCACTCACTCACTCACTCACTCACTCACTCACTCACTCACTCACTCACTCACTCACTCACTCACTCACTCACTCACTCACTCACTCACTCACTCACTCACTCTGTGGTTCGCAGCTCCCGCGCGCATAGCGTCGTTCAGCCGGGAGGTGAGCGTTGCTTTGAAGCAAGATCTGGAGCTGCCCTGCAGGACAGCGGGCCAACCGACGCCAGTGAGGGAGTGGCGGACAAGGTGCGTACACACGTCGCCTAGCGCGAATGCTCGCTCAAGAGGAAAACCTTCGCTTGGGCCCTGGCTGTTCAAACCTGTTCAAAAACATGTCAAACGCCGAAATTCTTCCATTAGGCATCTGCTGTACCATTATGAATCAATACTGTTGCATTTAAAGAAAAAAGTCAGATTCAGGTGGCTCTTCTGGTGATCTAGGCCGTAAATGTCTCTACAAAAAAAGAGCAGAATTTCAGATTTTAGAACAATAATGAAGCATCATATTTACACCTCGGTAAATAGTGTGTTTTTTATTCACTTTATACTAGATTATATTATGTAACAAGATATGTAACAATGCGTATTTCCAGGAGCCTGCCAGAGGCGTCAGCTGCTTTTCTTCTCGGGCGTACGTCGGAACTTATTTTCTGAACATAAAACCCTTCCTCAACTGCATTCTGTATGCCAGTTTAACTTTAGTCTTCCTCGAGGGTTTCCTTTATCTCTCTCTCTCGCTTTTTTCTTTTACTAAGTACTCTTCGGTCCGTGCCCCTCATTCATTATGACTTAGCATGCGCATGACAGCGACGGTACAACGCACAAACTAGCACTTTGAACGCAAAGGTGTCAGCAGAACGTCTTCGGTTTTAGCTCAAGCGCGAGCGCGGTCTTGGCTGAGACACGGCAACGGCGCCAAAATGTAGGCTTCCTACGCCAGAAGACACCGCCCCGCCATCTAGCGTCCATGTCATTAGCGGAGCGGTGGCTGTTTCCTCTTTCACACACCTCCAATTCAGAATTCTTCGTATTCGAGGCACGAATCACAACGCAGCAGAAATATGGCATCTCCGCCGGTTCATCGGTGCTACAATCCTTTCACTTCCTTGTTCTCTCCAAATGACCTCTTTATTCTCCTCAACGCGTCACTGTGGCAGCCGAGACGGGTGTTTCTTCGTGCCGTCGCCTATGGTCGTCCTTCTCTTCTCTTCAATTGATCCTCTACTCATTAAGAATGCACCTCTTCTACCCGCGCGCACCTTTTCTCTCGCCGGCCTACACGCACGTAAGCCGCGTCCTTTCATCCAACGTATTTCCAGGCCCCTAAACGACTACGGGTGCCGGTCATTACCAGGGAACCTGCCGTAATCACCGCCCGCCTAACTCCCGTCGTCTTTCTCGCATCTCCGGCTCGAATCCGTTCCGCCTACCTCGTATAGTCTGTCTGCTGACCGCGTCAGGGCGCCGTCGACGCCCTTGCGATCGTTCGGCGAAAGAATGGGGGGGGGGTAGAGGCCTTGCCCCTGCCCGTTCCATTTCTAAAGTCCCGCGCGCGCGTCCATCCTGTGAGAGACGGCCGCTGTCTTCGCCAACGATGAGAATCCGGCCATTCCGACCCGGCCGCAGGCGCAAACAACGAACCCGGAGTTGGAGAAGGAAGGAGAGGGAACACCACCTTCTCCCCATCTCGCGTCATTGTCCGATGAGTGCGCGGCCCGCAGCTCACAAAGACGGCCCCCCGCGCGAGCCAGAGCACTGCGGTAAAGAGCTCGGCTTTGGCCGAGGCCCGCGCCGTGTGCTCACCTCGAACGGGAGCCGCTCCCTGCCGCCGGCAGGCGGATTGCCCCTCGGAGCTGCTGGAAGCGAAATCGAGCGCAGACGGCATTTCGCTCCGAATGGGCAGCAGGCCCCGCGGCCCTAACCCCAGGCTCTCGCGCAAAAACCTGTCCGTATAGTTGGCGAGCGTAAAAAACGAGCCACGGGCGCGTCTCGGGCAATGAATGCCTTGGCTGCGAATCTTAGTTCAAGCCTCTCTCTCTCTCTCTCCTCCTTTTCCCTTCCGCAGCGTCTCACCGGATTTGCTGAAGGGCCGCCTCTGACGCCACCGAATGGCAAGGAAGAAGAATCGAGGGTATTTCGCAGCATCTGCGTCGTTTTCCCCGCTCGTTCCTTTTCCCGCGCTCGCGCCCTTTCCACGATATATACGCTCTCTCAAAGGGGTTCGGGAGTGTGCGAACCCCAAGCCCTGTGCGTGCTCGCGATAGCGCCCTCGCAAGACGAGAAATGTATATCACCGGCCGTCGCGAAGCAACCTCTGCGGGACCGCGCGAGTCTTACGCCAAATTAATCGAGCCGTTTTCGCGGGAGTCATTAATTATGTCCTTTGATCTGGCGTTTCGGGCGGAATGTGCTGATTAGCTTCGTTTTCTTTTCCCTTTTTTAATTTTGCGATGTTTGTCGATATATTCGCGCGAGCGGCCGCGCGAAAATATCCTGCTATGTTTGCAACCGTACGACGTGCTGACGAATCGTAATTACATTAGGTCGCTCCCGTCGCGTCTCGCGCCATCAGCTTCGTTTACGTGCCGGGAAAAAAATGTGCTGATTTGCCCTCGATGACATTTCTATGCGAAAGGGCTCGTTTACGAGTGTGAAGAAAGTTGGATTGTACGCCGTTTTCTGCCCTTACAATACTCGCTCGTGTCTGCCATCACTATAGAGCCAGGCGTCGGGGAAGAAAAAAAATAATGATAAAAAATTTGAAAATGTTGACTGTCTGTTATTTTTAACAGAGAGAGAGATGCTGTTGTTCGCCCTTTCCTGCGCTTTAGTTTCAACTTTACTGGGTTTTATAGTTTTAATCTCAGGATATATGGCTCGCGCTTGCCGGTCAAGTAATCAATTAATCATGACAATTTCTTAATTATTTTTTTACTAATCACCGTTACCTGATGCTTCCTCGCTAAACTTTCACACAGAATTCGATTTGCTTAGTGCAGGTATTCCAACGCCTTTTCTTTATTTATTTTTTTAATTTTTAATTTTATTTTAGGGGGAGAAAGATTCTTGAGCGTAAACCTGCAACCGAGTAGTCGGCTCTCAAAACTTATGTCGACAGGAAGCTAGGTCCTGACAACTCCATGCAGAATGCACTCCGCACCACGATGGATCTCAAGGCCCATGACACCGCAGTGTTAACTCCCCTCCAACGTTCTATTTATTTATTTTATAGACGCTCGGTGTTAGCGTGACGAACTTTTTAAAATTATGTTACATGCAGCTCACGATGTACGAAGTACGTCTTTTCTACTTGTACGAAGCAAATAACATCGGTATTCCCTATTTATTTATTTTTTTTGCCTATCTTTTCGGCGCCTCGTGTCCTGTACCGGTGTCCTTGCAGATTAGAGCAAAGTAGAGCTACAGTGCTTGCATGAAGGCTCCCTAAATAAAGCGGACTACCGACGCCGCCTAGAGGCACTACAACAGCTTAGACCAGTCCTCCATCTCCAGTCATCCGACTCCAGTCCGGCGGTAGTAAAGTAGAAATGAGAGGAGTGGTGGCACGTGAGGATTTGGAAACACGTGCGTAGGGGCGTGTTATCGTCGTGAAGTGGGAGAGATCTGGCGGAGGCGCAATCTACGGATGCGGTTTGCGTGCATGTACAATTGAGCGCGGTAAGACGCAGTGATGGTTGCAGGTATGGGCCCGAAACCACTCTTCACATAGGAGGAGAAAGCAGCTCAGAAGAAACGGCGCGAAAAGCAGTAAATGCTACAAAGCGCACCAGAAGCGCAGCGTTAAGCGTAAGGAAAATTTCTGAAGCGAAACGCGAAGACTCTATTACACCGGTGACTCGCAGAGGTCGCGCAACCAAGTTGATCACAAATGATCGCTTTGGCCCAAAAGTAACTGTTTTGGGTCAGTCTCTCAACGCTCGATTTTTTAATCGCGCGACTGCAGTCACAAACCTACTGAATCAATCAGCGATACAGGAGCATGGACGTCTGCATACGCTGGCGCTTATTTTACGTGGCAATGTCGGTGCGAGCTGACGCGAACGGCACTAATCGCGAGACATTTTGGTGTGGCAACGGGGCAGTTCGCACTTGCCGGTGTGGACATCGGTCGCCGTGAGCTGCTGCTTGGGCGCCAGTCGCGGTCGGTCGCGCAGCCTCTGTCAATTTAGTGCGTGGATGAGCCCTATAAGGGTCATAGAATGTGGGCAATAGACCAGGAGCAAGCGAGAATCAACGAAATTTTGTGTTCCCATTCCCACCACGTCTGCAGAATGCACAAGTTCGTGCGTGCGTGCGTGCGTGCGTGCGTGCGTGCGTGCGTGCGTGCGTGCGTGCGTGCGTGCGTGCGTGCGTGCGTGCGTGCGTGCGTGCGTGCGTGCGTGCGTGCGTGCGTGCGTGCGTGGGAGAAGGGGACGGGACCTGAGGCTCAAAACTCTTCTGTATGAACTTTTAACTTTGAAAAGTAAATATAGACTGACTTGACCGTCAGAAGTTGGGAAAAGGACACCAGATTGCATAATAAACACAATGCACGCATCTAACCATTTCAGGTCTCTGCGTCTTACTTAGCAAGCAACTGGTTTTGTCGTTGGTCGGACACAGCATGTGACTTTGACAGTGACATTGCATTCCCTTGATAAAGCACGGACATCAGCACATTTCAAACACGGCTTCTTTAACTGCACCAAAGCTTCGCATCACTTAGACTCCAACAAGTGTGTTGGATCTCCATATCCTATTTCCACCAGGTTGGTTAAAGAACGTGAAGTTGTAATTTGTCTGAAGCAGCAGGCAACCCCAATACCACAGCATGTGCGAAAACGTCGGTGTATTCCATGTGTTTCGCCCCAATGGTGGTCTGCATGATGTACACTGCCAAACGCTGCGCGCGTCAGGCAACAAGGGTCACCTTGGACCTTATTGACCTTGCATCATGTGTATTCTTCGGGAAAATAATACACTTGATGGGTTTCTTTAGGGCGCTATTCCTGTCTTCACGTTATTATCACAATACTTGAATCAACGTCCCCATTTCTATGTAGCGCAAACGCGCCTTCTTCCGACGCGCGAAAGGCGGTGGGGGGAGGTGGGGGGAGGGAAGGGAGGCGACGTTTAGCTGCGGCACCAAGTGCGTATTTATGTAAAAACGTTGTGAGGCGAGAAGGTGGTAAAGACTTCCGACACAGTTCGACGAGTGTCCCGTTCTGATGTCGTCGAAAACCGAGCCGCCCCCAGAGGCTCCGGCAACAGTCACCAACGCCGCACGCGTTTTGTGCGAACGCGGGCATAGCGCCGACGGCGTCGACAACAGTTCTGCGTTTTTCCGGTGCTGCTGCATGTCCAAGTTTATACAGCTGATAAAGGTACTATCATTACTCCGTATAGCTCTCTACAAATTTGCTATCGCAATTGGTGCTTCGCCTTTCGGGTGAAACTGCGACAGTTTTTTAAAGCCGTCCTATATTAACGCGAAAGCGTTAAGGGCCCCGTGTCGCAGAAAATCCGGCGTCGGCGTCAGTGTCGGCGTAAGTGTTGGCGTCTGGCGGAAATAATCATGCCGAACCACATCATCCTAGGGAGCTTACATGCAACGCCGTTTAAGGGTGGTGACAGCCTTTGTAAAGGCACTTGCCGCCGCCAGCTAAATTGGCGGGTTAAATCTGGGGCACAAAATGGCGAAAGACCAGCCGACAGATCACATTTCCCGCAACCCTTGGTGACGTGAAATTAACTTCTTTTACTAAACTTTGGCCTCAGCAGCCAGAGACAAATGGCGCGTCTGAGCGCCGTACACGGCACGTCTACGTTTTAGTTAAACAGACTAGTAAGGGCAGTCTTTATTACAGCACACTTCGAAAAGCACCCTTTATATATCATGTACAACTGTAAGGCAACGACAATGCTTAATGCAGTTCACATTCTTGGCGTGAGATAATAATACCACGAGCACGCCATCGTGCCTTATAACTTGTTGCTTTATATGTGTCACACGACGTGCAATAGAACAGTAAGTTTGATGTGTTAAAATAAAAGAAAAAGGCAACTAGTATATTAAAGATGTATGCAGGCTTCTTGTGCGCATTGGCGCAAAACTAAATTAAAGAAATTTAATAGATCGCGTGCCAACATGAGTACATCAGAGCGTGACAAAAAAAAAAAGGGCAGAAAGACTGTGGACCAAAATGGCTACCCGCCAAATTTGGCGGTAAGTAGCGGTCAAAATGTTGGTGTTGTCACCACCCTAAAACCGTGTTGCAGGTAGGCTCCCTACATCATCCCGTACCACCGCGACCGGGCGGGCCCTTCGCGCGGCGCAAGGCGCAAGTGAACAAAAATTGAATTCCTCAAAGTAAAATCCGTCAGAAAAATCGTAGAGTACGACTTAACCACAACCTACAGACGTGATAGCGTCGGACTGTAATTTGAATATACGAAAAAAAAAAGCCTGATACGCAGCCGGGGATCTTTAAGTGCTATCGCGTTCCACTCTTAAAGGCGAAGCTTAAGCGTCCTCCAATTCTGATGGTGTTTCGCTGTACTTTGGTTCTAGGCAACATTGAGGGGAATGTTGAAAACCAAGCCTTTCTAAATTTTGATCGAACCCCATGTCGCAGAAAATACGGTGTTGGCGTCAACAGCGTCCAATAACGCTATCGCGTTCCACTCTTAAAGGCGAAGCTTAAGCGTACTCCAAGCTTTTACCTTCCATACCAATAACTCTATTCTCTCTCTAAATATACTGAGTAGTCATGCTTAGCGTACAAGTAATTAGCAGCTCACTTTTGTGTCGTCTTTTAAGTGCTGTAATGATGTTTTATATTTCAGTAACCAACTCTCCTATAGCTTTCAGCGATAGTAGCAGTGCTTTTTTTAGTACACAACCACCCATCCTGTGCATTTCGCGTAAACAAGTGTTTCGCCTTTCTCAGAGCTGCAAGTACCTGTTTCATAAAAAAAGGTCGCGCGTGTAATGCTTTTCCCGTCCTTCTAGAGGACTAGCTGGTGACCCATATCAGTTCAATCTTACATCTGTGCACAGGCGCTGAATATACTTGCCAACAATCTCAAAGAAAACCTAGGGATCGAAAGCGAAAGCACGAGTTCAACCTAAAAATCTTTAATGTCAGAAAAAGGCCGGCTCTACGGCCTGAAGTTGGGTTTTGGAAGGGAGAAGAGGGTCTCAAAGCCACCTGGTGAGCCCCACTTCGCGAAGCGACATGTCAACAAAATGGTCAGGAAGATGATCATGAAAACATCGTCATGTTCTATATATGTAAGTCTTTTGTGTTCATCTCTCTCTTTCTCTCTTTACTGTCTAACGGCTGCTTCTTTTCTACAAATGGTGCCCTTAATAAATCAGCGCACCATTTAAAATCTAGCCGTTGTGCTCGTCTTGTTTTTATTGGCCTACGTTGCGGCACTGAACTCAGCACCACACTCTGTCCCCACCGCGCGCAGCTCCGGAGCTCTACGGGAGAGCGAGCGTGTGCGCGTGCTCCCTTCGGGCACACTGCACATCGAGGCAGCTGAGGCAGGGGACGCCGCCAACTACAGCTGCCACGCGCACAACCTGTACGGCAGGGACGCCGTCCACTACGCCGTCCGGGTGCACGGTGAGCTTTCGGGCTGGTCCTTTTTGCGCGCGCTTTCTGTCCGTACCGTCCTTACTTATGCTTACCGATGAGTGGACAGCAAGCGCCAACTTGTTTGTGTCTACCAAAGAGTGCTGTAGACTAATTTGCGCTTTAATGTCATTTTCCCGTGCCCTTCAATTGGTTCGCGGCTCACCGAATTTGGACGGCCACCCTTGCCTATACACGCCTATCACACGCAAGGCGGGCATCACCTTACTTATATTACGACCTCGGGTGGCTGCGTCAACAAAGCGACGTTACCCAAGAGGCCCAGACCACTTCATAGCGGGTTTCGTTGTGCTCCTGCAATGTTCAGATATGGATTACTTTCGTTATCTTAGAAACATAATAAAGAATTTCAAGCAAAATACGCCATTACTTGTGTAGATGCATACCACGCAGGACTTCGGCGAAGACAGCTTTATTAGTTACTTTTACCTTTGTTGCCCTAACTAATGAAAGGACACGCGAGTATCTTTCACAGCTTCCATGTTTTACTCCAAATTATCAAATACGTACGACAGTCTGTAAAACGGAAGGTAATGTGCTTAGTTCGGATTCAGTACGTGTGCAGTCTCAAGTATTACGACGCACTTTGATTGAAAATGATAACTGTTTTGTATTACGCAAGAAATTTGCGGGCTGCTTCCATAAAAAAGTGTTGCGGCAGAACCCATATCACCACGAATGTCGGCGTTAATGCGGATAGCGATGAAACACCGCAATGCCACCGCGAAGACGCGCGTCGTGCATGAGACGGGTCTTGAGCCGGGCTCCTCTCTCGCGCTTCCCTCTATAGACACGCTGAGTCATTCAGCGGCACCGCCGCGAAGTCCGCGCATGGCGCTTGTGTCAATACTACACATTCAGCAAGCGTGTCTGAGTATATACGACGCAGTTAACTAACCACATTACCCAATTTAACCCAAGTTACCCACATAGTTACCCAAGTTGGCGTCAGTGAGGTTCCTTGAAAAGCGTCCCATACTCAGTGACCCATGTCGGTGCCAAAAAGGTTCACTGAAGGGCACCACGTGCCCAGAGCACCACATGCCCACATCCAGTGGCCCAAGTTGCTCCGACGGTTGTTTTTGAAGCCGGTTTGAACCAGCACAGCAGCACGGTGCCTTGTTAGAGAGAGAGATTAGATAGATAGATAGATAGATAGATAGATAGATAGATAGATAGATAGATAGATAGATAGATAGATAGATAGATAGATAGATAGATAGATAGATAGATAGATAGATAGATAGATAGATAGATAGATAGATAGATAGATAGATAGATAGATAGATAGATAGATAGATAGATAGATAGATAGATAGATAGATAGATAGATAGATAGATAGATAGATAGATAGATAGATAGATAGATAGATAGATAGATAGATAGATAGATAGATAGATAGATAGATACCCACCCCCGGTAAGTGTGTGAATGTTAATTGCATCAAAATGATGAGTGCCTGACATCTTTTTGAAATACGAATAAAAACCGAGGATATCACGTATACGCTTCGTGTTCATAATTGTGCTTGGCAAAACGTGAACCAGTGGGCATGTCTACACATTATTTATTTATTTTCTTTTCCTCATTTCTTTGCAGTGAACATATCTCAAAAATGTAAGTACCCAACGAATTCATTTTTTCGAATTCTATAATAACGCACCTTACCGATTAGGACAGCCATCACTATATATAGAAGTGTGTTGTTTAGGAAAAGTGCAGAGATAATCAGAATTTGCTTGAACCATTTAATGCTTCTTTGCGGGGAAAAAAAGGATCGTCTAAATGCAACACTTATAATTATTATAATTTATAAAAATAATAGCAAACGACAACGTTAATGCTGTCATTGCTCACTATACAGAATTTTAACTCCGTAATCAAAGCAACAGACTTCGAGAACAAGAGTTACAAGATACGGCTTCTTGAAACCGTTCCTACCGCGATATAGACGGTAACATAGACGCACCAACGTCAGGTCCGAAATGTTGTCCACGTGGTTACCGCTTCACTGCAGAACGTCTTGGTGTGGCGATAAACCCGCGTGTTAAACTTAAAATTGACAACCTTTCATACTAAACAGCCACCACAACACTACATAAATTGCATGTGAAATATCGCACCTTAATACCGCTTCCGCAAACAACAGCGCGTTCCTCATTGCCTACGCAGCTCCCCGGAGGCCTGCCTCCGTGAGTGTGCTGTCGACAACTTCCAATAGCATCACGCTGGGCTGGCTCAACAGGAACACCGCCAAAGGAACGAACGTGCCCAAGGTCAAAGGTAGGGTTGCTTAGTTGCACGAATCACAAACTCTGCAACGTCTCCGACACTCGGCGGTCTATAAGGCCTGATTCACAGAGTCGTCAAAAATGTCCCGTTCCCGTCACGTCATCGGTATTTGTCGTGAAGCAGCGGTTTCCTCTCACGATTGTCTAGCAACTTAAAACAGAATCGCACGAAATCTGCAGCGTTTAATTCACGCGCAATCTTGACAGGCCACTCGCCGAATCGAAGAAGAAAATTCTAAAAAAAAAAAGAATCATCGTGTTCTCGAGTCAGTGGGTTGCCCTAAAATAACCGCACAGGAGTTTGTGTACTTTACGTCACGGACATCGCAAATTGAATATCACGCACTCACAATCTGCTTTGACCTGAACCTGTTCCCGCTGCATTTATTCCGCGCGCGAGCTGCGTTTTTCGGAAGACGAGCGAGCGAAACGGTCCAAGAAGAGGAGAGAAAGAAAGAAAAACTTGCGCGGGCGAAAGTGCTCGCGAGCGTAGGATGCCGATGCGTCTAACGTCTCTTCTAAGAAATCTTGATGTCTCCTACGGATCAGTTGTGAACGCTTCAGTGAAGAAGAGAAGAGGTAATTGAATCTGACTCGGGTGGCCCGGTTTGGAACCATCGCCATTCGTTTCAGATTTGCATGCTCCGGCGAGCCTGCATACGCGGCACGTGAAAGCGTGCGTTCTTCTGAAGAACGATTTCAGCGGGGAAAGAAGGGCTTCTCGGCAGATGATATGTGAATGAAAGCGGTCGTCTAAAAATATATGCCACGCAACCACATGAACCGTATTTCTGACGTAACGTTGTCTCGCGTCTATAGCTGTTTCCCGGCATTGGCACGTCCGTGCTGCGTGCAGTATTCTGCGCTTAAATTTGTTACCGTGTGGGTTTCGCTTGAAGCAGCGACTGCAATAAATAACTTCGGCCATCAGTTCGGCGCGCACGCATGGCGCAATACGCGATGGAGACGCGGCGACGCGACGCCGAAGGTACGCCAGAAATGCGCGCCATGTGGTTGCCGCCTTTTCAGGTACCGGCAACAAATATCTGCTCTCGGGGGAGAATAATGCAGCTCGGATTGTTGAGAAGCGAGCGTAAAGTGAGAATGAAATTTCGAGTTCGCAACACGACAAAATTTAATAATCTCCTTGCTGAATGCTTCTTTCTTTTTTTTTTTCCTTCAGAAAAAAAAATACTATCCGGTATGTTATGAGAAGACGACACTGCATGCGCGCAAGTACGAATTTGGTTGTTTTTGTAAATAAACGGCAATCTTATGCAAAGCTGATTGATTGATTTGATTGATTCAAACTCGTGATATATCTAAGCGGTTATGACGTTCTGCTACTGAGCTCGAGGGCGCAAGTTCGATTACCAGTTGCGACCGGCGCGTTCCGAAGCGGCCAGAACGCAATAGCGCCCGTAAAGAAGAGATCTTAACGCTCGTCCAAGTATCCGGGGTCGTTAATAGAATACGGAGCCATGCGCTGTCTGTCACATCCCGTATGTTGCTTTCTGACTTTAAGACCTATTTATTTATAATCATCACAACGGCCGATCGAGACATGGTAACACAAAAGAGCACTAAAAAAAACATCATAGTTTCGTCATAAGGGCGAAGCAATGAATGCGATAGCAACATGTTAGAATATTACACGACGTGCAAGACTCGTTGCTGTAGTGGCAGTATAAATTGAAGTACTGTAGAAAGAGCTGTCCTCCGTTTGAATCCTGCCATCGGACAAATTCATTTATGTGTATTAATTTAAGCCAACGTCTTTCTTAGCAACTGTACCACCATTTTTCCGTATCGGGTATGTTTCAAACCTCTTTCCTGGCCCGATCCCGGAGGTAGTGCACAGCGGCGCCAATAAAATTACATCATTTCCGGGTTTGAGCTCTGTTGTCGTTTCGCACTTTTAATATTTAGGTCTGAGAAGATTTAAGATAAAAAGCATGCGCTGTCGGTGTTTTGTTTCATGACATTTGTTTGTGGGCTGCCATTCTCCAAATTCTGAGTAATAATTTTGTCAAGAACAAAAGACCTGGTACGAGCAAGTTTAGTGATAGAATGGTGTGGCAATATAACCAGCATATACCCCAAGTCATATAGCATGGCATGGTATAGAGCATACATATACCCAAATAAATACGGAACCTTACGCCGACGACGACGGCTGAAATTCGCTAGGAGTGTCCGTACCACGGTGTAAGAAGAAAGCTACTTCTTACACCGTGGTCCATACAATTGTTATCCCAATAGTCCCTAAGTGAGCTAAACAGAGCTGCTTTTCGATGGAACGCCTCGAGTGGTCCTGCTTAACGTGCGCACGGTGTCAGATATTTTGTGCATAAGAAAGGTGTCAGATCACAGAAATTTAGAGAGATTAACAACGACCAGAGTAGAAAGCGAATTGGCGGTTGACATTAATTGGGTGCACGTCGCGAGTTCTCTATCTATCTATCTATCTATCTATCTATCTATCTATCTATCTATCTATCTATCTATCTATCTATCTATCTATCTATCTATCTATCTATCTATCTATCTATCTAATCCTAGCGCAGCTGGAATCCGACGCGGACAAACGCCGCAACGCGCGATTCTCGCGCAAAAAGACGCGTCGTGCGGGTCAGCCTTGCCGCCACGCCGTTTCTCGTATAATGCAGAGTCAACGCAGCGAGCCCCAAAGAAGTAGACGAGCTCTGCCGAGCTGCTCCCGCGCCGCGCGGCGAAGCCGAAAGAAAGGAGGGGCGAAAAGGAAGAGGCAGGAAATGCATTTCATGCATGCGTCGCCTTCTCCTAAACAATAGCAGGCGAAGCCCCGTCGGGCGCGTCGCTAAAAGCAGCGCCGCGGCCGCCCGTGACGTAGGAGGACGACGTTCTACGGTGGAGGAAACGAAAGAGAGTACAGACAAGAAAATGCAGAAAGAAAAGGATGCCCCGTCTCCGAGCAGTCAGGATAAGGAAGGCAGGGCTGAGAAAGACGGAGAGAGTGTGTAGGATGCGAATGCAGAAAGAGATGCAGCGAGTGGGGCCCGAGGAGGAGAAACCGTGGCAGCTGGCAGCGCGACGAGACCGTTACGCCAAGATGTGGCCGCGACGCGCGTGGCGCGACGATTTCTGCGCGACGCCGGGAGTGAGCCAGGCACGAAAGGACCGGAGGAGGGGAGAGCAGAGGTAGGCGCTCCGCGAACGGTGGCGAGGCGAGGAGGAAAAGGAAAATGTGCGTTGGGAAGTAAACAAAACGACGACGTCGCGCAGAGAAGGCGAAAGAAATACGCATACGGCGCATCAATCCCAAAAGAAGCGAAGAAGGGCAACGCGGCGAATACTCTCGAGTGGAAAAACCTGCGGGCGAGATCGACGGCTGCCGACGGGGGCGCAGACAGCGGCGCGAATGAGCGACGACGCGGGAGAAGCTTGGGCGAAGGAAGAAAGCGCGGAAAGAGGAAACGTCGTGGAGGAAAGAAAAAATAAAGAAGCTTGTCCAGATGCCGAATAAATATGTGTTCATCGATTCCAGCCGGCGCGGGGTATTGCGGTGAGGGAAGGGAAGAGGCGGAACTTCGGGACAAATAAATAAGAGAAAAAAAAAAGATGAGGCGGGGTTGGGAGGAGGGCTGCGGGAGGTTGGCGGGGAAAAGTTGGTTTAAACAAAGATAACAGAAATAGCGCGAAGAACGTAAAGGGCGGAAAGCGGTTCGGGGGGGGCGCGCCAAAAATAACGCGAGTATGACAGAAAACGGAATAAAATACGATTTTGATTTCTCGGTGTGCGGAAAACGGCCGAGACGGCAAAAAAGTGGGAGGGGCTGTTTCCGAAGCCCAGGGCCCGGGAAGGAACCGTGCGAGACACGTAAGCGGGCTTTCGGGAACCGTGGAGCCCTGAAAGTGTGCATTTTTTTTTCTTCTTATTTTTTTAACGTCGCACCGAGCTGAACACTGTCATTGTTTCTGCGCGCCTCAAAGCAACCTTCGTCCGCCTTTCCGCAGGCCAGCGTTCTCCTCTTTGCAAATCGTGGCACGCTTCGCACTTCTTGCCTCTCGTTCAAACTGACGAGCACACGCGCGCACGAAGTTCTTTGGGCGCGCGCTTGTCTGCCTCTTCTTTTCCTCCTCCTCCTCTTCCTAGAGTTCCACCCTCTGCGACGCGATGCGTGCTGCTTCAAAACGGAAAACGGGATAACAGGTCTGGCCATTACGAAGTCACATCGGAGTTTGTAAACAGACGACGACGAAAAGTGATTCGCAGCCCGCCCCGAAAGAAAGAAAAGTCGGCAAGAACCAGACGGGTGACTGAAAGCTAAGCCATGCGCGGCGCACGTTTTCACCGAGGAAAATCCGTTCCCCCGCAGCAACGTGATCGGTCCCTCCACTACACCGTCGGCGCGACCACATTTCGGCGTAATCATGAGGGGCCGCAGCACTTTTTTTTTTTTTTGGTTTGGTTACAGCCCGCTACTTCATGCTGCTATTTCATTGTCGAGTCGACGCATGACAGCAATACAAGTTTGCCTTTAAGGAGCTGCCGAATCGATTCTCGCGTGTCACGTGAGCGTCTACTCAAAAGGAAAAGAGGGCAGAAGAAGAAGCAGCAGGCATTTACAGAATACACGCAACAACTTGGTTAAACGTTCCAACCTAGCAGGCGCGGTACTTCGTGGGCTCTTTTTGAAGGCGCTGAAAAGCGTCCCAGGCACTGCCGCAACCACAGCGCCCTCGCGTGTCTGACATGTGCGTGCACGAGAAGAGACGCACGGAAAATTTGCCACGTCTCGTGGAAAATGCGTATCCAAAGCATGAACTGAAAACAATTGGTGCAATTTTGCTGCCTTCCGGTATTTCATTTGTGCCGTTGATAAATATACGCTCCCACTTCCAGCATTACTGAATGGCAGCCACCGTTTATCTTGTCGTATATCGATCCACAAACAAAAAAAAATATTAACATTTGTTGAAGCGTTCTCCGTCCAACAATATCAAA